>NC_081356.1:82994209-83299834 GCF_030684315.1 Stegostoma tigrinum
AATTAAATATCCTCCCATTCTGCCTAATCCTCTCCTTCTCCATAGCTATGTAAAATGTGAGGCAGTTATGGTCACTATCACCAAAATGCTCCCCCACCACAAGATCTGATACCTGCCCCGGCTCGTTTCCGAGCACCAAGTCTAGAATGGCCTCTCCCCTCGTCGGCCTGTCAACGTACTGCGTTAGGAAACCCTCCTGAACACACCTTACAAAAACAGCTCCATTCAAATCTTCTGCTCGAAGGAGGTTCCAATCAATATTAGGAAAGTTAAAGTCACCCATTACAACAACCCTACTGCGTCCACACTTTTCCAAAATCTGTCGACCTATGCTTTCTTCAATCTCCCTGCTGCTATTGGGGGGCCTGTAGTAAACCCCTAACGAGGTGACTACTCCCTTGCTGTTCCTAATTTCCACCCATACTGACTCAGTAGGCAGATCTTCCTCGACAATGGAAGCTTCTGTAGCTGTGATACCCTCTCTGATTAGTAGTGCTACACCCCCTCCTCTTTTTCCCCCCTCCCTATTCTTTTTAAATGTTCTAAACCCTGGAACATCCAGCAACCATTCCTGCCCATGAGAAACCCATGTCTCTGTTATGGCCACAACATCATAGCACCAGGTACTGATCCATGCTCTAAGTTCATCACTTTTATTCCTGATACTCCTTGCATTGAAGCAAACACACTTTAACCGATCCCTTGGTTCCTTCCCAGGAAAATCCTTCCCACTAGCTGGTCTACCTCTTGCTACTGCCTCACCTGCATCAACGCTCACCTCTGGTATACAGCTCAGGTTCCCACCCCCCTGCCATACTAGTTTAAACCCTCTCGAACTACTCGAGCAAACCTTCCACCCAGGACATTGGTCCCCTTCCAGTTCAGATGCAACCCGTCCTTCTTGTACAGGTCCCACCTTCCCCAGAAGGCATCCCAATTATCAACATATCTGAAGCCCTCCCTCCTACACCAGCTGCGTAGCCACGTGTTCAGCTGCGCCCGCTCCCTGTTCCTCACCTCGCTATCTCGTGGCACCGGTAGTAAACCAGAGAACACTACTCTGTTCGTCCTGCTCTGCAGCTTCCATCCTAACTCCCTGAAATCACTTTTTATATCCTCAAACCTATTTCTGGCTATATCATTTGTGCCAATATGTAACACGATTTCTGGCTGTTCGCCCTCCCCTTTCAGAACTTTATACACCCGATTGGAGACGTCCCGGACCCTGGCACCAGGGAGGCAACATACCTTCCGGGAATCCCGATCTTGCCCACAAAATCTCCTGTCGATTCCCCTAACTATCGAGTCCCCTACCACGAGTACTTTTCTATTCTGCCCCCTTCCCTTCTTTGCCACAGTGTCAGGCTCAGTGCCAGAGAACTGACTACTATGGCTTTCCTCTGGTCGGTCATCCCCCCCAGCAGTATCCAAAACGGTATACTTATTGCGACAGCACTAATTAATAATTTCATAGCAAAGTATGATCTAGGTAGGTATAATTGTAACCATTAGGCTAGAAGCCTATAAAACATAGGCAAGAACTGAAATATATCAGTCACCCATTGAGTCTGCTCTGCCATTCATTGAGATCATGGTAGGTCTGATTATCCTCAACACTGCTTTCCTGCCTTTTCCCAATAACCTTATTGACTAAAAATCTGTCAATCCCAGTCTTGAATATATTTCACTTTCTAGCTTCAATTCTGGTATGTGGTAAAGGATTCTACAGATTCACTGAAAGAAGGATCTCCCCATCTCAGTTTTACATGGATGACTTCTTATTCTGAGATTTTGCCTTCTGTTGCTGGGCTCCTCCATAAGGGGAAATGACACTTCATCATCTATCCTGTTAAGTCCTTTAAGAATCCTACATGTATCAATAAGGTCACCTTTCATTCTTCTATATCTCAATGAATAGAGGCCCAAACAACTCAACATCTCCACATAACACAATCCCTCTATATCCAAGATCAACCTTGTGAACCTACTCTGGACTGCCTTCAATGCCAGTATATCTTTCCTTAGATAATGGCACCAAAACAATTCACAGTTTTCATGGTGCAGTCTAACTAATGTCATAGAATTATAGAGACCTAGGTCACAATAAAAGACCTTTGGTCTCCATCAAGACTATGGTGGCTAAAAATAAGCAACTAATTATTATTTTAGCAAGATTTCTTAATGTTTATTCTGCATTGCTTTTAAAATAATGGCCAATAGCCCATTTTGCCTTCCCTATTACCTACTGAGCTATTAAGTTAGTTTTTGGTTATTTATGCATGAAGACTCCTAAATACATCTGTTTTGAAGCTTTCCACAGCCTTTGGCCATTTAAATAATATTCAATTCCTCTATCCATTTTGCCAAAGTGCATGGACTCACATTTCCTACATTATTTTCCATTTGCCAAGTTTTTTTTTCTCACGCAGACTCTTTCTGTGATCCTTGCCACTTGCCTCCCCACCTATTTCTCTGTCATCCAAAAACAAAGCTATAGCACATTCCCTTTCCATATCCAAGTCCTGAATATATGTGTGAATCTCAGATACAGAAGCAGCCCATTTACAAATGAGGGCGACACGGTGGCTCAGTGGTTAGCACTGTTGCTTCACAGCACCAGGGACCTGGGTTTGATTCCACTCTCAGGTGACTGTCTGTGTGGAATTTGCACATTCTCCCCATGTCTGCGTGGGTTTCCTCTGGGCGCTCCAGTTTCCTCCCACAGTACAAAGTTTAGGTGTGTTATGGGGGATGGGTCTGGGTTGGATTCTCTGAGGGTCAGTGTGGGCTTGTTGGGCTGAAGGGCCTGTTCCCACACTGTAGGGCTATGATTCTATGATTCTATGAAATGCAGCAAGACAAGCACATTACCCAGGCTTTGAGCTGAAAGTGACATGTAACATCAGGCCAGGCAATGATCATGACCAAATAGATTAATAATCTAGGCATTCCCCCTTGATATTTGATGTTGTTACTATTACAAATTGCCCACTATCAACATCCTGGTGGCTACCATTGATGAGAAACTGAACTGCACTTGATGTATAAATACAATGGCTACAACAGCAGGTTTGATTAGTAACTCACCTCTTGACTCCCCAGCGTCCACTCCCTGCCAGGTGCAAGTCATGAGTGTGATGGAATGCTCTCCACTTACCTGGATGATTGCAGCTCCAATAACACTGAAGAAGCTTGACACCATCCAGGACAAAGCAGCCTGCTTTATTGGCACCACATCCACTCCCTTAAGCAGAGTGTACAATTTACATGCTGTACTGCGGAAATTCACAAAAATTCCTTAGACAGTATCTTCCAAACCCATGACCACTTCTATCCAGAAGAACAAGGGTAACAGATACATGTGAGCATCTTGCAAGCCACCCATCATCCTGATTTGGAAATGTATCACTGTTCATTCACTGTTGGAGGTTCTTATCTTATTAAGTAGCCTAACATGTAGTATCTTATCAAATACTTCCTGGAAATCAAAGTATATTACATCCACTACTTTCCCCTTATCTATCCAGCTTCCTATCTCCTAAAAGAGTTCTGATAAATTTGAGAGGCATGATTTCCCTTTCATGAAGTAATATGCACTCTGCTTGATAACATCATGCATTTCTAAATTCTCTTTTTTTTAATAGACACTAACATTTTGTCAAGAACAGAAGTAAAGCTAACTGGCCTTATAGTTGTCTGTTTTTGGAACTGTTCCCTTTTCAAATAAAGGATTCTCATTAGCAGTTAAGATTGTTTACTTGCTCACTGAGCTGGCTTGTTCTCATTTAGATGTGTCATCACCATGTGAGGTGACATCGTCAGTGGAGCCTCTGATGAAGCAATGTTATTCTACTCCGCTTGGAATTTGCACTGCCCACTCCGTTATGGTGAATAGTGTCATTTCCAGATTTGATCTGTATGGTTCTATATATGGGGTCCAATTCTATATGTATGTTGATTCAAATATGGCTGGAGGACCATGCCTCTAGGAATTCCCATGCTTGCCTATGTTTGGCTTGGGCTGCTATGGTTACTTTTTCCCAGTTAAACTGATGACCTTCATTGTCTGAGTGTACAGATATTAGGGAGAGTTCATCGTGCCATTTTGCTGCCAGCTGATGTTTGTGTACTCTGATGGCTAGTTTCCTTCCTGTCTGTCCAATGTAATGTTTGTGGCAGTCGTTGCATGGTACTTTGTAAACCATGTTTGTTTGACATGTTGTGCGAATGGGATCTTTAATCCATATAAGTGTTTGTTGTAGAGTGGGCTTGTGAGCCACCATGATTCCTAGTGGTCTTAGAAGTTGTGTTGTCAGTTCCGGTATTTCTTGATGTAGGGCAGTGTGGTCAGTGTGTTAGGCTGTATTGTGTGCACCTGTTAAAAAACAAAGTTGCTGGAAAAGCTCAGCAGGTCTGGCAGCATCTGAGGAGGAGAAAATCAGAGTTAATGTTTCGGGTCCAGTGACCCTTCCTCAGGTGCCCTGGTCCGTTTAAGTACTGTCCTAATGCAGCTTTATTTGTGGATGTTGGGGTGGTTGCTGTGGAAGTTGAGGATTTGATCTGTATGGGTTGTTCTTCTGTATACTGAGGTTTAGAGTTCCCCGTTTGTCAATCATTCTACTTTAACATCCAGAAACGGAAGTTGATTGTTGTTTTCTTCTTCCCTTGCATATTTAATCCGTTTGAATATGCTGTTGATGAGGTGGTGGGTCTTTTCTAATTTGTTGCATTGAATAATGACAAATGTGTTGTCTACATATTGGATCCACAGTTTAGGTTGAATGTGGGGAAATGTATATTCTTGTCTTTGCATGACTGCTTTTGCCATGAGTCCTGAGATGGGTGACCCCACTGGTGTACTGTTTGTATATTTGACCATTAAAGACGAAGTGTGTGGTGAGGCAGAGGTCTATTAATTTAAGAATGTTGCCCTTGCTGATGGAGCTGCTGGCCTGTGTTGCTGTTTCCTCTAGTAATGTGGCCACTGTTTCTTTGGCTAGTGGGATGTCAATAGATGTGAATATAGCTGAGACGCCAAAGGAAACCATAACCTCGTCATCACTGCTTTTATGTTCTTGAGGGTATCGAGGAAATCTTCAGTTGAGCGGATAGAATGAGGTGATCCATCTGCGAGGTGTTTCCAATCTTGTTTTAGGTCTTTTGCCAGTTTGTGTGAAGGTGTCCCTGGTTGGGAAACAATGTGTCTGAGAGAGATCAGAGATAATGGGAACTGCAGATGCTGGAGAATCCGAGATAATAAAGTGTGGAGCTGGATGAGCACAGCAGGCCAAGCAGCATCTCAGGAGCACAAAAGCTGACATTTCGGGCCTAGGCCCTTCATCAGAAAAGAGGGAGGGGGACAGGGTTCTGAAATAAATAGGGAGAGAGGGGGAGGCGGATCAAAGATGGATAGAGGAGAAGATAGGTGGAGAGGAGACAGACAAGTTAAAGAGGCGGGGATGGAGCCAGTAGAGGTGCGTGTAGGTGGGGAGGTAGGGAGGGGATAGGTCAGCCTGCGGAGGACAGACAGGTCAAGGGGGCAGGATGTGGTTAGTAGGTAGGAAATGGAGGTGATGTTTGTGTCTCTCCTGAGTTTATCCAGTGCTTTTCTTTCTGCTGTGTTCAGGTTGTTCCCTTTGTTTGTTCTGTGTAGCTTGGGGAATACAGTCTTGTTGGATGGCTGGTTGTGTTTTGTCCATGAGTCCATGAAGTATGTTCTGTTTGCATCTTTGTGGTTATAGTTCAGCCTGTGTAACAGGACATCTTTCTCAGTTTCTGTGAGTTATCTGTTAGATCACTTTCTTATCCATGTATCCGATTTGCTGTTGTCTTTGTCTTTGTGGTGGATCAGTTTGATGAGTTTCTCCTGTACTTTGTGTTTCTTCTTAGTTTTGGTTTTGTGTTGATTGATGGTGATGACATGTTCTCGGATTGTAGGCGATTGCTAGTCTGTAGAGTTTAGATGCTGTGATTTTTGGCATTCAATTTCTCATTTGTACCTATGGAGTCAGTATGGGCATTATAACCAGAAATGACAATACCCACCGTAATGGACCGGACAGTCTCAATTCCAAGTGGAGTAGAATAACATCACTTCATTGGGGGCCCCACTGATGACATCAACTAGCATGGTGACGAAACATCTGAGCAAAAACAAGCCAGCTCGGTGAGCAAGTCAACCATCTCATCCACATCCCAAGCTACATATCTTTGCCAAAACTTTATTCATTAGCAGTTTTTTCAATCCTCCACAATGCCTCCCATCAGGGAAATGGTCTTTAATTACGTTAGTTTCCTTCATATTTTTTCTCAACTGACAGTGGGAAAGATGGGTTAGAAATGGACGTGAGGCAGACCATAGGTGTGGAGTAGTTTGTTAATGATTTTGATTTGATTTTATTGTCACTTATGCTCAAGTATGGAAGTACAGATGTGCAGTGAAAAGTGTATAATGTCGCCAAACAAGGTGCCATTTTTGTTACAAATCCTAGGTACAGAATGTTACAGAATGTTACGATTCAGTCCTATAAGTCTATTCTGGAAAGTTCCAGTGATGGGAACACTGTGAATCTAATATTACTATACTAGAAAGGAAGGAAATGGGTAACGTGAAACCGTAAGGCAGTAAGTGTAACATTTGTCATTATGAAATCACTCAAATCCTTTATTACAAAACAATTCATTTAGAAAATTGTAATACAACCAGAGACTGTCAATGTAGTATTGTGGAAAAAGTTGCATTTGACAAATGTATTCGAGTTTGTTGATGATGGAACAAGTAGGCTGGATAAAGGGCAATCAGTAGATGTAATTTGTTGAATTTTCAAAAGCCAATTGATTTGCTGACCTACAAAAGGTTAATGTGCAAATTAGACTTTGTGGCATTGAGATCATTATTAGCATAAATGAATGACTGGTTAATTGACATGACAGGGACAGAAAGTAAATTGATAATTTTTAGGTTATCAAGCTAGACCTAATCAATGTCAAGACCTGACAATTTACAATCTATATGAATGATTTGGATAAAGGCACTGTTTGTATCATAGCTAAATTTGCTTATGATATAAAAATAGATAGAAAAAACAAGTGATGAGGAGGATACAAAAAAGGCAGGTGATTGGTAGATAGAACATAATTCAGACATTTTTAAGGCTGTTCACAGCGACAGAGAGAGTAGAAAAGCAAAATATTATTTATATTGTAAGAGCATGCCACGCTGCAAAGAGATCTAGGTCAACTTGTTCATGAATCATGAAAAGTTAGCAACTAATTAGGGAGATAAATGAAATGTTGACTTTTATTAGAAAGGAGATCCAAAATTAAAGTAGGAGAGCCTGCTTTCAATAAAATAAAGAACTACAGATGCTGGAAATCTGAAACAAAAACAGAAATTTCTGGAGGAACTCAGCATGACTGGCAGCATCTGTTAATGCTAGTTAATGTTTAAAGTCCAGTAACCTTCCTTCAGTATGGATTGCAGCTATGAAAAGGTGGTATTTGTGCTGAAGACTGTGGGAAGGGATGGGAGTGGTGGGTGGGTGAGAGGCGTAGTGAGAAGATAGGCAGCGAAGGAGTCCAGGGAGATAAAATCACAGTTAGTCAGACAAAGGTGTGGATGATGGTAAGTCAAGGAGAAAGGAAAGCTGATAATGGGGACCATAAATAGGTGAAAATCGCTTGATGGTGCTGAAAGCAGCTCATGTCAATGACAGTTAATGGTGTGGGGAAAGGAAATGGAAGAAGGTGTTCAAATTGTAAAAGTATCCAACTTGATATTGAATCCTGACAGCTTCAGTACCTCCTCATAAAAAAATAAGATGTTGTTCTTCCAGTTTGTGCTGTCTCTCACAGGAGCAGTGCTGCAGGCCTGAGACAGGTATGTTGGCCAGGGAATTTGGTGGTGTGTTGAAGTGGCAGGTAACTGGAAACTCAGGGTCATATCTGCAGACAGAACATATTTGTTCTGTAAAGTGGTCACTCAGTCTGCGTTTTGTTTCTCCAATGTAGAGAAGGCCACATTGTGAGCAGCAAATACAGTAGACTATACTGTGTGAAATGCTGAGTTGACCCTTGCTTCACATGTACAGGGCATCAATGACACCACATTTGGAGTACTATATACTGTTTTAGTCTTCTTGCTTAATGAGGAATATATTTGCATTGGAAATGTTCAAAGTAGCTTCACTAACTTGATTCTTAGGACGAAAGGATTAATTTGTGAAGAAAGATTCAGTAAGTTGAACCGAAACCTGTTACACTGTGGAAGAATGAGAAATAATGCTTTGAGACATACAGCCGTTTTTTAAAATGTCCAAAGGAATAAAAATGCTTTTGACTCTCAGATCTCCATATTTTCATTTTCAGCAATTTGACAGGATACAAAGATGATATGCATCACACAGGTCATGGAAGTGAAGTTCGATCAGGTAAACAGTGATAATGGGAACTGCAGATGCTGGAGAATCCAAGATAATAAAATGTGAGGCTGGATGAACACAGCAGGCTCAGCAGCATCTCTGGAGCACAAAAGCTGACGTTTCGGGCCTAGACCCTTCATCAGAGAGGGGGATGGGGAGAGGGTTTTGGAATAAATAGGGAGAGAGGGGGGAGGCGGACCGAAGATGGAGAGAAAAGAAGATAGGTGGAGAGAGTATAGGTGGGGAGGTAGGGAGGGGATAGGTCAGTCCAGGGAAGACGGACAGGTCAAGGAGGTGGGATGAGGTTAGTAGGTAGGAGATGGAGGTGCGGCTTGAGGTGGGAGGAAGGGATGGGTGAGAGGAAGAACAGGTTAGGGAGGCAGAGACAGGCTAGACTGGTTTTGGGATGCAGTGGGGGAAGGGGAGATTTTGAAGCTTGTGAAGTCCACATTGATACCATTGGGCTGCAGGGTTCCCAAGCGGAATATGAGTTGCTGTTCCTGCAACCTTCGGGTGGCATCATTGTGGCACTGCAGGAGGCCCATGATGGACATATCATCTAGAGAATGTGAGGGGGAGTGGAAATGGTTCGTGACTGGGAGCTGCAGTTGTTTATTGTGAACCGAGCGGAGGTGTTCTGCAAAGTGGTCCCCAAGCCTCTGCTTGGTTTACCCAATGTAGAGGAGGCCACACCAGGTACAATGGATACAGTATACCACATTGACAGATGTGCAGGTCAACCTCTGCTTAATATGGAAAGTCATCTTGGGGCCTGGGATGGGGGTGAGGGAGGAGGTGTGGGGGCAAGTGTAGCATTTCCTGCGGTTGCAGGGGAAGGTGCCGGGTGTGGTGGGGTTGGAGGGCAGTGTGGAGCGAACAAGGGAGTCACGGAGAGAGTGGTCTCTCCGGAAAGCAGACAAGGGTGGGGATGGAAAAATGTCTTGGGTGGTGGGGTAGGATTGTAGATGGCGGAAGTGTCGGAGGATGATATGTTGTATCCGGAGGTTGGTGGGGTGGTGTGTGAGAACGAGGGGGATCTCTCTCCCATTGCAACTCTCTTGTTATCTCTTCAGCCTTGAAACTGCTCGACCATGTCCTGAAGCAAACCAGGTACCACAGCCACATCACCTTCCTCAACACCTGCCTACAGAACCGAATCATCCCCGTTGGACCACAGTCTACATTCAAGCCTTCCCAATTTGGCCCCAACCATGACCACAGAATATTCAGACCCTTCAGAAGCGTTTCTCCCTGCGAGTCCTAAAACAGCCACTCACAGCCATGTACCGGCACCTCCAGGCACTGCAATCCAGCCTGCCTCAGCTCAGAGCCTCCCTCTCCCAGACCTGCAAAGGACCTCTGCTGTTTTTTATCCTCCGCAGGATCCACAGACTGAACACCCAGTTTTACTCAGCTTTACTGGACACCAAAAATCGTAAGTACAACAAACTGACTGGCCCCGCCACCCACAAGAGGATTCCTGCGCCTCGCAAATCCTGAGCCTATCCATGCCCCTCCCCCACAATGCACCCACCACCATTGACCATGAAGGCATGGCTGGAGACCCCACCGATGATGTCACATCCGCCTCCGCCGAGCACACCACTTCCAGGACCGCTGCTGCAGTAACCGCCTCCACTTCCAGTTACAACACCACATACACCACCCTCATCGCAGCTGCTGCCGCCCACCCCGCTCCTCCCACCGCCGACGGAACCCCACCCACGGCTGACGGAACCCCGCCCATGACCGACGCCGACGGAACCCCGCCCACGGCCGACGACCTCATCGCTCCGCCCACAACCTCTACAGCCAGCAACCCCAGAGGAGACAGCCACGCTGAGCCCTGCCGCATCTTCACCATCCCCCCCAGACCTCCCACTGACTCAGGATGAACGGTCAGTCCAAAGCAAGGGGCTCACCTTTGTCCCCCTACAACCACACATCAACGAATACCAGTCACAGTTGGACATAGAGCAGTTTTTCCGCCGCCTTCGCCTCCACGCTTACTTCTTCAACCGGGACTCTAACCCTCCCTCCACTGACCCCTTCGCCTGCTTCCAACACAAGTCCTCCTCCTGGACACCACCCCCAGGCCTCCTACCTTCCCTCGAACTCTTCATCTCCAACTGCCGTCGAGACATTAACCGCCTCAACCTCTCCACCCCTCTCACCCACTCCAACCTCTCCCCCGCAGAATGGGCAGCCCTCCACTCCCTCCGCTCCAACCCCAACCTCACCATCAAACCCGCAGACAAGGGTGGCGCAGTGTTAGTATGGCACACTGACCTCTACATCGCCGAGGCCAAACGCCAACTCTCCAACACCTCCTCCTACTGCCCCCTCGATCATGACCCCACCCCCGAGCACCAAACCATCATCTCCAACACCATTCATGACCTCATCACCTCAGGGGACCTCCCACCCACAGCCTCCAACCTCATTGTTCCCCAACCCTGCACAGCCCGTTTCTATCTCCTTCCCAAAACCCACAAAACTGCCTGCCCTGGTCGACCCATTGTCTCAGGCTGCTCCTGCCCCACCGAACTCATCTCCACCTATCTGGACTCCATTTTCTCCCCTTTGGTCCAGGAACTCCCTTCCTACGTCCGTGACACCACCCACGCCCTCCACCTCCTCCAGAACTTCCAATTCCCTGGCATCCAACACCTCATTTTCACCATGGACGTCCAGTCCTTATACACCTGTATTCAGCATGCAGATGGCCTCAAGGCCCTCCGCTTCTTTCTGTTTCGCAGGCCCGACCAGTCCCCCTCCGCCGACACCCTCATCCGCCTAGCCGAACTCGTCCTCACCCTCAACAACTTCTCTTTCGATTCCTCCCACTTCCTACAGACTAAGGGGGTGGCCTTGGGCACCCGCATGGGCCCCAGCTATGCCTGCCTCTTTGTAGGTTACGTGGAACAGTCCCTCTTCCGCACCTACACCGGCCCTAAACCCCACCTCTTCCTCCGTTACAGTGATGACTGTATCGGCGCCACCTCTTGCTCCCCAGAGGAGCTCGAACAGTTCATCCACTTCACCAACACCTTCCACCCCAACCTTCAGTTCACCTGGGCCATCTCCAGCACATTCCTCACCTTCCTGGACCTCTCAGTCTCCATCTCAGGCAACCAGCTTGTAACTGATGTCCATTTCAAGCCCACCGACTCCCACAGCTACCTAGAATACACCTCCTCCCACCCACCCTCCTGCAAAAATTCCATCCCCTATTCCCAATTCCTCCGCCTCTGCCACATCTGCTCCCAGGATGAGGCATTCCACTCCAGCACATCCCAGATGTCCAAGTTCTTCAAGGACCGCAACTTTCCGCCCACAGTGGTCGAGAACGCCCTTGACCGTGTCTCGCGCATTTCCTGCAACACATCCCTCACACCCCGCCCCTGCCACAACCGCTCAAAGAGGATCCCCTCGTTTTCACACACCACCCCACCAACCTCCGGATACAACGCATCATCCTCCAACACTTCCGCCATCTACAATCCGACCCCACCACCCAAGACATTTTCCATCCCCACCCTTGTCTGCTTTCCGGAGAGACCACTCTCTCCGTGACTCCCTTGTTCACTCCACACTGCCTTCCAACCCCACCACACCCGGCACCTTCCCCTGCAACTGCAGGAAATGCTACACTTGCCCCCACACCTCCTCCCTCACCCCTATCCCAGGCCCCAAGATGACTTTCCATATTAAGCAGAGGTTGACCTGCACATCTGTCAATGTGGTATACTGTATCCATTGTACCCGGTGTGGCTTCCTCTACATTGGGGAAACCAAGCGGAGGCTTGGGGACCGCTTTGCAGAACACCTCCGCTTCGTTCGCAATAAACAACTGCAGCTCCCAGTCACGAACCATTTCCACTCCCCCTCACATTCTCTAGATGACATGTCCATCATGGTCCTCCTGCAGTGCCACAATGATGTCACCCGAAAGTTGCAGGAACAGCAACTCATATTCCGCTTGGGAACCCTGCAGCCCAATGGTATTAATGTGGACTTCACAAGCTTCGAAATCTCTCCTTCCCCCACTGCATCCCAAAACCAGCCCAGTTCATCCCCTCCCCCCACTGCTCTACACAACCAGCCCAGCTCTTCCTCTCCACCCACTGCATCCCAAAACCAGTCTAGCCTGTCTCTGCCTCCCTAACCTGTTCTTCCTCTCACCCATCCCTTCCTCCCACCCCAAGCCGCACTTCCATCTCCTACCGACTAACCTCATCCCACCTCCTTGACCTGTCTGTCTTCCCTGGACTGACCTATCCCCTCTCTACCTCCCCACCTATACTCTCTTCTCCACCTATCTTCTTTTCTCTCCATCTTTGGTCCACCTCCCCACCTCCCTATTTATTCCAGAACCCTCACCCCATTCCACTCTCTGATGAAGGGTCTAGGCCTGAAACATCAGCTTTTGTGCTCCTGAGATGCTGCTGAGCCTGCTGTGTTCATCCAGCCTCACATTTTATTATCTTCTATCAGGTAAACCACTGGTTTTATAAATAGGCAAGAAGGTTCTCAGGCTGCTCCAAAATGTTTTACAGCCATTATGTATTTCTGAAATGCAATCACTGTTGTGGCAATGTAAACACCAGCATAAGGTGGCTTTCTGCATATCTGCAGTACATTGCATAAGATTACAGGCAGCTGCATATCATTTACTATTGGGCGGCGCGGTGGCTCAGTGGTTAGCACTGCAGCCTCACAGCACCAGGGACCCGGGTTCAATTCCAGCCTTGGGTGACTGGCTGTGTGGAGTTTGCACATTCTTCCAGTGTCTGCATGGGTTTCCTCCGGGTGCTCCGGTTTCCTCCCACAGTTCAAAGATGTGCAGGCTAGGTGGATCAGCCATGCTAAATTGCCCGTAGTGTTCAGGGGTGTATGGGTTATAGGGGGATGGGGATGGGTCTGGGTGGCATGTTTCAAGTGGCGGTGTAGACTTGTTGGGCCGAAGGGCCTGTTTCCACACTGTAGGGAATCTAATCTAATCATAGGTAGAAAATTACACCAATACACCTGGGCTCCTCTGGCACATTACTACGGTATGGAGCAACCTTGCTGCTGACGTGCACTCAGAACATTTACCCCTTTGAAACAAAAAGAAGATATAAATAATCTCTGAGGAATGTAAAATTAGATAATTTTCAGGAAATTCTTGAAAGATTAGCTTAAATAGGTTGCTCTGAATGTCAAAAGAATTAGGGAAACCACTGGAATTGATACAGCCATTAAAACAAAAGCATGACCTTGAGGTGAACTGGAGAGGAATCTGACAGGATTCCTTTGGAAGAATAACAAGCTGAGTCGGAATATGGGTAACATTGTTAGGCATGACAAAAAGAAACATTTTTCATTGTGATTTTCTTCACTTAACCATTTATTGATTTTCTTCTTATTGATCACAGCACACATAGGGTTAAAATTGGTTGCTGCTAGTTTTATCTGGATTCAGAACATCACATGCAAAACCAACCTTGCACGCCACAAGCATTAATGTCGGCCAAAGCTTACTTCACTGGAACAAAATGGTAGTTTAATATATGAACCACTAAAGAACCCTAAGCATCTTTCTGTGTCAGTTTATCCGAGCAAGTGTTCATTTTCTGCAATCACAGTTAATCGATGTGGTTTGAACTGATCACTGGATTTCTCAGGCAGGAATGAAGTCATCTTATTCCATTATAAGCATCATGGGCCATGAATATCAATAGTTGCCAGTTGCCAGATTTTATTGCCCCAATTGTGTTTGAGAAGGTGGTGGGCTGCCTTCTTGAACAGAGCTGAGCAATTTCTGGGAGAAGAGCCAACTATACTACTGTGGGTCTAGGAGCTGCAAACAGACTAAACCAGTTAATATGACAATTTCCTATTCCTAAACATTGTTAATGAATTAGATGATCTTCTGTGACAATCCAGCAGTTGCATGACCACTATTACAATTACTAATTTTTTATTTAATTCATTGAACGTAAATTTTCCATACCATGATGAGGTTTGATTTCATGCTTCCTGATTATTTATACCAGCCATCAGAACTGTATACTAACTATTCAGTTGTAATGCCTATGGGAATATTGACAATATGTGGTTTATTTCGATAGCAAATCAAAGGGTTCAATTTTTTGCTCCCAAAGGAGTCAAGTGGATATAGATAATAACATAGAAAACCATATTTCCAAATTTACTGAGAATTCAAAGATAGGTGGCATTGTAGACAAGGCAAATGATAATTATATAATTATAAAGGGATATTGATGCACTAGATCGATGTGCAAAACTATGGCAGATGGAGTTAAATGTAAGCAAATGTGAGGTTATCCATTTTGGACAAAGTAAAAAGACAGATCTGGGTACTTTCTGGATGGTATGAGGTTAAATACAATGGATTTTGTTTTAATTCATTCATAGAATGACAGTGTCGCTGGTTACGTCAGCATTTATTGCCCATCCCAAAGAGCAGGGAAGAGTCAAACATATTGCTGTGCTCTTGAATCACACAAAGACAAGAACAGGTAAAGGCAGCAGTTTCCTTCCCGTAGGGACATTAGTGAATCAGATATGTTTTCCAACGGTTGCTAATGGATTCACAGTCATTAAACTCCTAATTCCAGATTTTTATTGAATTCAAATTCCACCATCTACCATGATAGAATTCAAACTCATGTCCCCAGAATATTACCTGGGTTTCTGGATTAATAATGTGGCAAAAATACTGCTTCAGCCATTGCCTCCCCTACCCTGTCCAATCAGACTTGAGGGTTCAGGCGCATAGATATTTAAAATATCACACCCGGATGCAAAAAAAACAAGAAAGCTAGTGGAATGCTGGCCTTTATACTTAGAGGACTGGAGTACAAGGATGAAGAAGTTATGCTACAGTTATACAACCCTAGTTAGACTTCATTTGGTGTACTGTGAACAGATCTAGGCACTATACTTTAGTAAGGGTATACTGACCTGAGAGTGAATGCAATGTAGGTTTACAAGAATGGTACTTGAAATTTATGGGTTTATTCATGAGAATAGATTGTACAAATTAATTCTGTTTTCTCTAGAATTAAGAAGACTAAAGGGTTATCTGATCAAAGTCTTCAAGATATTAACAGGAAAAGACAGGATGGGTGAACTAACTATTTCCACTGTTTGGAGACTCTAGTACTGGGGGAAATATTCTACACTTTAGGGACAGATCATTCAGGAGAGATGTTAGGAAGTACTTCAACACACAAAGGGTGGTAGACATTTGGAACTCTCTTCCATGAATGGCAGTGGATGCAGAATCAGTTATTAATTTTAAATCTGAGGTAGATAATGTTTTGTTGAGAGAAGGCATTAAGGGATATGGGCCAAAGGCAATTATATAGAGTTAGGCCACAGATCAACCATGATATCATTGAATGGCAGAGGAGGCTTGACCAGCTGAATGGCAGGCAGCAGAACTAAATTGAGCAGAAGTCAAAAATTCAGCTTCTTGACAGTAGAATAAACATTAGCGATTATGTTCTGAATCATTTAAAGTCGGAGTTGGGAGTTGGGAAGTCTATTGTAAGGCCTCAATGGAGTGGCATGCTAGAGATCAATTCCCACCATTCTGACAGTATTCACAAAAGTGTATTTTTCTGTGTTTTAGACTCAGGTTGACAGAAGAATGTACAAAGTATCTATATTTAATAAGAATTGTTATTTACTACAATTAAATAGATCCTAATCACATATAAACAATTATGAACTGTTCGCATCTAAATTTACGCATTAAAACTCTAACCTCCTTAAACTCTATGCACACATATATGGACAGACAGAAAGAAAAATCTGATATTATGGGTGGAAGGAAATATTGGGAAGATGGTTCAGTGGTGTCTGATCACAGGGTTTGGCGAGATAATTCCTGTGTTGACAATAACAGTGTTTCTTGATCTTTATATTCCAGACACATAGTTTGCAAGAGGCACAGGGAGACTGATCACATTTAGAAAGTTATTTGATTTATTAATTAAAAGTCACAGCTCATAGTAACTGCTGTAAGGAAATAAATTGGCTGTCTTCAGGCTTGAGATGCTTTCTAGTGCAGAGCAGAAACATAGCTCCATCCTTTACAGAGCCTCTGGTTGCTTCTCCCAAATATTCATAGCTACAGGGGAGCCAATCACATAGTTGGTGGCATGAAGGAAATCTTTGTCTTTGGGAACTGGTCATAGTCCACAGACCAATCAATCACTTGTTGATGACTAAAGGTCCTTTCATACGCAGTCTCTTAGCTCAAGCTCATTTGTAATCATAATTCCACTATGCTTGAACAAGTAGCTGTGTAAACAATGCTCACAATGAGTGTCAGGCTTCTTGCTTTTAAAAATTTAGTAATCCTTGACTTTTAGAGCAGTGATTTTCCCATTTTAAATCACAATCAAAAATACGGACAAATAAAAGAGACAATCTCTACACTATTTACATCTATTTGCATCTCTGACAACTTGGGAGAATTAAATGCTTGCTCCCAATTAATCTCCACCCAATCAAGAAGTTAGTCTCATCACGTTACTGTAGTGCACTCAACAGATGTGAACATGGTGATCTTCGTTTCCTCCTGACATCATCGTATATACTTGTTGCTTTGCCCTTATAGTGAAATGACTTTAAATAACAGTTGCATCGAATCAAAGTGTAATGTTTCCAAATGCATGCTAAGTGTTTATGGGGAGGCTATGACAATTTGGATAGGTAAAGGTAGAGCAAGAAAGGCTAAGGGGAATAAGGATCAGTTGTGAATTGTCTTAGCAAAGGTGGAGCACTGCCTGCTCAGGCTTAGACAGGTGGACTTCACCGCAATTTATGTCCTGTCCTAAGGTATCTGGAATGGTAGCTTGTGATCTGGTTTCTCCTACACAGGGAGCTGGGTTATCGTTTTTGCACCCGGTCAAGTACTGATTGTCCAGGACTGCACTCCACTGTTTGTGATATTTGTCCTGAGTCAGCAGACAAGCAGAAATTGCTTTATATAGAGGTGTCAAAATGGTGCATGATTCCAAACATGACCAGCCTAGCCTGAGTTTGCCATCCAGGTCAGCATGGTCTCAAACACCTGGAGGAACATGCAGCAATATTACAGGAAGGCCAATGGTTCCACCAATCATTGCTCCATCAGGAGAAAGGTCACCATCTCATCACCTTACACTCAGTCTACCTCCACTACTGCACCAGGGTTTATTTTTAAAGAAATATTCATTCATGGGATGAGGACATCACTGGCCGGGCAGCATTTCTTGCCCCACAGGGCCGTTAAGAGTAAGCAACATTGTTGTGGGTCTGGAGTCACATGTAGGCCAGACCATGTAAGAAGGCAGTTTCCTTTCCTAAAGGACATTAGTGAGCCAGATGGATTTTTCCTGACAATCGACAATCATGATTATCATTAGATTCTTAATTCCAGATATTTATTCAATTCAGGTTCCACCATCTGCCATGACGGGATTTCAACCTGGATCTGGGTCTCTGGATTAACAGTCCAGCAATAATACGACTAGGTCATCATCTCCCCATTCATGCTCAGGTTTTGTCACTCTCACTATTACATGTAACATCTCCTCTCATTTGCTGTCACGCACCGCAACCTCCTTCATCATTAACCATGCATGGTCAATCACTGGGGACACCTCACTACCTTTCTCCTACCTGTACCAGCAGTAACAGCTGCACCATCCACTTTTGTATTACTCAATCTCTCCCCTTCTTATATTCTAGGAGAAACCAGATCACAGTAGAGCAGAAAGCTCTATGATGGTGATGGAATGCTTGACATTCAGCTGCTCACCCTCTAAAAGCACCCCTATGAGCACAGGACCAATACTGTGAATGTCCCAATTAACTGACTCACTATGACTAAGCCCCAGCACTGACAGTGAACGCTGTCCTTGACTTGACTAAGACATTAAGACATGGGCGTCTGCTTACATGATATGCAGTGTGCTTGTCGTGTACACTGTTGGCATATTGTAGAGCTGTGAGATTGATGTAGCACTGTTCCACACAGCAACATTTCTACCCCCTTGACTGATGGCTGCTGACAAGCTGCCTGGCTTTGTGTCTGTGCTAAACTGTAAGGCAGGACAGAAGCACTGTGAGTCTTTAGAGACCAAGTGCTAAAATTCAAAGCAAGGCAGAAATGCTGTTGACATTCAGATAGGTGCGAAGTAAGTGTGTGCTAAGAAAGCAGATGAGGATCCTTGAGATCCTAAGGCTGGCACTGTGGCTCAGTGGTTAGCACTGCTGCCTCACAGTGCCAGAGATCCAGGTTAGATTCTACCCTCAGGCAACTGTCCATATGGAGTTTGTACATTCTCCTTGTGTCTGCACGGGTTTCTTCCAGAGTGCTCCGGTTTCCTCCCACAGTTCAAAGATGTGCAGGTTAGTTGGATTAGCCATGGGAAATGCAGGGTTACAAGGATACAAAAGGGTAGTGGGAGTGGGTCTGGGTGGGATGAGCTGAATGGCCTGCTTCCACGCTGTGGGGATTTTATGATTCTATGAATAACATGCAACCTGGTCCAATCCATGGGCTGGGGGCCTGTCCCTGCACAAAGTACCTTTGCAGCACCATTACAATGAAAGGTGCATGTGCAGGTCAAAGTGCATCACTTCAGTGCAGGAGAGTACTGTGAGTAGATTAGAGACGTGCCAGGACGATGAGGAGAGGCTAGCATGTGTCAGATGGGGAATTGGGTGCAGCTGCTGCCCATGGAATTTACCCTGAGATTTTGGTACAAGCAGCTCAATGAAATGATCAGGTATCCATCCTGACTGACATGTCGGGAATTTTCAGCATCCAGTTTCTTTTGGCAGCTGGGAGACTGGGAGCATGCATAATAATAAGAAAAGACTAGATATTAATGAAGGTAATAAGGAATGATAATTCCCATTAATAGATCTCTTGCTGCTCACTGGTGAAAATTCCATCTTGATATCCAGGATTTGTTTGGAAAATGTTAAGTAATGGACCGGAAAGATTTTGAAGGATGTTGTCCAGGAGCAAACAGGTGGGACTAGTTTAGCTTGGGATTATGTTTGACTTGGACTGAAAGATCTGTTTCTGCACTGTATGGCTCTATATGCAGTTTAGGTGGATTGGCTAAAATGGCTAAAATGCTAAATTGCCAGATAGTGTCCAAGGGATGTACATGCCGGGTGGGTCAGCCTGGGAAATAAAAGATTACAGGGATAGGGTGGAGGGGTGGTTCTGGGTGTGATGCTCAACCGAGGGTTGGTGTGGACTTGATGGGCCAAATGGCCTGTTTACAGGGATTCTATGATTCAGTCAGCACCTGGAAAGAGTATTTCAAAGACTCTCAACCCTCTGTACAAAAATATATTTCCTCAATTCTGTCTGAAATGGGCAACACCTTATTTTAAAACAGTGGCTCCTAGCTCTCAATTCTCACACAAGGGGAAACTACTTTTCCACATCTACGCTGTGAACTAGGGATAGGCAATAAATGCCGGACAGCCGACGAAACCCACATCCTACAAATGAACAATAAATAAGTCCTTATGTGTATTAACCAACACATCTCTTACTCCTTTAAACTGTTGTGAATGGGAAAGTTGTAATGGATTTCCCGGTAAACGAAGGCATTCGGGAGATGATTTGGAGCAGAGGAGTCTGAGATTTTTAAAACCTTTCAAAGCCACGGTTGTGGTGTCAGGAGAGTTCCTTTGGATTCCACAAGAAAGGTTTAATCCTCTCCTTCACCATTGTTCCTCCATAAACTCTCTTTGTGCACCACTCTGTGTATCCCACTTCCACCATTCCGGATATTAATTTAATTATCCTTCTCTGAACTGCTTCCAATGTATTTACAAAGTTACAAAATCAGTACCATACATAAATGTGGTCTTACCAGTGCCCTTTATATAAGCAAAGCAAAGGCTTGCTGCCTCTGTAAGTTTCCTTGCAATGAATGATAGCACTCTATTAACTCTCCTAATTAGCCGTTGCCTTTGCATACTAACCTTTCCTTATTCATGCACTGGGCCACACAGATTACTCTGCATCTCCAAGTTCGGTAATTTATCACCATTTAGATAACTTGCTTATTTTTTCTTCTCTTTCCACATGGACAATTTCACATTCCTTCACAGCTTATTCTATTTACCATATCTTTGTCCAGTCACTTAGACTATCCATATCCTTTGTAACTTTTTGATATTCTCATAAGTAATGCATGGTCCACTGCCATTTTTAATTACTGAATATGTTAAAAGATATGACGAAAATTTAACTTTCTCTCTCATGCTCTGCTGCTACGCTTGGCATTGACCAGGGTCTCTGTAATGGAGTTCAAGTATCAGTTATAGGTCTCCACAGACGCCACTTCCCGACTGCAACATCCAAGTGGACCCATTGGCTAATTCTCATATCTCTGGAGCCCAAACCAATGCCTATCCAGACAATGCTGTCAAACCTCAGTCACAGTTTTCCTCCGCCTACCACTCAGCCAACACTGCCACTCACTCAAGCCGTGGACCTGGAGCCTCAGCTCAGCCTGCAAGTCTGGACCAGGGGATTTTGACTAACAGAAGAGGTACCCCATGAATCATCATCCAGTGGATAGTGAATCATGCTCAGTATTAACCACCATCGCTAAAGAACTTGTGGCATTGTATTCAGATGTCATGGAATTGTGGAGAAACAGTGCACTGTGGATTTATCACTATCTCTCATCTTGGAGACATGTGTGCAGCTATTGAGGAATGGAGATAGGTGTCATGTGTGAGGTGCCCCGTTAATGCAGTACAACTTCGTTGTGAATTAGAATCTCTGTAATCCAGGATGAAAGCACATATCACTCCTTGAAAGTACAAGGAAACAATTGGGCAAAGATCAAAATTCGTCCAAAATGGCCTATTTCCACACTGTAGGGATTCTATGACCCTTCCATTCTGACCCCCCGAAATGCTAACTCTTTTTCTTCCTTCACAGGTGCTGCCAGACCTGCTGAGCTTTTCCAACAAAGTAATTTTTGTTTTTGTTTATGTTGCTTTGATTCTCTAAGATGGGAGGGTCTGTGCGAGCTAGGAGACTAATTGGCACGTCTATTGTGCCACACAAATGTAAAATGGTTCCACTGCAGCCTTCCTGAAGGAAATCTCTTGCTTGGGAATCTGGTGGCTTGTTTTCGTTCCTCAGGTAATGCATGCTATTTCCATCCAACTAAACATTTAGTTTCAAGGAGATGTCCTCTGGTGTCATGCAGAATGGATCTTTCAATGGGATACATGCAAGTTGGAGGGAAGGCTAGAGTAAGTGTATTGCTCAGTGAAGGACTTAGCAACAGTTTCATGAAGCAGCAAACATCAGGGGGACAAACCTCAAAAATAATTAGGACTGCGTGTATCCATTTACTATACTCACAAGGTTCCTGAAACAGATGGCACTATGACTCAGCAGACCTTTCTTCTGGCCATCTTGCAACTGAGGAAGAAGCAGCACCGTAGGATACTGAAGTAACACTAGCAGGCAGATGTAGCAAGCCAGTCTGCAGAGGTAAAACATCCAAACTACCCTGAACCATACCACCAAGGAGCATCTCTAATTCACAAGTTTCACTAGATTTGTTTCCAGGATTGACCTGTGGAGAGAAATTGGGGAAACGGGTCCTGTATTCTCTTGAATTTGAAGAATTCTTAAGGGGATAGATGCATGGAGGTAAAATGTTTCCCCTGGTTGTACAGTGTAGAATCTGGCAATATAATTTCACATTAAGAAGATGCTACTTAGGAGCGAGGTAAGGAGAAATTTTTTGCCTAAAGTCAGCGGGTTGTGATTCTTTGGAATTCTTTACACCAGTTCTGGTTCGTCCTTTCACTCTGAGGCTGTGCCCTCAGGTCCTAGTCTCTCTCATTAGTAGAAACATCTTCTCCACATCTACTCTATCCAGGCCTCTCAGTATTCTATAAGTTTCAATGGCATCATCCCACCATCCTCCTGAACTGCATCGAGTACAGACCCAGAGTCCCAGAATCCTTAACCAGTCCTCATACTAATCCCTCTTTGAGCAAGACTTATAATATGAAGCAAGAGATGCCAGTATTTAGCCAATGTAGTCTGGAGGATAAATGCAGGAAGCATCTCATAACAGGTGACCCTGCCTCAATTATTCAACTGTTAAATCCTTCTTCATGCCTTTGTTACTCCTGGCTTTGACTATTCTCATGTTTTCCCAGCTTTCAGACCCCTAAACTCCCATGCATCCAAAACTCTGCTGCTTATCCCCTAATCTGCACCAGGTCCCAATCATTTATCATGCCTGTGTTTACTGAACAATGTTGCCTCCTGGTCTGACAAAGCCATGATTCTTTTCATTGTTATTAAACCCTTCCATGGTCTTGTCCCTCCCTACCTCTGTAATATCCCACAGCCTCACATTCCTCTGTGATCTCTGCATGCTCCAAATATGTGTGTGTCGTAGATAGTGGATGTGCTTTCAACTACCTAGAATCACCTGTCTAAATCTCTCCACTTCTCTAACTGACTCCTTTCATTTGAGATACTCCTTAGATCTATTTTTGACCAAATGTTTAAGCAAGTGTTCTAATGTTCCTTAGGTAGTTAAGCATCAATTTTCTTTTAATGATGTTCCTGTGTTAGTCCTTGAATGGTCAAATGAAATTTAGTAGTTTTAAATACTAATATATATTTATATAAAATAACATATAAAGATACTGTGCTGTTAATTTTATAGCTGTTGTGAAAGAGCATATGCATGAAAAGCTGCAATAACTATTCCCAAACAGTCAGAAGATCTATTGAATGACAGTGCTCTATGCATGATAATTTGTCTTGTCATTTAAGAAGTGAAAATAATCAATGGCAAGTGTCTCAATGTCAAAGTAAATAGGAGAGATCTCAGCTCTTACCATTCCTGTCTTAAACAGTTATTGAACTTTTTCTGACACTAGCCTGCCACCCTGGGAAAGAGGGAGGTGGCACTTAGTGTCATTATTCAGTTTCTTCACAAGGCTCCTTTTACTAGCTACCACTCCAACAGCCTTTGGTACTTTGGAGATCAGCACTAACACCTTGTGGTATTTGTCACCTCTATCAGTATGTACTACTGGGGAAAGTTTATTTGAGGTAGGTCGCTGCCACCAATCCTCATTTGTTTTAGGCATATCAAGTGATTAGTGATAAAGGATATGGCACTGTGCAGTATTTACAGAAGAGACACTGCTCTAAGATGCTTATTACATGATAGCAGTTTGGCCAAGCATGACAGAGTAGGGGTAGGTTCGCTGGCTCCTTCCAAAAGAGACAGTGAACTCTTCATCTCTACATACAGGTTTTGTTTGACGCCAGTAGAATAGGCAGAGCCAATGTCATGCAAACATTACCCCTTCAGAACCACAGAAGAGATAACGTTCATGTGACATACAGTAGAGCCTTTTTCTGCAAAGTTTTAATTGCTTTATCTACATCTTGCAATCTGCATGTGAAAATCTGTTTCTGTGCTCTTTTTGATGGCCAAAATTCGGCATGTGTTGGCATATGTTTTGTTAAGATCGCCATGAAGCCACTGGGCACTTGGGAAATCCGCTGCTCTTTCTGAAAATCTTATCCTCAGAAATTTGAACTCTGAGGTAAGTGTTCAGGAATGTGACAACCTGATGCACACTGAACAAAACAAAACACTTCCTTCTGTTACTCTGGAAAGCTGCTGCTCAATTCCTAGAGGAAACAGATTTCCTTCCTAGAAAACAGAGTTCCACATTGACTTGTACCAAAGTTTGGTTTCTGGGCTGACTCACAGCTGGATGGCCTTCTGTTTTTTTCTTTACTCCTAAATACAGGATATTCTCAGCCTGAATTGTGTGGTTCAGTGACGAGGGAATCAAGCTTGTCATTTGGACTGCTTACAGCTGTTTTCAAGGCTTTTGAGCAGTAACTTGCCATCGATAGATGTTTTGTCTAGTACAATGCGCTCTCCAGGGGATTTGTAAGTAGGAAAGCAAAAATTTGCTTAGCTCTTCATTCAGGCATTCAAGGTTTCAGAATCCCCATTAAAATAGACAAGAACAAGCTTCAATCTCCAGAAATGTGTGAGTTTGGTTTGGTTTGGTTTGCTTGACAAGTTAAAAGGTCACAATTCTCAAACTTGACCCCAAACCACCTTCTAACTGCCTCCCTCCATGTTTACCAAACGTATGGTGGCAATTTAAATATTCCGGTGAGGTGACAGCCAGAGATTTAAGCTGCTTCACAGGGTTGATTCTAGCCAAACAGGTTTCCAATCCTAGAGAATCCAAGAGATCAAAGTAGAGCAGGAGAGCTTCTGGGAGAAATAAAGTGCAGTTACAACATTGATTATTGGTCAACATAGGAAGCATTGCATCTTCTCCTTCCCTGAGATTGAACAAGCTCCATTTTCCAACAGAATCTTCATAAAACATCAAACACTTGCCAATACACTTGCTCCTGGATCTATAATGTTGTGCCCCACACCCCTCGCCCACCACCAGATTTGGCAGTCAGAACCCAAGGGGCCAGGCATTGAGCCCTCCTAAGGATTATGGTTTTGAGCCCCATCGGTCAATGATTATGTTCCTCCTCCGGTTGTAATGCCTCCCAAGGGCTAAGGCAGCAGTTAGCATCTCCCAACATGGTTCTGCAGCTGCGTCTTCAATGCCCTCTATCAGACCAGGATTCGACTTTGTCAGCCAAGCTGTCAAAATTCCACATCATCCCTTTCCAAATTTAATCCTCAGCCTATACACTCTGCCATGCCAAACCAGAATCGCAACAGGAAGAATAATTTGGAATATTTATATAATTGTAAAATTTTGCATTCAGTTTGAAATAAAGGAAAGAACATTTGGGTTTAAAGACAGAAGAGCAATGTTTATTAGAATTATAGAAGCTGTCAACAACATTACTGGCAACATGGCAATATGATATTTGCTCATGAATAATTTGCTAACTAATGTTTCATTTGGGTTCTATCAGGACCACTCATCTTCAGAATTCATTCTAATCTTTGTTAAAATGTCGAAGAAAGAGCTGAATTCCAGAAATGAAACAATAGTAACTAACTCCAACATCAAGGAAGGTTTAGACTGAATATGACACAAAGGATTTCTAGTAAAATTGATGTCGATGAGAATCAGGAGGAAGCACTCCAATTCACTGTTTGGAAACATTACTAGCTCAAGAAAAGCTGGTTGTAGTAAATGGAAATTAATCACCTCAGTCTCAAAATATAACTACAAAATTTCATCAACCATCTTCAACTGATCTATCAGTGATTATTCCTCTATTGTAAACTCAGAAGCAGGAATGATTGAAAAATATTCAGTATCTTTTGCAATTCCTCAGATACTGAACCAGTCTGTGCTCACATACAAACAAGACATATACACATTCAAGCCAAGATAATAAAATGTGAGGCTGGATGAACACAGCAGGCCAAGCAGCATCTCAGGAGCACAAAAGCTGACGTTTCGGGCCGAGACCCTTCATCAGAGCTCTGATGAAGGGTCTAGGCCCGAAACGTCAGCTTTTGTGCTCCTGAGATGCTGCTTGGCCTGCTGTGTTCATCCAGCCTCACATTTTATTATCTTGGAATTCTCCAGCATCTGCAGTTCCCAGTATCTCTCATATACACATTCAACCTTGGCCTGAAATGTAACAAGTAGCTAGGCAATGGTCATCTCAAACATAAGGAAGTTAAACCAGCTACTCTGGATATTCAATGACATTACTGTTCCTGTTATCCCCTACATCATGGAGGTCTGCCACTGACCTGAAGCTTAATGGGACCATACACGTAAATAAATATTGTGATTACAACTGCATGTCAAGACATGGGAATTCATCCCCGATCTTCCCAAAGCCTCATCGACATCTATAAGGCACAAGTTAGTACAGATGAAATAATTATCAATGGCCTGGAAGAGTGCAGCTCCAACAACATAAAAGACATTTAACACACCCAGGACAAAATATCACATTTGCTTGATACCCCTTCAACAACTTAAAAATTTGGTTCCTCCACCATCAGTACACAATGGAAGCACTGATAATTCAGCAAGGCATTTTCTATCTCATAGCTTCTACCACCCAAAAGGACACAACAGTAGGTACATGGGAACATCACCACATTCAAATTACAAATATGTTGCTGTTCCTACATCATAATGGATCTTAAAATTTGGTACTCTGATCTAATAGTTGCGAGAATACCCATAACAAATGGTCAGCAGGCATTCAATAAGATGGTTTAGGAACTCTTTAATGAGGAGTGGGCAATAAATGTTGACTTTGCCCGTGGTGCCAACATTGAATGTGCACTTATAAAAAAATTAAGAGAAAACAGCAATAACTATATTTCAGAAGGAATGGCACTCTGCAGAGATGAAATCTTTTTTACTGACCTCGGAAACTTGTTAAGCAGTAATTTAGTCTTACTGCACCATGAAAAATTTCATTAAGTTTCCTACTGCTCTGAGTGGATATAAGAGATTCACTCTGTGACATAGACTCAGCATTAAAATGTATCAGCAAGGTATTCCTAAATATAGTTTAGGATAGAGCTTGGACGTCAGACAGCTATGTTGTTAACCTCACCATTATGCAAACTCTAAATCAACAATTAGAAACTAGCCCAGCTTGTACTACACTGTTACTGTTACATATATCTTTGAGTACTCTAACAGTTGAAATGCTGACTAATGTGGGCTGAGTCAGTTTTAATAAACACTCACTCTGATATCCTTTCACACAAAGTTCACCCACTGTTACTGCAGCTGTCCTAATGTAGGAGGGAGTTATCATCAATGATCCAAAAAATCCATTAAATGAGGAACAGGTAGGTTCTTCTGCATAAGTAATTAAAGCACCTTCCCTGAATATAATTAGGACAAGACAATTGATGACAATCTTAAATAATTACTAATAATAACTATTGCAAGATTAATTTGTACTTTGTTCATCAAACTGCAAGATGTCAGAGCTGAGGATTCAGTTCTCCCATTTTGTCATTAACTCGCACTATTGAGTTCCAATAATATGCCATCATGTCAGCACCAGAAGAAAAAATTTCTCAGTTAAACAGCATTAACTTTTCTATTTTCACAATTGTACTTCTTCCTCTTTGACCAAGATTGATGGTCTAATGCCAATATGGACTAAATTGTGGGCTGTTTGTGCTGTCAACTCAGGCCCACCAGCAATTGCCTTTGGATCATCGCACTGTTTTTCATTTAGGGCTTTTACAACTGGTAGTGACATAGGACACAGTCATCAATCAGTGTGACCTGGTTTTAAACCTAGATCACTGAGGTGAAAGGACAATCTATTAACAATCCCTGATTTGGCTGATTTTCAGCAGTTTTATTTTCCATGCTGTGCTGAAATGTCGAAAACTTGAAATTTTGAATATTTTGCACATTTCTGAAATAGCAGTGCTGTTGCATCTGACCTATGTAACTGACATAACACGAATGTTTTCTGGTTCAGAAAATAACTTATTTTTGGATCAGTTGTGTTAGAGAGTAAATGGTTGTCATGGAAAATGTTTGATTCCAGGCTCCAAAAAAAACCCTTATCAAAGAGGAGTTAGCTGTTGCAAGTAAACAGGTCATTCCTTTTGCTTCAGTATATTATTAGAAATGAACTGTTGCGTTCTTTTAAAATTTAAGTTCTTAGAATATACTAATCTTAAATTTCCAGCAATAATTTTCAATTTCTTAAGATTAAGTGTAACTGTGTCATAATTTAAATGTTGTATTAATCGTGAAGAATGTTTGTTCAAATATATCACATATTTGTGCAAAATTTTAAGCAGTCAACTGTTCAACAATTATGCAATTGCCAAGCATAAAACCCATATATTGGGGTCCTTAATCCTTAGTGAAGACATGTCCAAAACTAATCTTCATGTCTTGCATACATTTTACCATCCCTAAAATTAGGGATCTTAACATCCAAGGAAATCACGTCTAAACTTCATTACTATGGACTGCACAGGAACACACCTTGGAGAATCAGGGCCATATACGATGTTATTTACATGGTCCAATTATTTTACACACATTTCAGATTGTGGAGTTCTGATAAGGGCTTTTTCACCACAAAGGACTCTGTTGCCTGATAGTCCAGAAATTGGATTTGACTGATAAAAAGCACATTACTAAATTTCCTGGTCTTGAACTCATCAGGAAATGTCTAATAATGCCAAACTTAAAATGGTCAATCAATTTGTACTACAGGAAAAAAGAGTTGTCTGGCACATCAATTCTCTGATTGGCTGCGGCATTGCCAAGGAGAAAGCAATGGGGATTGATATGCTTTCCCAGGCTTTCAGGTAACTCAAAGAAGATATAATGCTTAAAACTGTTGCTTCAAGGGACTGATCCCTGTATTTGTGCATATGTTGTTTCGAGCAAGTCAAACTCAACTGCTTATGTTAAGTATGCTGTTAACGTAGCAATTAGCACACTCTAAAAGCTGTGATAAATATGGGGCTGAATTTTCAGCAGAGGCTAAAGTGCTGCCACTGTAACTAAGAGTGAGTGCTGTGGATGATGGAGCACCAGGAAAGAATTTTGCCAATTAACAAATGCCCATTCAGCCACCATTGAACTGAGGACTGCACAACCCTCTGGGAATGAGGGAGCGGGCGGCTCAGAAGCTGTGGCAGTGGCAACACCAGCGATGATCATTGCTGAGGCTGCAGTTCAATGACAAAGGGACCTCAGTTGCCAGGCATCTTGAAAGAATGGTGAGTTATTTTGATAAATCCAGGACTAAGCAGTCAGGCCTTGATGACTCGGAATGAAATGTGTGGTTGTGGTGAGCCAGCAGTAGGTTTGGCATAGGGACAATGATAGCAACCAAAGGTCACTTCCAAGAATGTGCCCCTTAATTAATTGAGAAGTGGTTAGTAGGTGTCAGTCATTGGCTTTCCTGACTGATGCTTTCCCATGTCATATTACCAACCCGACTCCAATAGGCTGGGAAAATTCAGCTCCCCTGACAAACTCTAGTTTACAGACGAGTGATAAAGACAGATCATGAAGGTTCAAGAATCTGGTTGTAGAACATAGACATAGAACATAGAACAGTACAGCACAGAACAGGCCCTTCAGCCCACAATGTTGTGCCGACCATTGATCCTCATGTATGCACCCTCAAATTTCTGTGACCATATACATGTCCAGCAGTCTCTTAAATGACCCCAATGACCTTGCTTCCACAACTGCTGCTGACAACGCATTCCATGCTCGCACAACTCTCTGTGTAAAGAACCTGCCTCTGACATCCCCTCTATACTTTCCACCAACCAGCTTAAAACTATGACCCCTCGTGCTAGCCATTTCTGCCCTGGGAAATAGTCTCTGGCTATCAACTCTATCTATGCCTCTCATTATCTTGTATACCTCAATTAGGTCCCCTCTCCTCCTCCTTTTCTCCAATGAAAAGAGACCGAGCTCAGTCAACCTCTCTTCATAAGATAAGCCCTCCAGTCCAGGCAGCATCCTGGTAAACCTCCTCTGAACCCTCTCCAAAGCATCCACATCTTTCCTATAATAGGGCGCCCAGAACTGGACGCAGTATTCTAAGTGCGGTCTAACCAAAGTTTTACAGAGCTGCAACAAGATCTCACGACTCTTAAACTCAATCCCCCTGTTAATGAAAGCCAAAACACCATATGCTTTCTTAACAACCCTGTCCACTTGGGTGGCCATTTTAAGGGATCTATATATCTGCACACCAAGATCCCTCTGTTCCTCCACGCTGCCAAGAATCCTATCCTTAATCCTGTACTCAGCTTTCAAATTCGACCTTCCAAAATGCATCACCTCGCATTTATCCAGGTTGAACTCCATCTGCCACCTCTCAGCCCATCTCTGCATCCTGTCAATGTCCCGCTGCAGCCTACAACAGCCCTCTACACTGTCAACGACACCTCCGACCTTTGTGTCGTCTGCAAACTTGCTGACCCATCCTTCAATCCCCTCGTCCAAGTCATTAATAAAAATTACAAACAGTAGATGCCCAAGGACAGAGCCCTGTGGAACTCCACTCACCACTGACTTCCAGGCAGAATATTTTCCTTCTACTACCACTCGCTGTCTTCTGTTGGCCAGCCAATTCTGTATCCAAGCAGCTAAGTTCCCCTGTATCCCATTCCTCCTGACCTTCTGAATGAGCCTACCATGGGGAACCTTATCAAATGCCTTACTGAAGTCCATATACACCACATCCACAGCTCGACCCTCATCAACTTTTCTAGTCACATCCTCAAAGAACTCGATAAGGTTTGTAAGGCATGACCTACCCCTCACAAAGCAGTGTTGACTGTATTTGATCAAGCCATGCTCTTCCAAATGGTCATAAATCTTATCCCTCAGAATCCTTTCTAACACCTTGCAGACCTTGGTTGTCATGGACACTTTTCCTCTAAACTATATGTAACAATATGCTCAGGTTGTTCCACTGTTTAAGTAAAGGGAAGAGGTTATTTAATTATAATTCTTGCCATATCATGTACAGCTTCCAGGCCTGTCAGGCCTAACTTTAACATGATGTCAGACAAAAAAAATGGAAGCAGACAAAAATGACTGCTAATAATAAGCTAGTGAAGAAGTAAATGCTGAATAGGTCGCCTCTAAATTGGAGAGACAAAATGCCGGCGAGGTGACTACGTTCTGAGCACCTCTGTTCTATATTCAAAGTTGCTCCTGAGCTTCCAGTTGCCTGCCACTCCAAAACACCACCACATTGCCATGCCAACATTTCTGTCTCAAGCTTGGTGCTGTGTTCAATTGAAACTCAATACAAGCTGGAGGAACAACACTTCATCTTCCGGGTAGGTATCTTATAGCTTTCAGGACTCAATACTTGAGTTCAACAATTCTATAATGTGAACACATTTCTCCATATTTGTAACCCACCCCTACTCCCAGGTCCTGCTCTGCAGTAATTGCTCCCAGTAGACCTTTTTTTGCTTCTTTTTTTCCCTCTTTCTTTGGGCATCTCTTCATCTTGCTCCTTCCTCACTCCCCTCAACCCAACCCAACATCATCAGCATAAATAGTACAATTTCCCAGCAGCTTACCATTCTGACAATGGTCCACTGGACTCAGAAGATTAACTCTGTTTTTCTCTCCAGAGATGTTGCCAGACCTGCTGGGATTCTGCAGCACTTTCTGTATTAGTTTGAGGAAACTAATGTCTGACACCCTAACACTGACCCTGCTTCTTCAGTCCTATTATCATCTGCGTTCTCCTGGACCGAGACAAAAGTAGGGATTGGGTGAGATAAAACTGGCTGGACAAGCTGCTAGTGCTGGTGCATGTGAGGGAAAGGTGGGGAAGTCTCCCACATGAATGAGCAGAAATGCATTGAGCTTGTAAGGTTAGTCGCCTGGGCTAGTGAGACATTGAAGGAAGATGCAATAGTGTGAGAGGTAGACCATGATACTTGGTGGAAGGTAGCTGAAGTGGCAGACATGTAAAGTGTTGGACAGAGGTGATGGCACTTACCTTTGCAAGTGCAAATGGTCAATAATCTTCTTTGTGCACTGGTAGGCACCTCTAAAGACCATGTGTACTACACTGGTCTAGTAGCAACTGCAGATCAGACTGCCAGGGTCTGCTGCTATGAAAAGAAGATGCCCACTTGTCTCTCACCCTCTCCTGCAGGTCTCCATCCCTAAACCTAGGTACTTTGTACCTAAGATGGCTCCAAAGAGATGACATTGTAAAACTTTTCACTACTCATGCACTTCTGTACTGGGGTACATGCGACAAGCAATGGGTATTCTATTTTATATTCTATTCTGTCAGCAAAACAGGGTGCCTGCTTCTGTTGACCATCTCAGGTGCAACCGATCCTACATTGCAGCTCTGGAAGGCTATTCCTGGCTACTAGAATCAGAATTGATGCATACTCCATTGTACATTATTAATGCAAAAACTCAGGAGCTCATGCACAACAGCGGTGGTATCCCACCTTGGAGCAATGACATATGGAATCAAATCTCTCCTGCTCAAAAGTGTGCAATAGTTTTTCTGAGAAGGTTGATTAGAAATATATATTTATAAGGGCAGCACAGTGGCTCACAGCAACAGTGTCCCAGGTTCAATTGCAAATCTCTGTGTGGAGTTTGCACATTCTCACCATGTCTGTATGGATTTCCTCCATGCCCTCCAGTTTCCTCCACAGGTTACAGGGATGGTGTTGTGGGTAGATGCTCTTCGTAGACTCAATGGCACCAATGGCTGCCTTCTGTACTGTGGGGTTCTATGGTTCTAATTGGGAAAGCAATATTACACCAGCAGCTAGAAACCTGAAAGTTCCTGGCAGCAGTGAGCACTGTACCGCTGGTGAACACAATATAGTGCAAGAGTGGTGTCATGGGATGTGGTGCATATTTAATGATGCAAGCAGTGTAAAATTGTTCATGGAACCCTCCATGAAACTCCTCAAAATTGACAGTTAGCCGACTTTTGGGAATATTCTGTCCTATTTGTAGAGGTTTGTGATATAATTGCTGTATAAAGAGTGTTTTAAAGAATCTTCACATATCTGACACAACAAGCACCCGACTATCTATACTGTATGTTATGTGGGCTAACATGGAGTAAACCACAAAACAGTACTATTTCTTATAGTAAAGAATGATACTTCCTCACTGGAGTTGTAAGTGCTTTGAGCATCCATCTGGAGATGTCACTGGTTCTGCAACATCTTCTGTACAACATGGAGAACTTTGCTTCAGGGGCATGAATTTACAAAGTTCAGTATTCACTTTATGTACTGCTTACAGGTAAATGTTCTGAAGGCCTGCACATGAAATAATAGAAATCTTGTAATTTGCATGAAGTGAACTCATCTTCTGACTCTCCAGTTGCATCTGCTGTAGTTGACTGGCATTGCCAGCATCCTAGCATTGGATTCAAGTCAATGGATATTGATTCTCCATTGTGCACCAATGACAAGGTTTAGGGACAGAGACCTTGGCAGATAGATGCTGGACATGAAGGTGGAAATAAGGGGAAAAGGTAGCATAGGAGCAGGATCTATCCGTATCAGACACAATGAGGCAAAATGCAGGGTTTTGTTTAGATTTGCTTAGACTTTCACAACCTTCCTTATATTTTTTTGTGCGATTGCAGTTTGTGAAATGGATTGTAGAACATATAATGAACGTAAATGAAATTTGGGATGAGCTGCTATTCCCAGGGTTATTCGCACACAGGTCCTCCACTGGGATCGTAGAACTATAGAATCCCTATAGTATGGAAACAGGCCCTTTGCCCAACAAGTCGACACCAAATCTCAGAAGCAGCCCACCCAGACCCATCCCCCTGTAACCCACCTAATCTACTTATCCCTGAACACGGCAGGCAATTTAGCATGGCCAATCCACTTAGCCTGCACAACTTTGGATTGTGGAAGGAAACTGAGCACCTGGAGGAAACCCACACAGGCATGGGGAGAATGTACACACCCCACACAGACAGTTGCCTGAGGGTGGAATCAAACCCAGGTCCCTGGTGCTGTGAGGCAGCAGTGTTAACCTCTGAGCCACTGTGCTGAGATATGCAGAATGTCCTCAAAGCATTGTAAGTGTTGTGGCCACATTTAAAGAGAACAAGAACCTGATACGGCTACCCAATGACGCCTAGGGTAGTGAATTTCCAATCCTGACACTAGTCCCTCCTAGGGGTCTGGTTGTGTGAAGGGTATGTGCTCATGCCATGCTGATAGATTTCATAACATCTGCACTTATCAGCCTTGTCTGCTGATAGGTTTGGAAATTAACACGTGTGGGAAAGCAGAAAAAAAAGCCCACCACCTCAATGTTCCTCGCACAGACGAGATCAGCTAATGTTTTCAATAAATATTATGTGGTATTGACAGACACATTGAGTGGTACCCAAAACTCTCTCAGTGTAAACATTTGTTTTTTTGAAAATCAGATTCTAAATTTTAAAAAAAACAATGACAGTAATGGACCAGAAGCCCATTCCTGGTTTTCAAAAGTTGTCAAGTTGATCATTTTACAGAAATATTTTAGTGAAGCTACTCAATGATATTGTGACAGCAAAGTTCTGTGCCCTCAGTTGCAAATATTATTTTTTTTGACTATTTATTCAGGCATTTATAATCGTTATACTTTAAAGTCATCTATTCTGTGGCAGATATGTAATCAACAGTCATCTCATAAATTATTAATTTATTTAAGTTTTTGTTTGATTAAAGGCAGCATTGCCTTCAAAAATATTAAAAATCAAAGTGATATATTTTCAGTTTCCTTTTTCTTTTTGTTGTTTATCCACAAATGTTTGTTCAATTTATAAAGGAGCTTTTTTTTGAAGTTGGGGTATTGGACAAATGTTGACTTGAATACTGTTAAAAGCAGTTTTTGAAGAATAACAGAGAGGATGTGTTCCATGAACTTTTAGAAGTCTGTACAGTGTAATCAAGTTGAAATATTAGTTAATGTCCCAGCAGAGACAGACACAGCCTGTATAACATCTACCAAACAGTGTTGTCCTTCATGTTTCATTGTTTGTTCAATCCAACATTCCAGAAATAAGATATATCGGATCAAGTTCAAACTCTGTACAATATACCCTGTTTTTCATCACATTAATCTAGAAAACTGCCATGTGCTACAATAAATTCAACTTTATCTGCAAACCCAATTTACATCTACATAAAGCTGAATATATGATTGCAACACAAAGATAGGCAACAAAATGTGAGGCTGGATGAACACAGCAGGCCAAGCTGTGTTCATCCAGCCTCACATTTTATTGTCTTGGAATTCTCCAGCATCTGCAGTTCCCATTATCTCTGATACAACAAAGATAGGCAACCTTTGTTTTAGCTATAAAGTATATGCTGTCTTTGTTTTTCTCCTGTTTGACATCAGATATTTCCATTACTTATTGAGATTATTACGATAGAAATGAAGTTGTGCGGGAAAACCTTTCAGGAAACATAAAAGAAAAAAAAAATGCTGGCCTTTTGTTGACTCATCAAATTTTGGTTAAAATTTTATCATGCTAATATAAGTCTTCCAAGTCTGACAACGACACTCATTAAATAATAATGGGAGGATTGTATTTTACACCCTCTTTGCAAATGCAACATCAACTCTTTTGACTCCAAATTAATGCTTATAGCCACAGCAGTGTAATATGTCTGTCAGAGTTTCTTTCAAAGTGAGTTACATGCGTTGTAATTTCTTACCTGACTCTACTTTATGAACAGAATTGGCATGTGATTTAGAGGTGAACATATCTGGATTCAGACATAAAGGAGTAGCTTCTTCTTCACAGCAGTTACATGGGATTTACAGCACAGGAACAGGCCTTTGGGGTCAACAGCTTTATAACTAGATGTAAATTCTCTACCTGCCTCCTACATCCTTATTTCACCAACTACCAAGAACAGTTATCTTTTTGGAGACAAAAGTTACCAGTTTCTCACAATGGTTGCAATGTTGAAAATGGAATTGTGAAATTGTCACAAAAACATTAATTAAGCTTATTAACAGCAGGCAGGGACTAATTAAAGTAAACTGCTTTACAGCTTACTAGATGTAATTTCTAAGTACTCTCAGAGTTGCCATTAACTTGATGAAGTTGTCATTAAACACAGCAAGAGGTCGACAACATGTATTTTCCTCTTGTAGCTGTTGCCATCATCAACTCTGAAGAGGTAAGAAAGCCATAAGAAGTAAGAGGCAACTTACGTTCCTATTGATATTCAACCTGCTTCATTCCATCATGAACACATCTTCCTTGGCCAACAAGTCCTGGGATTTGTGTTGGAACCTGAGGCTTCTAGCTCAGATATAGGGTCCCACTCACTATGTCACACGGATAAATACTGTACGGATAAGGAGTGTAAAATGTGAGCAATCTCCTGAATTAAAATTGAAAATGCCGGAAATGTTTGGCAGATTGATTTGCATTTGTGCAGAGAGAAACCGAGTTCATGTTTCAAGTCTGGAACCTTTGATCAGAAGTGTGGAAAGTTGGAAATGTAATACATTTTCAGGATGTACAAAGACACAAAGTGGTTGGCTGGAGAAAGGCATAAAAAAGATCAGTGTTTGAGTCAAGGGACATTAAGTGATAAAATGCTTCCGGGCTTAAAACCCAACAAGAGTGGTGATAAATAAAATAAAGGAGGAATTTAAAAAATGCCTGGATGAAGTGTGAATTGCTGGATAGCAGCCTTCTGAAGGCAAAGTGAAGGAATTAAGAAAAAAAAGGAGAGAAATATGAAACTAGCAAAAATCTAAAAGTATTGAACTCAAAGTTGAATTCAGAAGGCAGCAGAGTGCCAAGTCATAAGATGAGGTGCTGTTCCTTGAAATTGTATTCAGCTTCCATGGTACACTGTAGTAAACCAAGGATAGAAATGTCAGGGTTGGAGCAAGGTTGAGAATTATAGCAAATGTCAGGAAGTTCAAACATATGCTTGCAGACTTAACAGAGGGGTTTTGCAACTTGTTTAATCAGCTAGCGTTTGGTCTCTCCAATGCAGAAGAGATCACAATGTGAACAGCAAATACTGTATAAATTGAAACAAGGACAAATGAAATTGCTGCATTACTTGATCTCCTGAAATCTGCTTTCTTCAGCATCAAACAGAAGGGATGATCTGCAACTTCACAAGGTTGGAAATCTTTCAATGTGCATGGTACATATTGTCTTCTCTTTGGATACATGTACAACAGCTCCCTCGTGGCTTTCTCAATTAATTGTGTCAGGAAGCCAGCTCGGCCAGACTGCCAGGGCAGATTTCAGCAGTCTGGAGCTACAGCCTCAGTCAGAGATTGCCAACCATGAGAATTACAGATGTCCTCAACTTCCACTATCTTTACAGAAGCTACTGTAGAAGTATTTAGAAGGAGCAGTGGAATCAGTTGATATCAAACAGGTGAGAAACATGCTGTAGCCACAAAATTCTGGAACATTAACACTGTTTGTCTTTCCACAGATGCTGCCAGAGCTGCTGAATATTCCCAGAATTTTTCATTATTTGATATAGGTTGACAATCGGCTGATGTATTAATGATTAAATGTACTTTTTTGCAGTCTGGAAAGTATGATTGTGCACAAATGGTTAAGTATGTGTGCACAATCACAGAGCCATGTGTAAGCCCAAACAAAACAGTAAAGTAGGTTTGCGGCCTGCAGCCTGAGCAATACTATACACCAGTCTGTCCACAGCTGCAGATTTGCTTTAAATGGTGAGACCACACAGTACGTTCGTTCCCATGAGAAAGAAGCTAACAAAAAGGCAGCAAAGAGCTATCAAAATGTAAAAGAATGTTATATGCATCTCTGTCTAAGCCCTTTTGTCCAGGTGTGAGGGAGATCTGTGGACAATAACTTTTAAGGAGTCTTGTTTTTCTTTTGATGTGTTCAAATCTTCCTGTTAACATCTGTTCTAAAAAGAAAACATTTGGTAAATATTATGTAGCAGCTTATGTTGAAATTGAAACCTGGTCTAAAGAAACATTTTTGAATAAATGATTTACAGTTTAAATTACAAATTTAGCACCTCATTCAACATATCCAGTGAATTTACAGAGAAAACATAGAATTGGCCAGTAAAAAAAATTCAACTGCCCTGTTCAAATAAAAATTGTAATAAATGTATGTTTTTTTCAACAAGAGACCTGTAGAATTCAGTCAATTTTCTCAGCGTATGCATGAATTAACAGACATTCAAAATTTACTAGACCTTTCAAAATTAAGCTATTGAATAATTCCAAAGTACCGGGTATATAGAGTTTTATTCTTGGCCCAATTGCCTATTTGATGCTTGTGCCAGACAGTACATTCATAATTTTGAAAAATATGTAAACAGGGTTAAATTGTTTGACCTATTCCTCCAAAATGGGCACGGGGTCACAATGCATGTTTAAACCATGCTTGTTCAAAGGAATACTGGCAGATAACAACTTTGAGCTTTCTTCTAGATACATGGGATTTTTCTTATGACAGGATTTCCTGTGGGAAATGTATCCTCATGATGCCAGTGGTCCCTCAGTCAATTAAAGCTTTGGGGAGTATTTATTGGCTGGGACAGGGATTTCCACTCATCACTCAGGTAGAAGTCCCGGCTCAGAAAGCTGACAGCAGTCTGATTGATCAGCAGCCCTGCAGTCCAACAATGGTTTAGTGGCCAGGACTGGGGCAACAACCAGTCCCTAGATTCTAAGGTCTAGAAATGCAGATCAGTAAGTGATAGGGTTGGGTGTGGCTCCCACACAGAGATAGAGGGTGGTGAGGCCTGAGGGAGGTAAGGAGATGGAGAAAGGGGAACTCGGAGTCTTTATGGATAGGAAGTGGGAAAGGTGTACCAGCAGGGGGAGTTCTTGGCAGGTTAGTAACAGTTGAATGGGGACCTTAAGTGCTATACCCACTTCCCACTCAAGAACTGAGCAAGGTGACCTCCCACAATAATTGGCTACTTCATAGTCTCAATTGGGGCGAGGATGGGAGGGCTGCCTAGGCCTCACCCACGTAAAGTTGTAGATAATTTGGTGGTGGCTGGGAGAGTGACAGGTGGGCCACCTGAAGGTTTTTACACTGCCCCACCTGAAACCATTTCCCCCCCCCAAGTGAGATACTCTAAAACTCTGCCTAGTATAGTTATCTCTGTGTCCAATCAGTGATGGTTGCACTGTTCATTGGCTGCAAGCATCGAAATGGGCTAATATAATTATTTCCTGAAAGTCATTTAAAGTGAGCCTCCATTGCTAAAGGAGATGTGCATTATAACAGCTGGTGATGCTGAGAAATGTAGGAGTGGTGTGCTGTATAGCAATCGATAATGGTTTACCAGGTTCATGGATAACGTGCTGGAGGTAAAAGGGGAAGATGTGGTAGAGGGGAATAATTTCCTGTACCTCCTTGTAGGACTGATAGCCCTCCAGACACATGTTCAGAAGAAAATGGCAAGAAATAGCACTGCCAGGAGTGTAGTTTCAAGGACGTGGGTGAAGTGCAGGAGGAGGTTTGATGTTATCATACACGGTTGTGAATGTATGTTCAAGTCCTTTATCATATTAACTGCAGCATTAGCTGCAATAATCTGCCTCAGTCAAGATTCATACCTGAATCCATACATTTTGCTTCATGAATGTTCCAGAAGTTCTCTAACAATTTTTCTCCCTTAAGAATGACCTTAAGTAGATAAGACTTCCTATTGGGGATATGGCTTCTCTCTTTCCTCTTCTGGTAGCTTATCTTGTTCAATGTGATCTCTGCTCATTTTCTCATTCATGGTGACTCAACAGGAAGGCCCACAAACCTCACCCATTTCTAGAAGCAATTAGGTTGTGATTGAGGCTCTAAGTCATGAAAATATTCTCAATCATCTGCCACATGATATCCTGTAAACTACTGAAATTTAAATCAACTGTACAATGCATACACCAGCAGTAAGTTGAAGGTAAGAATCCACATTAGCTGTGAGCACTTTATTACCTCTTTAAATGGCATTGGCGAAGAGAGTAGGAGGGGTTCCTCACGCTGACTGACACGTGTTTAGCTTTGTAAAATGCAACAGAGTAACGTGCAATTTTTTTTTATTAGCTTTTCCTCTCCTTTAACAGCCTATGCAGAGCTCAGCCCTTGTTAGGCTAGGAGGTACAAATTGGCAGTGTTGGCATTACATTAGCATTGTATATCACTTGGTGTCAATATCTATCTGCTCTGCCTATTTCCAGTGGATGTTAGATGCTCACACACGGACCCCTGATGCAGAAGAAATCTTGCATACTTCATATCTGAAATGCATGCTGCAGACAGCATTTTTGAACCAAAGTTTGTGTTCTATTCAATTTCATCTCTATCTTTTTAAGAATGAATATGATAAAATTGACCAGCTGAGAGAAGGAACATTCTAAGGCAGCGTGAATCATTTGCAATTCTGTCTCTTGGGTGGTTGTGAAACTGATCAATCCAAACTGACTGTCATCTATTAAAACCAAGGTGCTCCACTTGACCAGTTAATTATTAACTTTCCAAGTAAGAAGTCAGTCATACTTTATTTGCTTGAAACAGCAATAATCTGAGCCTTGAGAGCTTTCGCTGGCAGCTGCTTCTGTCACAATGTTGCTGTTGAACTCAAATTACAGTTAAAACAAAAAAAATCGACTGGAGCCCCATGACATTCTCCTTTCTATCCCCTGCTCCTTCACAAGTATTTACATAAGAAGTGTACAACAATTCTCAGCGGTTTCCCCCAAAAATTATAAGAACATAAGAACTAGGAGCAGGAGTAGGCTGTTTGACCCTTTCAGCCTGCTCCGCCATTCAATAAGATTATGGCTAATCTTTTCGTGGACTCAGATCCACCTACCCGCGTTGTCCTCATATCCCTTAATTCCTTTATTGTTCAAAAAAACGCTACCTTACCTTTAAGAACGTTTACTGAAGTGGCGTCAACTACTTCACTGGGCAAGGAATTCCATAGATTAACAACCCTCTGAGTGAAGAAGTTCCTTCTCAATTCAGTTCTAAATCTGCTCCCTCTAATCTTGAGGCTCTCTTGTCCTAGCTTCATCTGCCAGTGGGAGCATCCTCTTTACTTCTATCTAACCTGTTCCCTTCATAATTTTATGTTTCTTTAAGATCCCCCCTCAATCTTCTGAATTCCAATGAATATAATCCCAGTCTACTCAGCCTCTCCACATAAGCCAACCTCCTCAACTTGGAATCAATCTAGTGAACCTTTTCTGCATCCCCTCCAGTACCAGTACATCCTTCCTCAAGTAAGGAGACCAAAACTGCACACAGTACTCCAGGTGTGGCCTCACCAGCACCTCGTACAGCTGCAACATAACATCTCTGCTTTTAAACTCAATACCTTTAGCAATGAAGGACAAAATTCCATTTGCTTTCCTAATTACTTCCTGTAGACCAACCTTCTGTGATTCCTGCACAAGGACACCCAGGTCTCTCTGCATAGCAGCATGCTGCAACTTTTTACCATTCAAGAAATAATCCTTTTTACTATTACTCCTACCAAAATGCATGACTTCACATTTATTTACATTGTATTCCATCTGCCAGACCTTTGCCCACTCACTCAATGTATCTATGCTCCTCTGCAAAGTTTCACAGTCCTCTGCGCACTTTGCTCTGCCACTCATCTTAGTGTCATCTGCAAACTCTGACACCCTACACATGGTCCCCACTCCAAATCATCTATATAAATTGTAAATAATTGCGGTCCCAACACCGATCCCTGAGGCACACCACTAGTCACTGATTGCCAGCCAGAATAACATTCATTTATCCCCACTCTTTGCTTCCTGTTAGTCAACCAATCCTCTATCCATGCTAATACTTCATCCCTAACGCCATGCGTCCTTATCTATTGTAGCAGCCTCTTGTGCGGCACCTTGTCAAAGGCCTTTTGGAAATCTAGGTACACCACATTCACTGGGTCCCCATTGTCCACCTTGCTCGTGATGTCTTCATAGAATTCCAAAAGATTTGTGAAGCATGACCTGCCCTTCATGAACCCATGCTGCGTCTGCCCAACGGGACAATTTCTATCGAGATGCCTTGCTATTTTTTCCTTGACAATAGACTCAAGCATCTTCCCCACTACACTGGTTAAGCTAACTGGTCTATAATTCCCCATCTTTTGCCTACCTCCCTTTTTAAACAATGGCATCACATTTGCTGTTTTCCAATCTTCTGGGACTGCTCCAGAGTCCAGCGAATTTTGGAAAATTACCGCCAGTGCACCTGCTATTTCTCCCACCAGCTCTTTTAGTACCCTGGGATGCATTCCACCAGGGCCAGGAGACTTATCAATCTTTAGCTCCATTAGTTTGCCCAACACTACCTCTTACTTAATAATGATTGTTTCCAGGTCCTCACCTACCTTTGTCTCTTTGTCGATCACTGGCATGTTATTAGAGTCCTCCGCTGTGAAGACCGATACAAAATACCTGTTCAATGCCTCGGCCATTTCATCATACCCCATAACTAAATTCCCCTTTTCATCCTCTAAAGGGCCAATGTTTACTTTAGCCACTCTTTTTCGTTTTATATAATTATAGAAACTTTTGCTATCTGTCCTTATATTCTGTGCTAGTTTTTTCTCAAGTTCTAGCTTGCTTTTCTTTATAGCTCTTTTTGTGATTTTCTGTTGACCTTTAAAGTTTTCCCAATCTTCTAGTTTCATGCTGTTTTTGGCCACTTTGTACGCCTTCTCTTTCAATTTAATAGACTCCCTTATTTCTTTAGACACCCATGGCAGATTACCTCTTTTTGTGCAATCCTTTCTTTTCATCAGAATATACTTCTGCTGAGCACTTTGAAAAATTACTTTGAAAGTCCTTCACTGTTCGTCAATTGTCCCACCATAAAATCTTTGTTTCCAGTCTACTTTTGCCAAGTCCTCCCTCATTCTATTGTAGTCCCCCTTGTTCAAGAATAGGACCCTGGTCTTGGGATTTTATTTTCACACTCTCCATCTGAATTCTAAATCAACCATACTGTGATCACTCCTTCCAAGAGGATCCCTAACCTCATTACACAGGACCTGATCTAGGATGGCCTGCTCCCTCATCAGTTCCATGACATACAGTTCCAGAAAACTATCACGGATACACTCAATGAATACCTCCTCAAGGCTACCCTGACCGAGCCGGTTCAACCAATCTATGGGTAAATTAAAATCCCCCATAACTGGTGTACTATTTTTACAGGCATTAGTTACTTCTTTGTTTATTTCCCATCCTAATGTGATCTTATTATTTGGTGACCTATAGACTATGCCTATCAGTGAATTTTTCCTCTTAGAATTTCTAATTTCCACCCAAATGGATTCAATTTCATTCTCCATAGAACCTGTATGATCTCTCAGCACCGCCCTGATGCCGTCCTTGAATATCAGAGCTACACCACTTCCCTTACCTTCCTGGCTTTCTTTCCGAATAGTCTGCTACCCCTGGATATTTAACTCCCAACCATGATCATCCTGTAACCATGTCTCTGTAATGGCTATCAAATCATAGTCATTCGCGATGATTTGTGCTGTTAACTCATCAACCTTGTTACGAATGCTACGAGCATTCACATAAAGTGCCCTTATGCTAGCTTTTTTACACTCATGATTTGTAACATCTCTAAAAATATCACCTGAGTTATCCTCCCTTTTTGCTTCATTCACAGTCTGCCTTGAACTTAAACCCTCCTGCACGCATGCTAACCTGCTGCTGACCTTTTTATTTACCATCATACTCACTGTCATTTTTGTTTTCCCTTTCCCTTCCGCACCCCCCCGCCGAACTAAGTTTAAAATCTTAGTGACCACCCTATTTATCCTTTTCGTGAGTGTCCTGTGTAGTTCTCTTTAGGCTTATACTGGTAATCATATGAGCATTTGCATTGTTGAAAGGATCTACGAGGCTTTATATATTAAATGAATTATAATGGTATGAGGAAGATTTGCAAAGGTCCATGAATTGTGCACCACAGTTTTTGAGCTATCATTTTCAATCAAACAGTGCACATAGAATGGAGATGGAACATTTTTTAGGTACTTTTTTTATTAGATTTCTCTTCTTTTTGTGATCTGAAAGGAAGCTCAACTATTATTAACAAGGTTAAAGACAAAAGGAAAAACAAAGCTTCTATCCCAGAAAATGGTGTCGGAGAGTTATAAAATCACAGCTCTCCACTTATTGATTTTTTGATGAGTAGATTGACAAGGAGATGGCTGGGGGAAGGAACGCTACAAAGACCCTTCAGCTTTCAATAACTATGATTAAAATCCTGGCAATTTACAGACAATTTTCAGGTATAAAAAGCAAAAATATCAAATCATCTTCATCTTGCCATTACTTTAAGACTCGGTTATAGGAAACAGTATCAAGTATTGTTCTGCACTGCAAAAGCCCTGCAACAATTTCACCATTCAGTTTGGTGATATTGTACTTAAGATATCAGTTTGCATTGAAGTGTGTAGTTCTTTATTTTTCTTTGAAAATAAATGACAGCGAGAGAATGCCTGCAAGAGGGGGGATTGCTTTTACAGCATTATTCGCTGTCAGAGCTGGTGATGGAGCTGTTGTGTGCCTCCAGTGTTGTGATTTAATGGGAGAGGTTAATACTGCTGAAGGATGCTTTGAGGCCTAGTAGTAAAGGCAGAATAACATGGAAAATTAGCTTTTGTTGAATCAAATTACTGGATTAGCCTTGCTGTTTCTGCTTTTAATAAATAGACTTAATGATAGCACTTCATGCAAATTATTTTGCAGATTTCTGTTACAATTGTTTCTCAAACATTGTTTTAACATTCTCACAGAAAAAAAAAATCACGGTCTTAAGCCAACATAGTTCACTTTCTACATAATTCAAGCCCAAATAAAAAAATAGAACCTTAATAGTGGTCAGTCAGATTATTACGTTTTCAATGACGTGCAGCTTTGAAGTGTTCCCAAAGGAAAATGCATTCTACTGTTCACATCTCGAGATGATTAGTTTCAACTATCAATCAGGAAATTTCAGTACCACCAAACAATGCAAAACGTGCATCATATTCCTTTCAAGACTCTTATATATTCAGAGTGCTTGCATAACTGATACCAAAGTAATGAAGAGTATTCTTATTGTATTTGTATTATATTCAGGACAGAATTTTATATTGCCCGCTCTCCTTGATTGGAAGGGAGCCATGATTTTGGGCACCATGCCAAGGGTGACGCTCCTTGGACTTACCTGCCTGCCCTCAACACTGTGATAGTTTCATCAGGCAATTTAAGGTCTTAAATGGATGATTGTTGACAAGTTGAGGGTCTCCTCCCACCCCTATTCAGCTTTTACCCAGAGAGGAATGACCCATGACAAGTGTGCAGCTTGGCAGCTTTCACTGCTCTGGCTGATGGCAGGGAAAATGGGTGGGGTTGCCTTTTTCAAGGTACTCCAGCACTTCCCTAAGGTGTTATACCTCTCATTTTCTGTCTCCCATCCCTATTCACTCTAAGCCTGCCTTCCACACTGCCCTAAATCCAACCATGTTCCCACCACATCTGCTCTGCCGCCACCCACACTCCTGCCTCGGCCCAACAGCAGCTTGCCTTCACATCTGGTGCCATCTATAATTTTTGTTACAGACTGGATGAAATCCCAGTACTGGCACTGCCCCATGATGGTGGACTTGGACTAACCAGTTGTTGGTCATTTGATGAGTCAACAGCCCTTGGAGGTAGGACATCCTATCCAGATAAGAGCAGAATTCTTACCAATAGTTGCTATGTAGCATGGATTGCAACATCTAAAGGGTTATGTGAAAGGGAGATTCAAAGGAGGCAGTCAGCAGAAATTAGAGGAGTGAAACAGGGCTCATGTACAGGCAGTCAGCATACCTAGAGATAACAAGGTGTAGAGCTGGATGAACACAGCAGGCCAAGCAGCATCAGAGGAGCAAGTAGGCTGTCGTTTTGGGTTTAGAAGGGTCTAGGCCTGAAACATCAGCTTTCCTGCTCCTCTGATGATGCTTGTCCTACAGTGTTCATCCAGCTCTACACTTTGTTATCTCAGATTCTCCAGCATCTGCAGTTCCTACTATCTCAGTCAGCATACCTATATGAGTTGGCAAGACACGAACCCTAAGATGGGCAAGAGGTCGGCTCTAAGACAGGCAGACAGCAGCACCAAGAGGACCAGGTATGAAGAAGGTTGCCAAGACATGCAGTCAGATGCAACTAGGGACATTATTGTACTTTATGGCCTCCCTTATAATTTATCTAAGTGGACAACAACAACTGGATCCTCAGTCTCCCACTGCAAGTTTTTCTGCAATCCTGACCATGTTGTTGTTCACGTGGCTAACTAAGGCTTCTCTATTCAATGAACACCTTAGCGTGCAGCTATTACTCATGGAGGACAGAAGCCTGGCGTTTACAGCCTGTTACTCATAAAGGACTCATCCCTGCCCCTTTTAATCACTGGAGGTTGGAACCTGCAGCCTGTTATTGACTGAGAACTGCCGCAAGGAACCTTCATGAATTTCTGCAGTTTAGATAGTACACACTGCAGCTACTGAACATCAGTGGTGGAAGAACTGAATGTGTGTGTATTTAGTGTCATTCAAGCGGGCTGTTTTGTCCTGGACGGTGTCAAGCTTCTTGAATTTTTAGAGCTTCACCCACCCAGCCAATGGAGAATATTTCATTCCAACTTGTGAGGTGAACAGTCTTCAGCATTGAGGAGATGAGTTACTTGCTGCAGGATTCCTAGTCTTTGATCTGGTCCTTTTTCCAAAGTCTTTATGGTCAACGTTAATCCCAGAATGTTGATAGTGGGGTGATTCGGTGATGGTAGTGTAATTGAATACCAAGGGGTAATGTCAAGGGGTGATTGTTAGATTGTTTCTTATTGGAGATGGACTCTGACATTTGAGTGGTGTGAATACTACTTGCCACTTGTCAATCCAAAACTTTGCAGGTAAGACAAAATTAGGAGATATCGTTGATAGTGAAGAAGGATATCAAAAATTACAGAGGGATATTGAACAGATGGGAAAGTGGACTGAGGATTGGCAAATGCAATTCAGTACGTGTGAAGTGTTGCACTTTGGAAAGTCAAACCGAAGTAGGAGTTATACAGTAAATGGTAAGATCCTGAGGAGTTAATAAATTGTGGAGCTCGATGAACACAGCAGGCCAAGCAGCATCTTAGGAGCACAAAAACTGATGTATCGGGTCTGCTGTGTTCATTCACCTCCACACTTTGTTATCTCGGATTCTCCAGCATCTGCAGTTCCCATTATCTGAGATACTGAGGAGTGTTGTGGAACTGAGGGACCTGGAAATACAAGTACATAGTTCATTGAAAATGGTGACACAGGTGGACAAGATCATAAAGAAGGCATTAAACATGATGGCCTTCATCGGTCAAGGCATTGAGCATAGGAATTTGGACGTTATGTTACAGTTGTGTAAGTCATTGATGAGGTCACGTTTGTAGTATTGTGTACAGTTTTGGTTACCCTGGTATAGAAAGACACAGTTAAACTGGAAAGTGTGCAAAAAGGATTTATGAGAATGTTGCCAGGACTAGTAGGCCTGAGTTACAGGGAGAGGTTGCCTAGAATAGGGTTTTATTCCTTGGAACGTATGAGAATGAGACCTGACCTTATTGAGGTGTATAAAATCATGAGGGCATAGATAGAATGAATGCATGTTGTCTTTCTCTCAGGGATGAGGAATTGAAAACTAGAATGCCTGTTTCCATGATGTATTGCTTTATGAATCTATGAATCTGGCTAGATATTGCCCAGGTCTTACTATAATTCAGCATGGACTGCTTCAGTGTCTGAGAAGTTGTGAATGGTACTGACTATTTGTAAGCATCAACAAACAGCCCATTTCTGACCCTATGATAGAAGGAAGGTCATTAATGAAGCAACTGAAGATAGTTGGGGCAAAGATACTACCCCGAGGAGAGGTCATGGCACTGAGATACCCAACGTCCAATGACTACGACTATCTTCCTGTGTTCAATGTATGACTCCAATCAGTGGAGGGTTTTCCCCGTTTCCCATTAACTCATGTTAATCTTTGGATTGTTCCCCAAGCCATGAGCAAATTGGTAAATGAGTTCTGTGAAATGAATGATTGGGAAGAAAATACAATGAATATGTAAAGAATGGAAGAGAGAGGAATGAGCCCAACCAAGGAATCATAAAATGGGAAGTCAAAACTGAGATGGTGAAATTACTTAAATGTGATGAAGAGTTATAATAGATAGGCAGCTGTAGGAATCGAGACACTGGAGGGAACAACGTAAGATGTATCTGTGGCCAGCCTGCTTGTGACAGCTGCATAACCACTCTGCGTGTTATAATTTGCAGGAAGACTTGTCCAGTTCGACTTATTTAATTAAAAATGATTAGATTTTGTAGACTTATTTTTTCCTCTTAACGAATCCTATTAGCAATGATGTGTGAAGTTGTCACTCCCATGAGAATGTTCAATTACAAAGTTACATTCTCCAGCTTCAGTGGCAACAAGATATGATTCTGCCAGCTAGACTGGAAGCACTTTGTCTCTGAGGCAGGATGTTGTATGTGCAAGTCATATTCCAATCCTTCGCCGTTGGATGAATTTCAGCAGGAGTTGTCCTACTCATTCAATGAATTTGAAAAGTGAAATCCCAGATGAGCATCATATGCTCTCTGATGAAGGGTCTAGGCCCGAAACGTCAGCTTTTGTGCTCCTGAGATGCTGCTGGGCCTGCTGTGTTCATCCAGCCTCACATTTTATTATCCTGAGCATCATATCTATTGGCTTACCAGGGATCCTTTTTATTCACAGGTTATGGGTGTTACTGGCAAAGCCAGCACTTGCTGACCAATCTTGACTGGCCTTAAACATATTGTTTTACTGCTAAACAACTATGGTATGGCAGGACAATGTGTACCTAAACAACATAAAGTTGTTGTGTAGGTGCACATAGTCCTACTACACCATAGCTGTCTCATTTGACGGAGACAACTGGTGGTGGTTTGACCTGACAGTCACTGTGCCTCAGGGAAGGGGTGGGTTGGTGGATATTGAGAAGAGTCCTTCATGGTAACCTCAGCAAATTTAGGAATTGAAACCATGCTGTAGTGCTACTCCACATTGTAGGCCAGCTGGTTCCAGCCATCTGAGCTAACTAACTCCTGACTACACAGAAATACACATTAGTGAGACATTTTCAGGATTTTGAATCCAGAATGATGAAGGAACAGTGGTACATCTTAAAGTTAGGAAGGAATGTGAATTAGCGGGGAAATTGAAATCGGTCGTAATTCAATGCACCTGCTGCCCTTGACCTGTGAAGCAAGATGATGTTTGGAAAGTGCTGTTTTGCTGTATTACTGCAGTGTATCTTGTGAATGGCAGACACTGCTGCCTCTGTGAACAAGTGATGAAGTGGGTGAATGTTTAAGGCCGTGGATGGTGCGCAAAATAAATGGGTTATTTTTTTCCGGATGGTTTCACTTTCAGTGTTCTTGCATTTATCTTGGCAAGTCCACATTTACGTTGCAGTAATAGGTCATTGATAAAGCAGCTGAAAAAGATTGGGTTTGGAGCCCTAATCTATGGATTCCTGCAACAATGTCCTAAGACTGAGATCAATGCTCTCTAACAACTTATGCTAGGCATGACTCTATCAGGTCAAAGCTTTTCCATTAATATCAGTTCCACAAGTACTCCTTAATGCCACACCCATCAAATACTGTCTAGTTGTCTCACCTCATCTCTGGAATTCAGCTTTTTAGTGCATGTTAGAGGCAGTGCTAGAATGAGCTCAGAAGTCTGATGGGGTCAAAACTGATTATCAGAATACAAGTTATTGCCGAATAAGTGTTGTGTGATAGCACCATCTACAACAGCTTCCATCACATTTTGAGAGTAGACAGTAGAGTAATTGGTATGTTGGCATTCCTCCTGCTTTTTGTGGGGCAATTTTCCATATTGTTGGATAGGTGCCACTTTTGTAACTGCACTGGAACAGCTTGACTAAGGGCATACATATCAGGAGTAGGTCATTCTACTCCTCAAACTTTCTGTGCACATACAATGCGATTATGGCTGATCTGATGGTGGTCTCAACTTCACATTATCATCAATCCCTCCTGTCTTCTTAGTCAAGAATCTATATATTTCTGTCTTAACATATTTAAGAGCTCAATTTCCATGGCTCTCTGTGGAATAGACTTCTAAAAACTCATGACCATCTGAGAGAAAATAAAAATCCTTATCTGAGAGAAAAAAGTTTTTTTTTAATATGTCCAATAGGTCATGTCTCTCCAATGAGGGGAAACATTACCTGAACATCCTCCCTCTCAAGTCCCCTTGTGATCCTACATGGCTCAATAAGCTCACTTCTTATTGTCCTATTTCCAATGGATACAAGCCCTTCCTGATAACACTATCTCTTATATCTCAGGTGTTATTTGAAAGAACCTTCTTATGTCATTTCTTAAATAAGAAGACCAAAATGGTACACATTATTTAATATGTGGTGAGAAGGGAGGCAGAGTCAGCCAATAATTATGGTGTGACTTATCTTGACTTTGAGAGCAACCTGCTCCAGTTTTCATGCTTTTCACACGCAAGATTCTTGCTGGATAGTGCTGTGTGCCAATTAACTGTGACAACTGCTTTTTAGATATAACTCACCTCATTAATGTTCAGCTTGCCACCTTACCAAACTTACCAAACAAGCTCAACATCAAGAAAACTCAACAAGGAAACTAAATCAAACACCTGGCAAATTCATTTTGCCTCTTGCTCTGAATGACCTCCATGTCAGATATTGGGTAATAACATCTTAGGGCACAATCCATGGGCTCAAGCCAAATGCACCATTCATCTACGGTCACTGGCATCCAGCATCTGTCAACCCATTAACCCACTCCTCTCCAAACACTGGCATGAACAGTGGCTGGTGCAGCTGCAGCTAGCATTGAGAAGGCTACTGTAGGGATACTGTGTCTGTAGAGGCAGGCACCCCAGTCATAGATTTGACTAGGCTGCATCTCAAGGCTGCTCACTTGCTCTCTTAATCTTTGCACAATTACTACATACGCAAATGCTTACAAGATCCTTTCCTTGCATTGCCTTTACACACTAGCATGTGGATGATTCATCCAGAGACCAAGGCTATTAATACTACCACTTTGAGAACCTCTTCAGCATTAACACACAGAAAGTATGATTGTCACTTTTGTCAGCAGGAATTTGTTTGGACAGAGGGGACATCTTGCTGTATTGCACACCAAGGCACCAATTTAACAAAGACAGCATGATCCAGCTACCTGCCCAGCAATAGGCTGCACCTTCATGCATCCAAATGGCTGTGCCAGAAACTATTGAGAGCTGCCCAATTTAGTGGGGGTGGGCGTGAAGTGAGATTGGCAGGGGTTTCCATCACTTGGGTGATGGGGCTGTACCATCCATCACAGGTAACAGTGTGCACATATACAGTCGACGGGCTTTGAATCAGTCAGTCATCCATTCTGGGATACTCAGCCAGAGATCTGCCCAGTAAGTCCAGGGACTGTTAAGCAGCCCATCTATAGGACCAGCATAAATAGTCAGGAGATTCATATATCATCAGTCAGAAAGCTGCCAAGGCGGCAGTCAGGGTCCTGGCTAGTCATGTCTAGGGCCGGCTCATCAAAGTTGAACAAGTGTTTGGGGCATTACAGTCCTGAGTGACCATTGACAATCTTTTAGGAGAACTCAAAAGAGAGCCCAGCGGGGCAATGCTAGAAGAGGTGGGGTGTGTCAAGACTGGGAGGAAAAACAGATCCATCAGTGGGAGTGGGGATGTAGAAAGTGATGAAGGGAAATTTGGTGTAGGTGGAGGGAATATCAGAACCGCATCGGGCGCCATGGTAAGCTGCGGGAGGAGGGTAATTAGACAGAGTGTAGAGGAGCAGAGTGTTAACAGCAAGGTGCTTATGGGCAGGGAGGACAGTTGTAGATAAAGTCTGATGTGGTGGGTGTCCAAATGGACGGATGGGTGGAATTAGGCTGTCAAGTTGGTGAGAGGTAAAAGGAGACAGGAAGGCTCTAGTTGGCGGGATGGGGTCAGTGGGGGTGGTTTCATGGGTGCCACCTGGTGTAAAGATGAGGCCTGATACTGACAGTGTCCATTCTACTTCCTTATCCATCATGCAGGTATTATGACGGATTGTGCAGTATGAAGTTTAGAGCTGATACAAGTCCCAAGTTAGGAGGGCATTACAGGCTCTCCCTTCGTAATGACACTGGGTCATCACTCAGCCGGCACAGCACCTTTATCAAGCTTCTGCACGTACTGTGCCTGAAGGCTAATGTTTAATACAGACATGGCCCTCATGATCCTTGCCTAGCCTATCTCACCAGGTGTGGTGAGATGTACTCTGCCTCAGCTGCAGGGGAAATCACCTGTGACTGTTCTGAGGGCTAAAATATTCTTTCACTCCTTCAGTGGCCAACAAAGGTCCTTTCAAGAGTGATGGGTGCTGCTCATGAATCTATGATTGTCACTGTGGCTGCCTTCCTAACAAGGTAAAGACAGGAGGAGCTAGACTCACAGTAAGTCCAGGAGCAGCAGTAGGCCAGTAGTGCAGAGGAAAAGGATCACTCAGCTCAGAAAGCAGTCACAGCCATGGGGCCTTTCATGATCCATAGAGTGTGCAGAAGGCCCAAGCATTTCCAGCCTAGACTTCATTTCCTGGGAATGTGTGGAGCATAGCATCAATGCAGGCTCCAAATGATCCCAGACACCGTGCCCAAACTGTGTTGATGCTCAAGTACAACCCGAGATTCATTTTGATACCTGATAGGAAGATCAGTGCTACAGCAGGGCACTACAATTCAGGAAGATAGCAGGCATCCCCCATGTGCACAATATCATAAACTACACAAATGGAGCACCATAATGGCAGTATTATCACAACCCTGTGGAATTCTACAATAGGAAGAGTTTCCATTAGATTAATGGTCAGGTAACCTGCGATCAGTGTTGCAATTTCCTGGAAGGGAATGCCCACCTCCTGGGAGCTGCCACAACTTTTACATTCTGGAGCACCCTTCTATATCTGAGGGCCTGGGCCCTTACGAGATATGATTCAGAGATAAGAGCTTCACACTGTGACCATGACTCATGCTAGTTTTACACAACCCTCTGGATGATCTGGAGCATAAGTTTAATGCCACTGACTTAAAACATTGATTCTGTTTTCTCTCCACTAGTGCTGTCAGACCTGCTGAAATTCTCCAGCAATTTCTGTTTGGCTTTTTTAATGCCACACATGTCTTGACCAGGGCCATAGTAGTAGACAATAGATTTGCTAAATTTGCATCCCCACTGCTTGGGCTGATCTGTATGGGCCATCTAGTATAGTCCGGGCAGAGTGTACCACATCATCCTGGTGAGCTGTGCTCTGCACAATTGGAGGAGGCAACAAGATGTGACAGATGCTCAGGAACTCATGGAATGGGAGCAGTCTTCGGAAGAGGACAAGGACACTGGGTAGGAGGAACCTGTATTTGTCCATAACAGAACTCAGTTGCATTGGGTATTACAGAACCTCATTAACTATCAGATGTGCGCCAGGTTCAGCAGACCATCATAGACTGTAAAAGAATCTTCCATCGTGATGCTGAAATCTCATTTGCATTGTGGGGTGATGTTCAGCCTGAGGTGGCCTTGTTTCTGTTCCCTTTTGCTCTCTGTAAATAAAAGCTCATGTTTGTCTTGGTATTTGTCCAATTGCCTGCTTGCTGGAACCGGCAAACTCCAAGTATCCAGTGGGCATTGGGGGCAGAGTAAGAGTGACTTACAGAGGGTGGCTTGAGGGGAAGAAGTTGCAGACACGTGAAGTGTGTGCCCAGGTGGATAAACAGCAACCAATCGCATATGTCAGGGAATGTCAACCACATCAAGTATAAGCCAAGGGTAGCATAGCTTTGGGGTTGAGGTGCCATGTTGTTGGCAATGAGGGTTAACACCTAATTGTCCAGGTGCACTGCAGCCTGTCAAAGATGGTATGGATTCAAGGGATGGTGGCCTTTAAGTGGATATTGCTGAGTAGCGAGTTGTTCTGGTTTTGGGTCATGGTAAGATGGGCTGGAAACCAGACTTGTGAAATGTCTTAAGGCCAGAACAGGTCATTAATGAAGTGAATTTGGTAAGGCATGGCGAGAGAACTCTCTACACCTCACAGCAAGGAACCCTACACGAAACACGATGCCAGCTGGACGTGGCCAAAAAAAAATATAATCTGCTGCCCTAGGTCAGTCTTTCTGGAACTATGATGTAAAACCTCCTGGAGCATTAAAGGAAGTTTGTTTGTATAGTGGGGGTTTTATAATAAGTGAAAATAAAAGACTTTTAAGTCAGCAGAAGCTAAGGCGAGTAAGTATTTTTAAAAATGTTAGTTTAAACGTTTTTGCCTCATTCAAAGATACCTGACTGAAGTCAGAAGCAACTACAAACTCTCAGTTAAAAAAAGAACATTCAAAACCGTTAAAGAAATAAGTAGCTCAGAGGAAACGTTTATTTTGTGAAACCTTCAAGACTGGGACTGTTTGTTAGAACTCAGAAGATTATTACAAGGCTGAGAAAGTTTATGTTGTTAGTAGTATGAATAGTCAAGGGAAAGACTTCACAACTCACAGGACCAGAACAAAGAAGGACCATTTAAATTAAACCCACAGATTTGATCAGAGACGAATTTCTCTGGGATTTGAAATAACTGTAGGTAATGGAGTTAGAGAAGAGATGAAATTCTGTTTTGCTACATGTTTTGAAACCTTTCAAACAATGTTATATTTATATTGTTTGGATTTTTAAAATGTTATTTTTATTTAATTTGTGTAATAAATTTATAAATAGTAAACAATAATGAACTTCTTTATCGGTTGGTGAACTGTGACCAGTGGGGTTCCATAAGTGTATTTGCTGGGACCACAACTGTTTACAACATATATTAATAACTTGTGTAAGGAAGTGAACGTACTGTGGCCAAATTTGCAGACAACACTAAAATAGGTGGAAAAGCAGGTTGTGAAAGGGATACAAACAGTTTATAGAGAGAAATTGCTAGGTTAATTAAATGGACAAAAAATGTTGGCAAAGAAGTAAAGGAAAGTTGTTCATTTTGGAAGGGAGAATAAATAACTATTTAAATTCAAAAGAATTGTTTAAATGGAGAAAGACTGCAGAAATCTGCAACACAACAGAATGTGGGGCTACTTGTGCACAAAACATAGAAAGCTAGCATACAGGAGCAGCAGGTAATCAGGAAGGCTATTGGAGCACTGCTCATTTCAAGGCACTAGAGTATAAGAGTTGGGATGTCTTCGTACAAGGTGCTAGTGAGATGGCATCTGGAGTACTGTGAACAGTTTTGTCCTCTTATTTGAGGAAAGATTTCATTTCATTCCAAGCAAGTCGCAGTCAACGATCTCTGGTATGGGGAGGATTGTATTATGAGCAAAAGCTAAACAGTCAATTTTTGAGGCAAAAGGGTCCCCCGGATTTTGAAGTTTAAAATAATGAATGAGGATGGGGGTTGAGTCAGAAACAATTGAGACAAATATCTGGCGCACAATGGCTTTGGTCCTGCTACTGGCCATTTGATCAATGCATTATTTATTTCCTATTATTTCAGGCTATTATTTGAATATGTTTATTGTGATTTTAGATCATTGGAAGATTTGTAATGCTACTGTGTTTTTCATGATAAATGTAACAGTAACCCTCAAGCAGCTAAATAGAACAATTATTTCAAGATGAAATGCATGTGCTGGCATCAGTGATTTCGTTTACAAACTGCAGAATTTCACATATTATAATTAGTACCATCAATGGCCAAGATTATCAGCCAATTCTATTAATCTTGCACAAGTAAATTCTAACTTCCAGGCATCTCTTAGCTATCTGTCACTGGTCTATGTCAACAGTTTTGTACAGTGTCCAAAAATATATTACTTTCCACTTTATTCAGCTGATCCTGCCATGGGAGAAATTATAGTGTCTCGTCTGTTCTGTAATTAGTCACAAGCTTCTTTATGAAGCTCTGATGTTTGACTTAAAAGGTTTGTCAAAGAGGCAAATGATGAAAGAATGTGCAAAGTGTGTAATTGAATGAAGTAATCTCGCGCCACAATCTGACCCATTACCACCACCACCTGGAAAGAGCTATGTCCGGATGGCCACATCTGAAGTGATGTTGGCCAATGGCCAGAAGTCACGTTGTGTCTGCCTGCTGGAAAAGACAGAAGCCTCTTCAGCTCCAGAAGATCCGGCTTAGGCTTGAACTACTGCCCTTTCCTTTGGGATTTTACTATCTGACTTTCAGATCTAACTTAGTGCTGTACTTCTACAGCTCTTTTGTAAAGGTTAAGAAAAATGATAATTAAGGAAATTAAAACTTTTTGCAGTAAATCATTTCTGTAGATATAGGCAGGGAATCTCTCTAACATTCTTCTACAAGTCTAGAGAGGACATGGCTCCCAATGAACTAGTGGCCAGTTAACACCATAAATTATTATCTTGGCTTGGAAGTGCTGCCTTCTTCCTGAATGGATTTTCTTTCATAGGACATGACCACAGTTAAGGGCCTTGCCTTTTCCTGTTGCCTTATACAAATACAAAGTCAATGCAAAGCTAGACATAAACTCTTGTATATTTTGCCATTTTTATTGTTTTATTTTTGATTTACAGTATTTATAGTCTCACAATTTTTGCAAATTCAAGAAGTCATTGGTTATATTTAAAAGAAACATGAAAATGTTTTCTTCATGTGCTACCTGGGTACAAAGCCTAATTAGGGCAGACATACGAGGTGAACTAGTTCAGGGACAGAGACACCTCAGTGATGCAAGCTTTCCCTCTGATGGGATTTGGAATAGTGCTGCTGTCAGTGGCTGTCAATAAGTGGAATAATCCGAGGGGACAGGCATCTCATTCCATAATCTGTGCATTTTATTCCCTGCAAATTTTTGATGGATTAATATTATTCTTACTTTTCATATGATCCTGCGTGGGTCAATACATAAGACGTTTTCATTTATTTATTTGTGTTTTTTTACATTCAGCTAAGTGCTACAAGATGAATGCAAAATCAGGGATTAAAACTCTTATTTGGTTTAGGATACAAAATAAAAATCGAAATATGATGCCTTAAGGACCGTCACGATACAACTGTTCTGTATGTGAATGTGAGTGTGATGGAGCACTTTACATATTCTCTTGGGAACTTGTAAGTGACTTCACCTGCATAGAATTACTTCACAGTTATTATTAGTACACAGCTATTATACACACAAAAGACAATGTGATGCTGAGCTGTATTAACGGTTGAGCAAAAAAATTGACCTGAACATCAAGCTTGATGCCATGGGAACTGACATACTGACTAAGCAGACAAGTTGCTGGATTGATTTCTACCTTGCCAGAATCCGAAGCTAAATGATTTGTTTAGTACAATACTTTGTTGGGTTTTGTTGCATCTTGATTTGATCCAGATTGCAGTCAGATGTGTTTAATCAGGAGAAATTTGAAAGGAGAAAAAGTCCACATGGAACATTTTAAAATGTTCAGACTTCTCCATCAATATCTTTGATTTCAAAATGAAATATGTTCTGCTCTGAAACTGTTATAACTGTCTGAGAAATTCTGATAAACTACTTTTTAGTTTAGACAAACACTTTGAACATTTTTTTGTCAACAATTCAACTCTCTAATAAAGTTTCCACATCAACAGTAACTACTGCTGTTTATCTTGTAATAGGAATGCAAGTGAACACCATAGCATGTTTTGAAGATCAAACTAATGGTTTCAGTTGAAAGTTTTAAACTTATTGCCAGTGTCTGGTTGGCCCCGTAGGGCATTGCAGTTTTAGATGACCATGAATCATTACACAGGCAAATTAATACCTTTAAGTAGAATTGCATGCTGCAATGTCTTTTTACTGCAAGGATGAGGTCCTTCGCAGTGAAACTCAATAGACCTCTCAATGACAATACGTATATCTATGTACCTATGGGTATAAACTTTGTGGCATGTCCAGAGCTATTTAGAGGATGGGTGCAGAACTTAGTTGTGTGTCAGCAAAAATTAGGTTTCATGCTGGTGGGCTTAAATTTTGCTATTAAGTTCCAGAAATTTTTTCAGTGGGTTTTAGCTTTCCTGACAAGAGCCTTTCTCATATTCATTAGCCTGCCATGAGTACTCATTAACACTCCAGTACAGGGAAGTCATGTTTGCAGGCACAATTTTGTTAATCAAATATGGGGAAAAAAAACAATTGATCACAAACCTGACCATATATATGTTCTGGCAGGGTAAACCTCTTTCAAGTTCAAGTGAGTACAAATTTCTTCCTTTCCTGGGCTGCCTCATAACAAAGCCATTTCATACGGCAAACACTTACAGTTTGAAGGTCGAAGCCTAACCAGGTTAATCAGCTCAGGAGAAATTTCAGTCATGTGTGGTCTGGCTTGTTGTAGTTCTTAAATGTGACAGCCCAAGGGGTGAAAACTGAACAGACCCACTAACCTGTTCAAGCAAAACAGTCCACTGGTTGACTGGGTCAAGCAAACAGGACTCAAATGAAATGGGATCTGAAATGTCCTTTCACTAGAATGAAAAGAGGGCTGTGATCAAAAGTTTCATGCAAAGCTTGGATGAAAATTAAAATGAAATAGAACATAAAGTGCACAGTCATCAGAGGCACTTGAAGCATCCTGGGGTTTGGAAGGAGCAAATAGAAGCAGCGGAGAAAGTGACAGTGAAAGGGGCAAAGGGGGCACAGAAGGGTAAGAGCTCTATATTTAGGGTGGAGCACACAAGGATGTAGTCAGATATGCAGGAGAAGGAGAAAGATGAACTGATTAAGGGCAGTGCAAGGTAAGGCTGCACAGGGAATGTGGATGGAAGTGGGATCAGGGAGATGGGCTGGAATATCGAGTGAAAGCCCAATATTCATAGAGGTTGGGTTGAACTGGAGAAGGTTACTGGAAATGCCAGAAGAAAGGAGAAGCCATCTCCATTTGTGAGGGGTAGGGAGTGCACACTAGAAGGCAAGGTTAAAGGTGTCAATAACTCAAAGGAAAGTTCACAATCACCATTTTTAAAAAATCAGTTATTAACGTTCACTTCACCGCAGGATAGGCAGTTTGCATATATTCCTGCACAGTGTAACACCCAACTGAGGGAACTGAACTAAAATTGAAAAATACTATTGCATGAGCACTCAATGAAGAATTGAAGGAAATCACTCGCTGCAGAATAAGGACAAACAACCCTTAGGGTTCCAAATACCAAAAACGTCTTCTTATTTTTTAACCTTTGATAAGAAGGGCACCTAAGAATTTGTAGCAGTGGCGAAGATGCTGGGAAGGGGTTTCTTCCACATTCAGCCATGCAGTATATGGTTGTTAAAGACATGGGCATGAAACCATTATGCAGGCTGTAGATTCAAAGGTCATAAGGCTCTATCCAAGGGGAAAATCGCATTCATGAAGGGTCACATTATGCTGATTGTCTCATGCATGGAAACCAATGTAAAGATCAGGGCTGCAAACATATTGCAAATGGCAGCATCTCCAAAAATAAAATCAGCCAAGGGTTGAGGACGATGCATCTTACCATGTAGACGTAACTGTAGGGCTTGCTTTCACCTAAGACATAAGGACCTGTTGACTATGTCAAGATCTCACATGGAAAACTTGCATTTTATTGCTGCTATTTCTTCACGTAGCAGTACTTCAATGGCAGATGTTTGATCAACTTAACATTGGTAAAGCTGATGGGTTAAGAAGAAGAAGGAGCAGGAAGAAAAGTAGTGATGAGCAGCATCAATAGAACCAGAGATATGGAGCTCAGGAAGCTGCATCAGCAAGTATATCTTCAAGAGGGGGGGCAAGGTTTTCTTTGTCACTGAGTAGGGTAGTAACTGAGGCTGCACAAAACACATTTCAGCTACCTGTAGCTGAGTGAAAGGGAGTGCCGGTGATGTTTTCACATTACTCAGGATCAATTACATTTGTCGCATACTCTTAGGCAGTTCTGCAGCCCTCCGGATTCAATGGAAATTTTATGTCAGTGGCACTGAAGATTAGTGTGCAAGGATACACACAGTGCAGTTACTAAGAAAGTTTCAGTATTTTGACCTAGAGACAGAGAAGAAATTAGGGACCATTTAAAACTGCATTTTTCTAGTATTTCCTGTGTAGCATGAGATATTATTTTATTGCTACTACTGTAGTAACAAGCCTTCGAAATTTCTAGCAAATAAAAACATAGGAAAACACAAAAAAAGTCACAAGAATCACCAGGTCACAATATTCCGTTAAATTGATATCACAGATGTTTTGGGAGCCATACGTACCCTGTGATCAATAAAGTGCTTGGGAAATGGGAAGCTTTGATCTTGTCAGGATTGGCACTTATCTTTAGTTGAATGTGGGCACAGGAAAAGAATTCATTCTGATATGATTGTCCCTTGGTCATTGGCTCAAAAGATTCTGACAAACAGATTGCAGATTAGATTAACAATTCCTAAAGTAAGGTATTTTAATAAGGGTATGAACTATGACCTTGTTGGATTGAATTGGAAGTTCTCCTACATCAGTTCAAGGGAACAACACAGATTTTGTGTTTTACATCAGAGATCAAAACCTCACCACTCCAAACTCTACCACCTCTGACTCTCCAATTTACAGATCACCTTTGGGATCAATAAAACATGCTCTGCTGTCACAATTCATATGTTTCCTTTCTCTTTTGAATTAAATAATGCAGTGTATTGAAAACTCTGTTTCTTAACAAACTATTTGAAAATTCCTTACAAATGGTTGACTATTTATGCTAGGCAGTCACAAATCCCCGAAATCAATCAGGATGAATGAAGACAAATTCCATACCAGGATGCTATGAATTTGCAGGTGTCATTTTGCAGTACATCCTAATGTCCTTGTCCTTCTAGGTGGTAGAGGCCATGGTTTTAGTGGACCGTCGAAGGAGACTCAGTGAGTTACTGCAATGCATGCCGTAGATAGTACACACCACTACACTATGCATTGCTAGCGAAGGGAGTGAATATTGAAGTTGGTGGATAAATTGCCAGTCCTGGATGATGTTGAACCTCTTGAGTATTGTATTACACTCACCCAAGTGGAGAATATCACATCAGGCTCTTGTCTTACAACTTGTAGATGGTGTCAGGCATTGAGGAGATAGATGCAAGTTATTTACTGCAGAATTCATAATCACTGACATGCTTTTGTTGCATTAGTATTTATATAGCTAGTCAGGTTCAGTTTCTGGACAATGTAATTCCAGGATGTTGATGGTGCAAATTCAGCTCAGACCATTCAATATTCAAGAGAAAATAGTTGGATTCTCCCTTGTAGAAATGCAGTATCTGGGACTTGTGTGAAACAAATGTTTTTTGCCACTTATTGAAACATGGAAGTACTGCTAATAATCTTTCATGGATCTATGGGTTTCTGAAAAATCACAGAAGAGTGGAATACTGCTAATGTAACACCTTTATTTTGAAAGGGAAAGTGATGAAAACAGTTAACTGTTGGCAAAGTTAGTTTTTACATGTCAGAAGAAAAATGTTGGAGTATATCAGAAGAGATGTAATATTAAATCATTTAGAAATACAAAATACAATCAAGCAAAGTCAACTTGGCTTCATGAAGGGAAAGTCATGCTGGACAAACTTATAGAATTCTTTGAGGAGGTAACAAGCAGGACAGATAAAGAGGAAGGTGTAGAGCTGGATAAACACAGCAGGCCAAGCAGCATCAGGGGAGCAGAAAGACTGACGTTTCGGGCCTGGGCCCTTCTTCAGAAAGAAGGGTCTTGGCCCAAGACGTCAGCCTTCCTACTCCTCTGATGCTGCTTGGCTTGCTGTGTTCATTCAGCTCTACACCTTGTTATCTCAGATTCTCCAGCATCTGCAGTTCTGACTATTCCTAGATAAAGAGGAAGCTGCGAATGTACTATATTTGGATTTTCAAAAGGAGTTTGGGAAGATACCATACATTAGGTTGTTTTATAAGACACAAACCCATGGTGTTGGAGGTAGTAAATTAGCATGGATAGAGGATTCACTAACTAATAGATGACAGAGAATTGTGATATGGGGACATTTTTGGGATGGCAACCTGTAACAACGGAATGCCACCATGATTGGTGCTAAGGCCACAATTATTTACAATTTTTATCAAGGGCATGGATAAGAAAAATTGATTGCACTATTGCATAGTTGCAGGAGATCCAAAAATAGGTGGAAGGCAAGTGATGAGGATGACACAAAAAGTCTTCAGAGGGAAAGAGACAGATAAAGCAGGTGGGCAAAAACTTGACAGGTAGAGTATAATGTTAAAAAATTCTTGGTGGTAAGAATAGAAGAACTAAATATTATTTAAATGGAGAAAGACTCCAGAAAGCTACAGAACACAGTGATTTGGGAGTCATTATGCATGTATCATAAAAAAGCTATCATCCAAGTTTAGTGGGTAATTGGGAAGACAAATAGAATGTGGCCCTTAATTTCAAAGGGAATAGAATATAAATGTTGGGAGGCTTTGTTAAAACTATACATGACATCAATCAGATGAAAGCTGGAAAACTGTGAACTATTTTGGGCCACTTACCTAAAGAAGGATATACTGGCATTGGAGGCAGTCTAGAGGAGGTTCACAAGGCTGATCCTATTCTGATATTCGGTATGAAGGGATTATCTTAAGAGGAGAGAATCGGTAGGTTGTGCTAATTTAGAAGAATGAGAGCTGACTTTATTGAAACACACAGGATTATTAGGGGACTTACCAGGGTAGAAATGGAGAGGGTTGTTTTTCCTGGTGGGAGAATGCAGGATCAGAGAACATAATCTCAGAAATGAGGAAGCATTTCTTGTCTCAGATGGGAGCAACTTCGTGGGGTTCTTTATTGGAGAGGGTTGTTGAGGCTGGCCCGTTCAGTATATTCAAAACTGAGATGGAGACATTTTTAATTAGTAAGTGAATCAAAGGCTATGGGGAAAAGATAAGAAAGGGGTGTTAAGGGTTATCAGATCATCCATGATCTCATCGAATGGTGGAGCACACGTGATGGACTGAATGACCAATTCCACTCCAATGTCTTATGATCTTTGGCTACCTAAAGGCCCAAGCTTGGGTGTGGTAAAGGTCTTGCTGCATATGGACCTGGGCTGCTTCAGAATCTGAAGAGTCAAAAATGATGCTGAACATAAGGCAATCATCACCGAACTTGCATTTCTAATATTATGATGGAAGGGTGAACATTAATGAGGCAGCTAATGATGGTTAAATCTAAGATATGACCCTAAGGAACACCTGCAGTGATATTTTTGGGCCAAGATGATTAACCTCCAACAACCACAATCATCTTCCTTTCTGCTAGTTATAACTCCAACCAGGGGGAAAATTCTCTCGGATTTCCATTTACTCCAACTTTGCCTGGGATCCTCATTGACTTACACTTTGAATGTCACTTTGAAAGGTGGTTCAGTGTCATCAAAGAGCTAGAATTGATGTAAATCAATAAAGAATTGTATGATATATGCCTGAACACCTGTGAGGTTTTCATCCAGAAGCCATGTTTTGTGGTTGTATCTCTATACCATGCAAGCCTTTGGTGATAAATTATCAGATGTGTACATTCTCCATGTTGTGAAGATATGTCAGTGAGCTGCTTTTGCATGAATTTTATAGTTATGTTATGCCTTGAGTCTGAATAATAGCCGATGTGTGACAGCCAGAAACGCAGCTGCTACAGTTTGGTATATTGCCAGTGGTTGCAATGATATACCTGATAATTTACTTTCTCTGGAGAGAATCAAGTTGGAAACAGCTTTAAACAGGTCCCAAATTGCTACTTGAGCTGACTTTTGATGAGATTATTGAAAGTTTGTATCCTGAATGGCTCTCCTATACTCAACTCTGGGAACATCCAGCCGTCTTGTCAAAACGAAATTTGACTTCATGTCATTTCGTCCTGATTTTTTCACTTACACCTGTTACTACTTCTGGCTTCATTTTTGCTGTAGGAAGAGTAGTGTGTGTGCAGTGAGACATTAATTTTTGTATTGGCCTATTTTCTATACCTTTAGTGGATGTGATTCTCCACTTTAAGATTGCCTTTTGTACATCTGTGCAGAGTTTGCTCAATTTCTTATGACTGCTTTGGCAATGTTTACTGCTCGCTTAACCTTTCCAACTGATTGGGAATAGTGTGAGAATCATATATATTGTATTGAATTTCCGAATTTTTCATGGAGTGATTGAATTCTACAATCATGTACAGAGGGCCATTGACTCATATGACAATGTCAAGAATGCCATCATAGATGACACGTACTTTTAGGCATTCAACAATCTCAGCATAACCATTGCAGTCAGCCTTTCCATCTCCTAGTTGATGTAATAGTGTTCGACTGTGATAAGGAAATCAGTTTCTGTGAGTGTGAAGACATCTCCTCTGAGTTTTATCCCTGGTCAGTCTCAGATATTATGTGTCATCAGCACTTCTGTAGATTGATTAACTGAGTATTCATTACAAACAGTGCATCAGCTGCTGTTATCCTTCCTTTGTACAGTATGCTACCCAGGGAAGTCAATTCATCTTCATATACCCAGTATTGTCTTGGAGCAACAGGTGTGTCATCAATACTTTATGACCATCCTTTGATCAATATTTCTTGCAACTTTGGACAGTTGCACTGTGTTGGTCAATTTCTTGAACTGAATGGTACCTTGCCGCTTACATTTAATGCCTCTGCTGAGTTGACGATTTCCAGAGCAGAACAAGTTGGTATTTCACATTGAACCCGGAAGACTTCATGTTCAGTTGTCACATCCACCACTTTCCTTATTGGGAGACCTGCTCTTGACAACATGTCTACAATATGCATCTGCTTCCCTTGCTCGTATGTCACATCCTGATATCCCTGTCACTGGAGTAACATTCTTTGCTAATGCTTTCAGCAGATGATAGCAGCATGCTTCAGAGTGGCTTGTAGTTGGACTCGATTGCACTCTGTCTCTTCCAAGTAGATATTGATGAAAATGTTCACAAGCAAAGACATTGACTCAGCACTTTTCTCAAACTGGGCAGAATATTTTTCTGTTTGTGTCAGCATCCTGGTTGCAGCTGCAACTTGTTGACATTGCTACATTAGGGCTGCGACAATTCCTGTCTCTCTAGTTTCACATTGCAGAGTAATTTCATCAATTATGTTGTAGTATTTCAGCACTGATGTTGCTATCACTAGTTGCTTGATTTTCGTGAATGCTGCTTCCAATGGTTCATATGCACAGTTTCACTTGCCAGTGACAATCATTTTAATCTAGGAATGGACAAGATTTTGCCTTTGTAAATGATGGTGAAATTCCTTCCAGACTTAACATCAGGTAATATGATCTTTTTAGAGCATTATATAGATTCTTTGGGTCAATGCATATTCTCAGCTTTCCAGATTGTTTCACTGTTTCCACGCAGCTAATTTATTCTGTAGGAGTTATTATTTTCTTAATGAATTCCTTCTTTTGCAGTTCTTCTATTTTGGATTTGAGCCAGGCCTTAAGGCAGCTAAAACTTTGCACAGCAAGTACTGAATTGGTCTTGAACTCTTATCTACTTTGAAACAACATTGTCTTGGAAGATATTCCAATGCCATTAACACATCTTTATGCTCACATAGAAAACATTCCATAATCTACAATTTTAGAATGTTGTGATACAATTCAAATCTCTTTTGGCACCAGTCTAACATTGAGATTTCCTCTGACGAGATGAGTAACATTTACTTATTGTCTACAATGGAACTCCAGATCTTCACTCATGTTATTGGAATGGATTGCAGAGTAATCTGTCCTCTCAGTATGTGTAGGATGCAATCATACAGCCATATCCTTACTATTGAGGTTGTATTAAGCCACTTTCCACAGGTCTGTGAAGATCCTGATGCTATATGATGCAATGGGGTCTTTCTGACACTTCATGTTGTCACAATGTTCTCTTTCTGCAGTCCTCATTCTAACTGTCCCTGCTTGATGTGCGGTATATTAGGCAAACACTTTTGTGCGAAGTGTTTCAGATTTCCACACGCAGGGCATGCCTTCTCTTTTGCATGATGTCTTCTGCATTATTTGCATTCTGCCTTTTGTCTGGGATTGTTCTGTCCTGTGTGCATGGAGGGTCAGTCAGCTTAATGCAAAGCCTGGTGTCTTCTGCAATGAATGTGATCCAGCTGTTGATCCACATCCTCGGCACCTCTGCACAAAAAATTGCTATCCCATGTTAAGTTTGATTTCTCTCAATGGTTGTACTTTAACCTTTGCATCACATATTACTAACGCGCTCCTATCTCTAATTAGCTCATCTTTAATTGCACAAACTGACAGGTTTCTCTAACCTGAGTTAATAATGTTGCACATTAATCAATGGATACTTTGTCACTTTGCTGCCTCATATTGAATACATGCCATTCATATGTCTCATTCACTTGACATATGTAAAAATTTGTACTTGTCCTGGTTTGTTCATCAAAAAGGCAGCTATACCATAATTCTGCCATTGTTCCGGGAAGAATTCCCAGTTTTACATCATATCCACAGTCACTTAAATGGGAGCTGGGAGGGAAGAAGCTGCAGCCATTACATCTTAATCATTGTTTTCAATGTGATGTTGTGTATTTGTTTTGCAAACGGCAGTTCACAGCCCTGCAACTGTGCTTTTTATTTTAGCTCTGAATACTCACAACTTCTAACAACATGTTTCAAGTGTGGAATATAGCAGTGTGAAAAATGTAAGGATTTTATTGAAGTAACACTTAAGGTAGCTGCCTATAGGATGTGTGCATTATGGTGGAAGTCACATGTCTGTGGCAGCCTGGAACAGTCATTTGTATATGATTGTATTTCAAGCCAAACAATTTCCATCTGCAGTTTCTCCACATCGTAAGAAACTTTCTGAAAAGAACAGTTGTAAAACTGACATAATTGCTTGCAGATGGTCCATTTCCAACTCCTCTGGAATTTATCCTGTAAACGCCTTTCCTTTTATTCAATACATTTACTGTCATTAAACATATGTGCCGTGCTGTTGGTATTCCATGTAATCCCTTTCAGATTTGGGATTTAGGGATTATTTAATGCTCTCAATCAACACCATCTTTCCGGCAAATGCCTTGTTTGTCAGTAGTACTCCTTTTGTACATCTTCATTTCACCCAATGTTTATACAGTACAATGCACTTTTCTGGTACAGTTCATAAACAGTTTCTGAACTCATGTAAAGTGAATTATTTCCTGCTTGTTGCAGTCCCCAACAATTATTAACTGTGTCTTTATTCTCTTGCATATTTCCTTTCTTATTGATGGAAATACTTATTTTCTCAATAACATCTTTCATGACTTTGTGATTGTCAGTGCAAAAAAATACAGATTTTGCTTTTCATAAAAAACTAAATGGCCTGTCCTTCCTGGAGGAGGTTGTTATTAAACTTTGTAGCTTTAACACTATTTCAGTTATACAATGTTCCTTAATAAATATCCTGTACCTGGAGCAAAATTAAAATCTCATGACCTGTGGACGATATTAGAATCAAAAGGGGAGTGAATAGATTGGATTGCCCCCAAAACAGGCATAAGGTTTGGGGTGCATACTTATCCTATGCTTGTTCAATGTAGTGAGGATAGCATGCTGCCTGTTAATAATCATGAGAACTTTGCACGGCCACTGTGTTGTTCACTAGCTGCAGCCAACACCATAGGACTCCAATATTGTTCATTTCCAGCATTATTTAAAGCTAGCCCGTACTAAAGGGAAAGTGTGTTATTTGTGCTGAAGTTAGCATTGTTTAGCACAGCTCTGTGTAACAGGTAATAGGGGCTGACTATTGGAGACAGCAGACATCAACTTTTTCAGACAGTGCCCTGGAGATCTTGCTGATGGAAATGCAAAGGAGAAGAAACATTCTGTATCCACAGGGACCATGTACTGGCACATGATAAGAAGGCAGTTTAAGCAGATAGCCATTGAGGTGATTGACAGGAAAAAGAAAGAAAAACTTGGATGCAAAGTTGTAAGTTTTATGATCCCATAAAAGTGGTTAAGGACCATGAATGCACCACCAAATGTTATATCACACAATGAGCAGTGCTTACTTCAGCCACTGTTTAAAGTACTGCACTGCCAGGAGTAACCATATCAATGATCTCTATCAATCAGGATTCAAACCTAAATTCATATGTTTCAATTCAATCCCACACTTCATACAGTAGCAGTCTCATTTACTCTTCACAACCTTCATACGCTGCCAGATATTGAATTAAGGCAGCCGCATCATTCTCTCTGATTTTATAGTACCCAACGCATACCTCCCTTTCTCTTCCAAGAGAACACAGCACACAAATGAAGGTGGCAGGAGCTAAGTACCGGAGAGACATTGCACCTGTAGCTTCTAAGCCCCTTAGAAGTGACTGCACTGCTGTTATATAAAGGGCCATTGGTGAGGATGGCGGGCTGAAGACAATGGTACTGTCATACTTATTCATAGGGGGAGGCGATGGCCTAGTGGCATTATCACTGGACTTTTAATCCAGGGACTCAAATAACATTCTGGGGACTCCAGTTCAAATCCTGCCACTGCAGAAGGTAGAATTTGGATTCAATAAATATCTGGAATTAAGATTCTAATGATGACCAGTAGTCAATTGTCAGGGGGAAAACCCATCTGGTGCGCTAATGTCCTTTAGAAAATGAATCTGCCATCCTTACCTGTTCTGGCCGACAAGTGACTCCAGACCCACAGCATTGTGGTTGACTCTTAACTGCTCTCAGGGCAATTAGGGATGGGCAATAAATGCTGCCTAGCCAGCAATGCCCTCAGCCTGTGAATGAATAAATGATCTCACTTCACACTCATCCATTTTGATACATATGCTGCAGATGGTATAAACATGCATTTCTTACTTTCCTGTCCTCTCTATACCACAACCTTACCATTTTCACACCTTAGTTGGGTATGTGTATTTTGTGGTAACATTTAGAATAGAAACTCTACAGTGTGAAAACAGGTCAATTGGCCCAACAAATTCATGCTGACTCTCCGAAGCCCATCTCACCCAGACTCACCCTCCCTGCCCCATGCTATTCCTGTAACCCTGCATTTCCCACAGCTAATCAACCTAACCTACACATCCCTTGACTACCGGGAAAAAAAACCCATGCAGACACAGGGAGAATGTGCAAATTCTGCACAGATAATCGCCCAAGACTGGAAACAAACCCAGGTCCCTGGTGCCATGAGACAACAGTGCTAACCACTGAGCCACCATGACCAAGATGACAGTACAATGACAAGTGACAAAGGGGAGTTTCGGAGTTTTGGACTATCAGTGAATGTGGGATTGTGTTCGAACATAGAACATAGAACATAGAAAAGTACAGCACAGTACGTGCCCTTCGGCCCACGATGTTGTGCTGTGGAATAATCCTAATCCAAATATAAAATAACCTAACCTATATTCCCCTCAATTCACTGCTGTCCATGTGCATGTCCAGCAGTCACTTAAATGTCACTAATGACTCCGCTTCTATGACTACCACTGGCAAACTATTCCATGCGCTCACAACTCTCTGGTGAAGAACATCCCTCTGACGTCTCCTCTATACCATCCTCCTAACACCTTCAAACTATGACCCCTCGTGGCAGTCAATCCTGCCCTGGGGAAAAGTCTGTTGAAGTTTCTTGTATTTTATTTGAATAAAATGCTCACTTAAAGCCCAGGCAAAAAGGAATTCACTAGGTTTTAGAATCCTTTTCTCTTTCTTCTTTTCATCCTCATGGTTACCTGGATTCAAATGCAATCATGCACAAATGTTTGCTTAATCTACTGTAATCTTGAGATCTCCATCACGGATGCGCACCCAGGAAGCAGATATCTTGAGGTTCACCTCAATAAATTTCTCACATTGAGCATTCTGCTGTGCCTCGCTGTCAAAACACGGTTCAGAAGAGAGACTGAGGTGAGTGTTCGGCGATGAAATATGTGAGCTGCCATTGAAAAAGACAAAAATGAAGATCACAGTGAGACCAATGCTTAATAGAAAATAGCTGCAACTTCTCCCCTCCCGCTTCTGTTCGAATGACTAGGGATATGAGGCAAAGCTAGGAATTTATCCATGTAAAATGGCAGAATTATGCAAGAGCTACTGTTTTGTTGAGCAAACCAGAACAAATATAAGTCTCTGTACTTTTGTGACTGTTTTGCGAAGACTGTTTCACAGTATATTCACTCTGAGGAGGGGAAAACTACATGGTAGAAATTTTAAAAAGGTTAAAAGAAGGCCTGTTGCAAGCCCAAAGTGAAGATTACATATGAACAGTATACATTCAATATAAGGGAACAACCTGAAAAAAAACTTGATCAGTATGTACGATCATTAATTCAGGCTCACAAAAACTTGTGAGTTTGTGCAATTAAAGTACGAACTAAATATAGAAAAAATTGTAATAGGAATAAAGGATCCAGAAGTGAAACTAACTGAGATGAAACAAATGTAACTCGGGATGGCAATTGTTTTGTTGTAGAGGTGCTGAGGATGTGGATCAACAGCTGGAGCATGTTCACAGCAGAACCAATCAGGTTTTGCATTAAGCTGGCAGATCCTCCAGGCGCACAGGGTAGAACAGTCCCAGACAAATATTGCAGAAGATATTATACAAAAGAGAAGAAGGCATATCCAGTGTGGGGAGAGCAGTGTTCTCACTGCAGGAACTTGACTTACTTTGCACACAAGTATATTGCTAGCAGGAAGCATGACAACCAAGTATAGATGGCCATTGTAGAGGTAGTGGGTAGAGATTATCACGAGTCACCATAGACTATTACATATATTAGTTCAGTCAAGTCGATAGCTGAGAAATGGTTTATGACTTTATTGAATAAATATCATCTCAAAGTAGATGAAAGTTCAAGACCAATTCAGCATTTGCCTTGCAAAGACACAGCTGCCCTCAAGATCAGCCTGAAAGACACGGTAGAAGAACTGGAAAAGATGGTAGGCATCTAGGAAATGGCAACTCCTCCAGAAGGCTTAGGAGCATAGTAGCAGTGAAACAACCAGGAAAGATGAGAGGTTACATTGACCCAGAGAATCTATATAAAGCCCGGGAGAGGTTGCACTAACACATGCTAATCCTAGAAGGGATCTGGTATCATGTATAAAGGCAAAGTCTTCACTATCCACCTGTACCATTTGTTGTTGGTACGTGAATGCTTACACCAACTCATTGTTAAGGATGTACAGTAGTATTGGGCACCGAATACAAAGCAGTATTCACTAAAATCTGGCAACTGGCGATAACAATGCCTGTGCTGAAATACTTCTAGTACTAAACTAAGCAGGCTACAGAGCCAGTGATGACGCACACCAGCTCAGATAGACCATGGATAAAACTGGAGGAAACTTCTCCACTCACTGGTGCTAATTTTCTTGTCATAGTAGACTACTCCCTTGACTTTGCTGACATAGTCAAAAAGATAAAAGCACACTTCAACTTTTATGGTATTCCTGATATTGTAATGAGCAATAGTGATGCTCAGCTCACGAATGAGAAATTCCATCCCTTCATGAAACACTGAAAGTTCAACATCACACCTGTCTCTAAACTATCCCTAATCAAATGGAAAGGGTGAGGTAGAAGAAGAATTGCTAAAACAATCAAAAGGAAAACAAGCAAATCCTGCACATATGCATAAAAGGTAATCCTTAAGTGGACAAATGCACTCATCAAAGGCATCTCTGCATTCAAACTCAACTTCCAACGGCAAAAAAGCTGTTGATGTCAGAAGAAGTATGAGTGAACAAATTTAAGTTAAGCAGTAGAAATCCGAATTTAGTTTTGACAACATTGCTAAACCATTGCCAGCACTGAATTTTGGATGTCCAGTCACACTACAAACCTTCAACAAACTTAACAAAAACTAGCTCAAATGGCAATTTGGGACCCGTGTATAGCAGTTATCAGCTTGATTGTGTGCAAAAGAAGTGAATGACCAGATACACTGCCACAAAAGCCGGAACTGTTCATTTGCAGGCAGCTGATCAAGAAGAGGTGAACTTACCACTTGCTCAAATAACACATCACAAATTAGACCAAAGGTCCACAGTAACCTAACCACAGAAATAGAGCAACAACACTTATCACAATAGCAACAAAATACACAAGAACGATACCCCCTGGGAAAGCAACTTCAGCCAGAAGAACAATCTGGAGACCAGATTGGTACCAGCACTTTTTAATGAATATATGTGAAATATACATGCACAGACTAATGGAAATAATGAAAGACCCAGTGGCGCTATTTAAAGAAGAGGAGGGATGTTGTCCCTGGTGTCTTTGCCTACAATCAACATCTCACAAACACATCTCCCTTTGGTATTGCTTCCTTTTGGGGTTTGCTGTGCTTAAATTGACTGCCACATTTTCTATATTATAACAGTGTCAACAGTTCAAAAGTGAAATGAATGAAAAGCATTTTTTTGGGAAAGGTTGCCATGAAAAACACTTTATAAATTAATTTCATTCATCTATGGTAACGTGCTGAAAATCTAAAATGTATATCCTTGTCCTTTGGGAAGTACAAATGTTAAAATACATGCCAATGTGTGATTTCAGTTCTGTGAAGATAACAGTTCTTTTTAAGAGATCATAAGGTCTTTTGGAACAGTGAACTAAAGGCATAATTTCCAAGAAATCTTCTGATCCAGCCAAATGCCCAACAGGACACCTGTGGTGTTAACAGATAAAAGGTTTATATTGCTTTACTTGTGTTAGTGAAAAACAGATCAGAGGCTGTAGGGTTTAGTTTTGACTTCCATTCAGAAGAATCAAGTTTTCAGTTCAGAAGAAAGGTTCACCCAAACAGAAATGTTTTAATTTGACAAGACTCCAGGCTGTAAGAGTTTCTATAAAAGTTTTCAAGTTGTCAGAACTAAAAAGCGGTTTAGGCCATCTGAATTAAAATAAACACTCATGACAGCAGAATTTGACAGAATTCATAAAACTGTCTCATCAGTCAGAATTAAAGAAGAACTAAAAAGCACTGGTGAAATAAGAATTTGAAGGGTTGAGCTAGGAATGATATTTGTCTGTGATTTCAGGACTTTAAAGGGTAGTTAACTGCTTATGTTATTTCTAAACTATCAGAGATAGATTTTTTTTCTTATTGCAATAAAATTGAGTTATTTTGCTGAAGAATGTTTGCAGTCTTGTGTGAGCATGTTCAGAGATTAGCAATTTACTTCAAAACTTAACCATATGACCTATCAAACAAGGTTTCATTCTGGGTTCTGACTTGTCCAGTGGTACCATCAGCCAGGGACAGAACAGTACCTAAGAGATCCCAAGATATAGAACAGAATTCAACCATTTGGCCCATCTGCTCCATCATTCAAACATGGCTGATATGGTTGTCAATCTCATTCTCCTGTCTTCTCCCCAAAACTCTTGATCACCTTACCAATCAAGAATCAAGCTATCTCAATGACTTGGCCTCCTCAACCCTCTGCAGCAATGAGTTCCACAGATTGACCACTCTCTGTCTGAAGAAATTCCTCCTCATTTCAGTTCAAAAAAGTCTTCACTTCCACTTGAGGCTGTGTCCTCGGGTCCAAGTTTCTCCGACTCGTGAAAACATTTTCTCCATGTCCATTCTAAATTTCAATCAGATTTCCACTCATTCTTATAAACTTCATCAAGTAGAGACCCAGAGTCCTCAACCACTCCTCATGTGACATGACCTTCATTCCCAGTGATAATGGGAACTGCAGATGCTGGAGAATCCAAGATAACAAAGTGTGGGGCTGGATGAACACAGCAGGCCAAGCAGCATCTCAGGAGCATAAACGCTGACGTTTCGGGCCTAGACCCTTCAGCAGAGAGGGGGATGGGGGGAGGGAACTGGAATAAATAGGGAGAGAGGGGGAGGCGGAACGAAGATGGAGAGAAAAGAAGATAGGTAGAGAGGAGAGTATAGGTGAGGAGGTAGGGAGGGGATAGGTCAGTCCAGGGAAGATGGACAGGTCAAGGAGGCGGGATGAGGTGGTAGGTAGGAAATGGAGGTGCGGCTTGAGGTGGGAGGAAGGGATGGGTGAGAGGAAGAAAAGGTTAGCGAAGCGGAGACAGGCTGGGCTGGTTTTGGGATGCAGTGGGAGGAGGGGAAGAACTGGGCTGGTTTTGTGATGCAGTGGGGGAAGAGGAGATTTTGAAGCTTGTGAAGTCCACATTGATACCATTAGGGTGCAGGGTTCCCAAGCGGAATATGAGTTGCTGTTCCTGCAACCTTCGGGTAGCATCATTGTGGCACTGCAGGAGGCCCATGATGGACATGTTGTCTGAGGAATGGGAGGGGGAGTTAAAATGGTTCGTGACTAGGAGGTGCAGTTGTTTATTGTGAACAGAGCGGAGGTGTTCTGCAAAGCCGTCCCAAAGCCTCCGCTTGGTTTCCCCAATGTAGAGGGAGCCACACCGGGTACAATGGATACAATATACCACATTTGCAGATGTGCAGGTGAACATCTGCTTGACATGGAAGGTCATCTAGGGGCCTGGGATGGGGGTGAGGGAGGAGGTGTGGAGCAAGTGTAGCACTTCCTGCGGTTGCAGGGGTAGGTGCCGGGGGTGGTGGGCTTGGAGGGGAGTGTGGAGCGGACAGGGGAGTCATGGAGAGAGTGTCTCTCCAGAAGGCAGACAAGGGTGGGGATGGAAAAATAGCTTGGGTGGTGGGGTTGGATTGTAGATGGCGGAAGTGTCGGAGATGATGCGTTGTATCCGGAGGTTGGTGGGGTGGTATGTGAGAACGAGGGGGATCCTCTGGGGGTGGTTGTGGCAGGGGCAGTGTGTGAGGGATGTGTCGCAGGAAATGCGGGAGACACGGTCAAGGGCGTTCTCGACCACTGCGGGGGGAAAGTTGCGGTCCTTGAAGAACGTGGACATCTGGGATGTGCGGGAGTGGGATGCCTCATCCTGGGAGCAGGTGCGGCGGAGGCAGAGGAATTGGGAATAGGGGATGGAATTTTTGCAGGAGGGTGGATGGGAGGAGGTGTATTCTAGGTAGCTGTGGGAGTCAGTGGGCTTGAAATGGACATCAGTTTCTAGCTGGTTACCTGAGATGGAGACTGAGGTCCAGGAAGGAGAGGGATGTGTTGGAGATGGCCCAGGTGAACTTGAGGTTGGGGTGGAAGGTGTTGGTGAAGTGGATGAACTGTTCGAGCTCCTCTGGGGAGCAAGAGGCGGCGCCGATACAGTCATCAATGTAACGGAGGAAGAGGTAGGGTTTGGGGCCTGTGTAGGTGTGGAAGAGGGACTGTTCCACATAACCTACAAAGAGGCAGGCATAGCTTGGGCCCATGCGGGTGCCCATGGCCAACCCCTTAGTCTGTAGGAAGTGGGAGGAATCGAAAGAGAAGTTGTTGTGGGTGAGGACGAGTTCATCCCCAGTCTTTTTCTTGTAAACCTCATCTGGATTCCCTCCAACACCAGCATGTCCTTCCCTAGTTACAGGTTCCAAAACTGCTCACAATATTGTAAATGTGGCCTGAAAAGAGCCATGGACAGCTTCAGCTGTACCTCCTTGCTTTTGCTTTTTAGTTCTCTTGAAATGAATGCTAACATTGCATTTGCCTTCTTAACTGCCAACTAAACCAGCAATGCCAACCTTGGGAAGATCCTGAACTCCCAAAGCCCTTTCTGCTTTAGTTAGATTTATAGAATCATAGAATCCCTAAAGTGTGGAAGAGGCCATTTGGTCCATTGAGTTCACACTAGCCCTCCAAAGAGTATCCCACCTAGACCTATCACCCACTCTATCCCTGTAATCCTGCATTTCCCATGGCTAATCTAACTAGCCGGTACATTCCTGGGCACTATGGCAATATAGCATAGCCAATCCTCCTCACCTGCACATTTTTGGACAGAAGCATCTTCCCATAAGGAAATAATCTACACCTCTATTCTTCCTACTAAAGTGCATAACTTTGCACTTTTTCACATTGTATCCCATCTGTCACTTCTTTGCCGACTCCCCTAGCCTGTCCAAGTACTTCTGCAGTTTTCCCATTTCATCAACATTACCTTCCCCTCCACCGATCTTTGTGTCACCTGCAAACAAAGCAACAATACCCTTAGCTCCTTCGTCAGAATGGTAATGTGTAAAGTAAATAGTCGTGGTCCCAACACTAACCCTTATAGAACGCCAATAGTTAACGCTGCCTGAAAAAGACACCTTTCTCCCTTCTGTCTACTTTCTGCCAGTTGGTCAATTCTCTATCAGTGCCTGTATTTTTTCCCTAACACTACAGCCTCTTCTCTTATTTAGCAGCCTCCTGTCAAAGCCTTCAGGAAGTCAAAATAAATCATGTCCACTGACTCTCCTTTGTCTAACTTGCTTGTTACCTCCTCAAAGTGCAGGACTTAGCCTGAAAATTTCTGAACAGCTTCATAAAATGTATATAATTGCAGCACTGAAGGAGGCCATTCAGCCCTTCTGTCTGTATTGGCCATCTGCAAGAGAAATTCAATTATTGTTGCTCCCACACCTTCTCCCCATTGCGTACCAGACTTTTAGGCACTGGCCCAATTTCCTTCCTGAATCTTAATGGCATTCATTGTGCTGAAAAACAAATACTCTTGAGCCCATTGTCAGTGCATCACCTTTATTAACATATGTTGTATTAAAACAACCAATCTAATGATGCTTTTTGCCATTTGGCATTGCAACAGGATGATTTACCCCGGCGAGAGCAACGTACAATGTGGAACTGTCAGGATCTAACAGCAGCGCAGACCAGTATTAATAGTAATTGTGTTACCTTTATGAGGCAGAGAATATTTGCTTGAGAATATTTGTTGAAATTCTGTAGGAAACAGAAGGTATTTCAATATGATCAGTCAGTTTATTTTAAAGATAATGGTCAATTAAGAAAGAATGCCTACTAGCTTGCACACTTTCCACATCCAAACTCAAAACAGAAATGTGTTATATTATTTTAATCAATGAAAATGAATTGAATGAAAAGCTGGGTCTCCATTTATAAATGTCACAAAAAGTTCATTAGAATTATAGTAATTGCAGTCACAATAGGACAGAATCAATATGCCCATGAGACTCAAAATAATTTAGTTAGTGGATATTAAATAAATTAATAATGTTATTTTAAAAGCAAAAACAAAATCAAATTGACTAAAGATTTCATGCGCCTTCGTTATAGCCACCAACATTCAGTGCACTATTGATTTTTTCCAAATACACCATCTAGACAAGAAGAGAAGTAAATGGGAGCCAGACCAATTTACTAGATGCATTTGTAACATTGAACAAGCATTATAGCATTTTAATCAGACAGTGACAGAAAGGATGCAGTGGAAATTGCTTTAGAGTCAAAAAAATGTGGAGCTTTTTAAGTTTCAGACACTATCAGCACAAAACTTATTTGGCTGGCCAGCATCATTATCAATTAATTACGCATTAACTACTGTTTGCAGTTAAACAGAAAGCTGGCACGAAAGCTTAGGTTTTCTATCATGAGTAATAATATGTTACTGCTGATGGAGATTTCACCTGCATGGTATTTGATGTATTTGTCCTTATATTGAACATGAGTCAATATATTCAAAATACATGTTTGCTAGTATCCATGTGTTAAATGTCATGAGCAAATAGAACAAAATGAGTTTGTAAATAATGAGTTTGCTTCAACTTTGAAAAGGCTATCAGCATAAACAACTGAAATTTTCAAGAAAAATAATCATTGAGTGAAACTTTGTCATCTCACAAATTAACACTGACAGACAATAGGTGACCACATATTTTTCAATAATTTTTACTATTTTAAAAGCAAGGATGTGGAAAGAAATTAAAGCGTTAAGTTATTTAATGTTTTTGTGCTGTTTTACAGTTGATCCCAGAAATTAACTGAGGTCAAGAGAATAAAATTAAAGCAGATAATAAATCAAATTAAGAAAGGGAGAAAAATAAAAATTAATACAATTCTGAAATGTATAGGCAAGAATTGGAGGGCAATGCATGTAACTCAGGGAATTTAGTAAAAGGCATACTTATATAAATGGATCTGGGAAGAAGGACAACACATTATATTAATGGTAACAAAGTGTGGAGCTGGATGAACACAGCAGGCCAAGCAGTATCTCAGGAGCACAAAAGCTGAGATGCTGCTTGGCCTGCTGTGTTCATCCAGCTCCACACTTTGTTATCTTGGATTCTCCAGCATCTGCAGTTCCCATTATCACATTATATTAATGGTACAGCTTGTGGAAGGTGAACAGCAACATGCACTGATTTGTTTCCACTGCCGTATAAACACAGAATTCTCCACTCTTCTGACTCTAGTATCTTGCATCACCTTTCCTTACCTACCCTTCATAAATGTGTCTTAAAGCACTTGTGCTGCACCATCCAAAATTCCTTCCCTGAATATTTGTGTCACTTGATGCCCAATATCCTTCTTAAAATCACCTTATTTATTGAAGATTAAATCATTCCTCCTAATATCTCTTTCTTTAGGCTAATACTTTTTTGAAGAAATAGTATCCATCTTTGAGGCACCATCGGTATTTATCTGTGTTAAGCTCAAATTATAATTGCTATGTACTTTTAGGTACATAATCAAAAGAAACTGATTAGAGACATGAGTAGGAAATATTAGCCAAACACACTGTAAGGTATAATTTTCTATAAGTATTTTGATATAACAGTGGAAATAATGGAACAGTGGATTTCAGAAGGGCACTTAAACCTGTTCTACACAACAGACTAATTTAAAGGATATATGCCCAAGGGATAGATGGTAAATATTCAGCTTGATTGGTTCACGCTTAAAGATGGACGGCAAAGTTCAGTGGTACATTGGGAAGCATTAGAATGAAAACTTGTTGGCAGTGGAGTTCAAAAGGAGTTGATGAAGGAGGTAATTTGTTAATAAACTTTAGAAATGACTTGGAGGCTGGAATATTGTGCAAGTTTGCAATTGACGTACACTGACCAATGCGCAGAGTAAGTCTGTACAGGACACCTTAATGGGTAAAGGAAATTCAGATACAGTTCAATGTAGACACATAAAGTTTTGAGATTAATTAGAATGAGCAGGACTGTAAAGTAAATATTATTTAACAAGTTGATTGTGGTAAAATATCAGAGAAGAATTGTGAGAGTTATGATGGATGTGTCATTAAAATCATTTGTGCAGCATTTTCAGGTGGTTAAAAAAGTAATATGTTAATATGTTAAGGTGCAAGATAAAGTAAATGATTTTGAGTTTACAGTTAAGTTTTCAGTTTTTGTTTTCATATTTCGTGCATAAATGTAATTCTTGTAAACTTGTGCTACAGTTTTATCAGCAGAGTGCATGATGATCTGTGTCCACTTTCTCTTTAGAATTACCGGAGATTGCCAGAAAAAGACTGCTCAGCTGATTTCTGAACTGCAGCCTCAGGAATAAAAGGTCAGGATGACTACACTGGGACTTCACTCAGAGGAACTGAGTGATCTGTAACATTTTCACAGTATTCAAGGAATTAGAACCAAGAAATGGTCTTCATTTTGGATATAAATTTAAAGAGCTCAAAAGATATAAAATTTAGGTAACATATTGAGTATGTTTATAAAATTGTGGTAAAACTCACTCATTGAACTTGATCTTAAACTACAGTTGATTGTTTGTTATACCTTGCTGGGATAGTTGAAAATCAAGTCCCGCTGTTCCCAGAGTTGTCACAAAACTTAACAATTTTACAAAAGTATTTCAAAATTCCCTAATTTTCTTGGCTTTCAGGCCCCCATTAAAAGATGCGCGATTTCTGTACTGAACAAGGATTGATATTTATTACCAGTAATTTGACTATAGTTGCAGGTAAAATATGAACATTGGCATATATCTCTGTGAGTGAAAACTATAAACTATCCTCCCCAACCCCCAACCACGCACACATAAAGGAAATGGATGTTATCGGAGGAGGGAAAAAATGTGAAGGCAGCTCAATTGTTCCTGTTTAAAGTGTTGTTGAGATAATTCTTGTGCTAATAAGAACTTTGCTTCTCAGTCTCCCTTCTCAAGATGCTTTCATTGGTTTTCAAAAACACAATAAACCAGTTCCCACTTATAAAACGTCTCTGATTTCAAATTGAATGGCACATTCACCTTTTCTTATCTATCCATCATAGACGTGCCTTACAGCAAAAATAATTGATTTGCTTCAAGCTTAAGAGTAAATTTTACAGCTAAAAATAGAGAGAGGTTTGTTTGAAGGTTTCTTCTTATCTTATTCACAGATCCAGGTTGTTTAGCCACCTAAGAACAAAGCACATAGTTGTTGTCAAACAGATGGCCTTTATTATTGATAACTGCTCACTGGTCCACAGATCAATCAGCTCATTGTTGCCAACTAAATCTCCATTTGTACACAATACTTTGACTCCAGCTTGTCTGCAAACTACATTTTAGATTAGATTCCCTACAGTATGGAAACAGGCCCTTTGGCCCAGCAAATCCACACTGTCCCTTGAAGTCCCAGACCCATCCCCCTGTAACCCAAACACCCCCTGAACGCTATGGGCAATTTAGCATGGCTGATCCACCTAGCCTGCACATCTTTAGACTGTGGGAGGAAACCGGAGCATCCAGATGAAACCCACACAGACACGGGGAGAATGTGCAAACTCCGCACAGACAGTTGTCCGAGGCTGGAACTGAACCTGGGTCCCTGGTGCCGTAAGGCTGCAGTGCTAACCACTGAGCCACCGTGCCACCCTACTTCAATTACTATTTGAACAAGCAGCTATGTAAACAATGCTTGCAATGAGAGTCAGGTTACTTGCTTTCTGAACTAGCACTTGTTCTCCAGTAGTCTTGGTTTTAAAACTGTTCTCTCCTTATGACAGTCCCCGACAATTATGTTATGTTTTAAAAGACACACAGCCTTTAAAGCTTAAAGATTGCAACATGTATGCAGACATTATGGAGGAATAAATGAAGAGAAAGGCTGCAATGAGGAATGTTGTGTTAGTATCAGGTGGGTAGAATGTTGCTGACAAACATCAAAATTCCATTTGATGCCCCAAATCTTGTGGACAGTTATTTAAATGTTCAAACGTCTGCAAAATGAATGCCACATTTTGTAATGGAATGTTTTGCTTAATTGCTATTAATGGGCAATACTTTTGCTTGTACCAGGTACAGAATTCTGACCAGTCATCCATGGGAGACAAACATTGCTGCACTTTTTATAATGTGGTGAATTTCAAAAGAAGACGTGGATGTTAAATAAATAGTTAATTGCCAAGTGATCTTTTCCACTTTTACCATAGATCTGAGTTTAAAATGACACTTATTTCCAATATTTTGATCAATATCTATCACTTACACCATGAATATCATAGGCTAGCAGCATTCCTCCAAATATTAGTTCAACATTACACATGACCCAGTGCTAGCCACTAATAATCCCCATTAATAGCTATTTACCCTCCTAGCCAAATTGTTATCAACTCCTTTGTCTGTCCAACTGCTCCTGTTTCTCTTTGGGCTCTATCCCCAACTATCATTTATTCCTTTCACTCTCCCCCCGGCCAACCCTATTTTCAACATATAAACTGACATTTCCTTGTTACCATCAGTTTTGAGGAAAAGCCACTTGACCAGAATGTTAACTGTGATTTTTCTTCACATAAGTTGCCAGACCTGCTGAGCTTTTCCAGAAATTGCTATTTTGTCTCAGGTTTTTCTCCAATTACTGCTTGCTGAAGTAGCCAGTACTTTGCATTTGCAAGCTATTTTGTTTCTGATGTTTAATTCATTGGGCACCCATTTTTGCCACCTCATACCCATTGATGTGTACTTGTGCTGATTGTCACAAGGTCTTGAACAGGAACTGGACCCTTTATTTGTATGTACACATAGCCAAATGCCTGCTTCAGCCATGGGTTAAGAAACCTCCTGTTTATTTTGAGGTAGGGTGCTACCAGTTGGAAGTCTATGTTCAGTTCCTGCCAGTCATTTTGTGTCAGAAAAGAGACAATGTACAGCTAGAAAATGAGCCCTACCTGGCCAATCTAGCCTTATACAAGATTTCTGGCCAAGATGTAGCAGCAGAACAGGAGCACTTTAAGAAAGTTCTCTGTTACATATCTTTGTTGTGGAAGGAATTAGAAGTGGGATTTGGTCTTGCATCCTGAAGTCCATTTGGAATGACCTTACAACACATGAATTTCTTAAACCAATTAGTTGTAGAATGAAAGTCTCTGTTTTTACCATGGCTTCAAATTCATAATTGTGTCAATCCACAGCTGGATTAGCAAGTAATTTTGTGTCAATAATTTATTCTATGCATCATTCATAGTTCACAATAAATATTTCATTTAGGCTTCGAGATAAGTTAGGTGGTGAATCAAGAAAGTCACATAAGCCTGGTATAATGTCAAATGTGAACCAGCTGCCTTTTTCTGTTGGAAGCATAAACTCTAGCTTCATCATTTAGTAACCTAATAATGTCTGGTGCATGAGCTGAACCCAGGTGGCTGTGAGCATAAACCCTGGAAGATTTCATTCAGTGCAATCCTGCTGATTAGAACAGAATGTGAGTCCTGTTAGAGATGGACTATCAGTGAAGCTTTGTTGATTCAGTCATGATAAATGGGATTCTCAAAAAAAACTACCCTCCCTCTCAGACACAATTTGAATTGGCAAACAGTAAGCATTTTTTAAATTTAATTTTATAAAATCTAGAATGCAAATACTTATTTGTAAATTTATTGCCCTTTTTTAATCTTCTTACTCACTGTGCTGCTTAATAGCTGTGCATCTTTTTATCAGGTTTTCTCTCAGTCGTGCTTTTTTATTCATTTCTTCATAAAACAATGATTGATTATCACACCAAGAAATGAAACACCCACAGATACTATTATTCACTGTTCCTTTTTTCATGGTCTGCCCTAAGGCTGATAGTCAGACAGAATTGCCCAGAATAAATTATAATGCTGCTGCAAGAATCTGGAAGTCCAGAGTTTAAAAAGTGAAGTGGGAAATCAAAACACTCCACCATGGTCAGGACTTCCCCTGGTAATAGGAAAACAAATGGAAAGAAGAAGGTGTTCTCTTTGCAGGGACTGCCCAGGGAGATCCTTTTAATTCAGGCACATCTGGTGACTTCCTAACAATTTTGATTATAAGACTAAAGACAGTTATTTGGACAATTGCAGCTCTACCTGAGGGCCAAACCAAAAATCAAGATGCTGAGAAAGGACCCAAGGGAGGTTTGATGTATAGCTTTAGTTCCCTTTTCTTCCTCAATTTTAAAGTGAACTGGGCAGAATGTCAGAAAGTGTTGACACAGACTCTTGAGGCAAAAGTCGTGCCTCTATTTAGAATAGCACTGGGGAGCTGTCCTCCTTTCTAACAAGCTGAACTTCACAAAAAACAGGTACTTGACAAAAGCAGCAGTAAAGCACTTAACTCATAATTTTAAATATTACTCAGAGAAGTTTGCTCCCTTTCCATTTTTAAAAGGTTGAATTCTTTCCTCTTGATAGTATTCCAGAGACATTGGGCACTTCCCATATTCCAGGCAAATGGCCACAGAGTGCAGACTCTTGTCCAGCTTGTTGATGTCTGTAATCCCGTATCAGCACCACTATCGCAGGTATAATGAAGAAGAATTAGGAGCCCACATATAGTTTTGTCCCTAATGCACATTACCTGAGGTCAAATGTGGTTCCTATCCAAAATAATATAAATTTCACAGAAGTGATTTGTAATTCATTCCTTGTCATGGTCCAGGATTAATAGAGTGAAGGTTAACATTCAGAAGCGTGGCTTCTTTCCAGAATGCCCTTAAAATAGCCTGTGACAACTTAACCTTTGAAGTTCTTTGGCATTTTAAACATTAGTTTTGCAAGAAGTCAACTTCTTTGCCACAGGAAGAGTACACTTTGTAATTACAGAAGACGTTGCCATGGAACTTTGCTGCTGCAGACCTTTGTGTGGTGTAGGAGCAAAACCTCCTTCTCCCATTTTTGCAGTGTGACAATTGAAGAAGTAGGAAAAAACAGAGTTAACGTTTCAGGTCCACTCGATCCGAAACGTTAAGTCTGTTTTCTACCTTCGCAGATGCTGCCAGACCTGCTGGGCTTTTCCAGCGACTTCTCTTTTGTTCCTGATTTATAGCATCGGCAGTTCTTTAGGTTTTTGAAATAGTAATACTTGGAAATGAACATACTGGCCATACAGAAGTACACAAGTCAGACCAGTCTGTCTCATTCTCCAGGTTTATGGGGTTTCTTCATTCTGGGAAACCCAGGAGATGAGCTTGAACCCTGTCATGTTCTTGTGCTGTTTTCCTTAACACAAAATTATCACTCTCATTCTGGGTTATTAAGTGGTGGATTGAGTTTGCCCAAAAATCTATAATGAATCTACTTTACAAATAAACTGATAGCTGCAGTGGCAGAATAAGCTAAATACAGATCTTTAGTCTTTTATGAAGCTACTTGGAGCGCTTTTTGTTGCTGCAAGTGGTCCCGTCCCAATCATGACTGTTTGACGTATCTTAAATCAGGAACATAACAAATTCCTAAAGAAGGGGGATTTTTGTTTTAGTATTTAGTAGCTCCAAAGCTGAAGAACAAAGACCCTATGATGGAGAGGGTATAATTATCGCATGACCATATATTTACAGGTGTCATAACCAGATAGATGTAGGTTTCAAAGTTACTTGTCATTTGGATTATGCTTGTATGTAGTGTTCAATTGTACCTGTACTTGATGACCTATTTCCATAACAGTTAATATTCATGACACTTGGTAGGTTGAGAACAGGTATGGATTTAGAGAAAAGTAAATAAACTGTAATAAATTAGGCTGGAAGCTGGAAGCGTGGAGTAGAAATTTTATAGAGTAGACTTGTGAACGAAACCCATTTCAAACTGATGTCCACTTTCTAAACCAACTAACTCTGTGAATTTATTTTCTAAATTATCAGCAGTGCCATATTCTTGCCCTTCTTTATCCTACCATCCCCTTCAGTGGCCAATGGAAGGATTTCAATTAAAGGCAATATTAATTGGCTGGTGTAGACTTTTACTTCACCGCTCTTTTGGCCGTATCAAGATGAATGATATCTGAGGATGAATGATTTCTAGATCAAGACCGTACATTTCCTTTATTCTAAACCAATACTTTTAATCATATTTCTGATTTATGTTTTCAGAAATTAAGTATCACTGACAAGGCCAGGATTTATTTCTAATCACTGCTGGCACTCGAGAAGGTAATGGTGAGGTATCTTCTTGAATGGCTGCATTTCATGCTGGGCAGGTCCATACACATTGCACTTACAAAGGGAGATCTAGGATTTTGACTCAAGAGATGATGAATGAATAGGCATATTGTTCAATATCAGTACAGTGTGTGGCTTTGAGGATAATTTTCAGGTGGAAATGTTCCCAAGAGCATCTGCTCTCCTTATCCTTCCAACTGATGGTGATCACAGATGTCTAATACACTGTTGAATGTATGATGATTAAGAGTCATTTATACTCTGCAACAATCAAGAGAAAACAAAAAAAGGTAAGCACAGAAGGGAGGAAACAGCCACCCGGAAAAGACGGGCCAGGAGCCCATGTGCAGCCTACCATGCCAGCATCGCCATCTTGTAATCATAAGATCCTTTATGAGTACAGCTGGTAAATGGTACACACTGCTGCCACTGTGTGACAATCATAGGGAAGGGACTACATGTTTAAGGTAATGGAAAGGGGTATTGATCAAGTGGGCTATTTCATTTTGGGTGAGTCTTGTCGAAACTGCATTTATTCACACAAGTGGAGAGTATATCATTATATCCATTACATTTATGTTGTCGATATGGACATGCAACATCACATCTGTATTAGGTGCCAGTAGTTTATGCAACAAACGTATCGTATGTGTTTCAAGCAAATAGCCATATGTAAAAGTCAAAGACAAGTGATCCTTATTGGGGTGAAAGGGAGGCTATTGTCAGTCACAGTGTGCCTCTACAGTGAGTCAAGGATATTGTCCAATTTTAACCCATGGGTTAGCCATAGTCAGTCAGACACTTGGTCTTGTCAGAATCTGACCTCATCTTATAGCCACAGTAAGTATATGCTGATCTAATTAAATTTCTGGTTGGTGGTAACCACAAGAGCGTTAATGTTTAGGGGATCATTGTTGGAAATAGAGCTGAAAATCTGCTGATTGTTATATTCCCTTTTGATGGAAGGGATCACAACTTAGTTTGTGCAAGGTGCTAACATGCTAAAATAGGTTGTAATGTGAGCAATAGTGAGAAAGCTCAGAAAGTCTGGAAAGGATGAAAAATTCAGAATTAGAATTGACAAAAGGTATTGCAATTTGCCTCTTAAGCCTCAACTAGTAACTTCAGAATCTCGCCATAGAGTAATGATTATCTTATTTCCATACATTTGCAACTTAGAAAACAAAACACTTTGTTTTATACAATTTCTAATTACTCTCTCCATCTCTGAGAAACTAAAAAGTGTGAAGCATCAACATGTGTGCCCAGAACAGATACTTACTGGCAGTAGCTTGCTGATTGCTTGTCCTGGCCATCAACCAACAGCGCATTCATTACAATGTTCCTGCATGTTTCCTGGCTAGTATCCTCCTTGACCTTTCATTCATACAAGTCAGCATCAACAAATCACCAGCCTCACCACACCATCATGCCTGCTTTCAGACTGACTTCCACATTACTGCAGGGCCTCAATATGTTACTTTGTACTCAGGAGGCGCCTATGCTACATGTATGTCACTTTGGCCACAGGAACAAACAAGCATCTTATGCAACTGCACAAGATGCATCTAATGACTTTTAGCTTGTTTTCTAGGTACCCATTCAACTTGTGCTTGCTTGGAAGCTGCCAGACTCCATCTGCTTCACAATTCTTTTTAATTCACTGACTTACAGGCTAGCAGTCTCTGCTTGGCTCACAATACGTACTTAACTTAGAAGATCTTCTGTGCTCAGTTATATGCTGCCCCACCTGTGTGGTTTGCATTGCCTGTTAGCACTGAAGAAGATACTGCCAATTTCCCAGAGAGGGGGAACTGAACAGTCAACAGGCTGTTTATTGCTGTTAATACAGCACTATGACAATGTCACACATGTAGCATAGGCCAGCAGTTTACACAGCAAACACATTGTATGTGCTTCAAGCAAGCGGTCATATGTGAAAGTCAGAAGGCAGCATCCTTAGTCGGGTGAAGGGGGTCTATGATCAGCAGGACGGCCTTCAGAGTCACTCAAGGGTGTTGTCTGAGGTTAGTCCAAGGGTTTGGCCACAGTCAGTCAGACACGTGGTACGATGAACATCCAGATTTGTGAGATAAGGGTTTGTGACCTTGTCGTCCACGGATTGGGCCACAGTTAGTTCTGCAGGTCAATATAACCAGTCCAGTGTTTATAGAAAAGCCAAGAAGAGTACTGTGGAGACCCCAGTACAGGACCGGCCCATTCATAGTCGGAGCTGTCCTGCCAAATCAGTATGTGGGAGGTATGCTATGTTTAGTCCTGGGAGATCGTAATAATGGCCAATGAGCTTACCAGGGGAAATCTATAGAACTCTGGAGAAAGGCAACTGAACTCTGGGGACAGGTGTCAGTCACTGAGGGAATGATGGCAGGGATAAGGGCAATTCTTAATAGAAGGGTGAGATCTCATTTCCTATTGGTAGGTATTTCCCACTGGATATTCCCATGTTCCACTCACAAACACAGTCCACAGGCACCTAACTATTTTAATTCCATTTCCCAGCACTTGGCCCATTGCCTTTTATGTCTTAACACCACAGTGCACATCTAAATTTTTCATACATATTACAAGGGTATATGTATCTATCACTCTTACAGGTGGTGAGTTCCAAATTCTCAACAAATGAAAATCTTCTCCTCACGTCCCTTTTAAACCTTCTGCCCCTTCCCTTAAATCTATGCTCCCTGATCATTGATCCTTCCATATGTGGGAAAGTTCCTTCCTTTCTACACTATCTATGCCCCTTGTAAATTTTTTGCATCTCAATCGTGTACCCTCTGAGTGTTTTCTATTCCAAGTCAATCCTAACTCTCTTCATTATTAAAATGCTCCAGCCCAAGCAATATTACGGTAAATCTTCTCTGCACCCTCACCAGTGCTATCACATCTTTCCGATAGTACAGATTGTGGAACTGCACATACTGTGACTAAAGATTGCGACGAAGGGTCTAGGCCTGAAACATCAGCTTTTGTGCTCCTAAGATGCTGCTTGGCCTGCTGTGTTCATCCAGCTCCACACTTTGTTATCTCAGATTCTCCAGCATCTGCGGTTCCCATTACCTCTGACTAAACGTTGCAACTTCTTTTATCCTTTGCAAGTCTGAAGAGGGTTTTCATCTCTTGCATGATTGCAACTTAGTCAGATCTGACAGTAAAATGTATAGTAATGGCATATTTTTTAATTGTGCAAGTGGACATATATTTCCGAACAAAAAAGGTTATTTACAATTATGTGCCATGATTCTACCTATGTGCTCTCAGTAAGATTTTTTTCCCCCTCCTTTCCCTCACATTATGACTAAATTCCCAACTTCTGAATCTCTGCATTGAGCAGAGAGCCTGGTCTGTGCTTGGCCCAGTTGGCTTGGAAGACTTGAGCAGTCATCGTCAGGTGCCCTCGGGCTTAAAGGGTCTAGGCTTATTGAGAATCTCCTGCTGGGAATGCAGAATCACCTTGACTTTGGGATCACAGATGGCAGACAGTGAAGGGGCAAGGTACTTCTGTTCTAAGCAGAAGCTTCAGAGCATCACGTCTGTGGCAGGTCTCCTTTCTGGTTCTGCTGGCACCAAGCTGTCTCTCAGAGAGGAAGGTGCACCTTGAGTGAGACTGAGTACCCTTATGCCCTTCTTCCATCTTGTCATTGACACTGAGCACCAATGGCTAGGGTACAGCTCTGTGCTCATATCCAACAGTCACTAGGTGCGCTGGATAAGTGCTCATGGCAGTGGTGAACCTGACCATGGAGACAGTCAAACCTAGTTAAGCCAGGTAGTGGGCTCCTCCATGCTTTGATCCAGCTTCCTAGTGCCTCTGACAAACTTACCATGTGTTTCTGTGCCTGTTTCTGCATTTTGACCGTCATTATTCGCTAAAACCATGGGATAATCTTCTGCCAAGAGCTGAACACATGTCTGGTGATAGTGCTGGTGAGCTGGGATGTTTCTTCAGCAATAGTGATGGCCAAGTGGTATTATCATGTGACTGTTAATCCAGAGACCCAGGTAGTGTTCTGGGGACTTGGGTTCAAATCTAACCAAGGCAGAAGGTGGAATTTGAATTCAATTAAAAAAATCAAGAATGGGGAGCTTGTCAATGACTATGTATTGTTGATTGTCAGAAAAACCCACCTGGTTCACGAATGTGCTTTGGAGAAAGAAACCGCCATGCTTATCTGGTCTGGCCTACATGTGACTCCAGATACATAGCAATGTGGTTGACTCTTAACTGCTATCTGGGCAAGTTGGGATGGGCAATAAACGCTGGCCTAGGCAGTGATGCTGTCATCCCATGAATGAACAGAAAAACCCAACTTTTGAGACATGTCTGTGACGTGCTTATCAGATTCTCCTCCAGAATCTAATCTAGAAACAGAACTCATGTGGGATTGTCTGAATTGCTGAATGATGCAGCTGAAAGCTTTTCTAATGCATTCACTGAGGGATCTTCCTCAGAACTGATGATGGCAGTGTGGGCGTCCAGTACTGGCCTCTTCTTCATAGAGGGGTATTGGGTGCAACTAGGCTCTACATAAGTGAAGGGAAGGAATTGTTTGTACAAGAGGTGCAAAAATCTGTGCAGATCGACAATAACTTAGCACTGGTAGTAATGGTAGAGCAACACACCACAATGAAGTTAACTGGGTTGATTAGCCTTTGAGGGGTCCCTATTCACACATAAACAGTCTGCTTTTCTCCAGATAATTCCTGAATTTTCTCTCCATAGGGAATGAGGAGCTTGATGCCATCTCCAATTCAACCCATACCCTCCAGCCATTGTCCACTGCCACCTCTCCTATTCTATAATTCCATAAAAATGATCCAAGAGAGATGAACAAGTAATGAGGTGAAAAGCTGAAGATTTTGTGAAAAATGTCTCTGAGGCATGGAGGATCAGATCTCACTCGACAAAATATTTCAACGACAAAAACAAATAGGATAATTACAGCCACAGAGATACAACAATATTACACCACCAATTTATCTGTTATGAGCTTAAATCTCACTGAGCATGTTATAAAGCTAAATTTACTTTATCTGATTTTTTGAGAATATGCATCAGAAAGTAAAATGAACATAAAACTGCTGACTTTTCATAAAACCCAAGATGAGCAATATACAAGCTCAATGCAAAACATATGTAGCGTCACAGTCATGGAGGCTCACAGGACGGAAACAGGCACTTCAGGCCAACCTATCCATGCCAACCAGTTTTCTTAAACTGAACTAGTCCCACTTGCCTGTGTTTGACTCACATCTCTCTAAATTTTTCCCATCTACATACTTGTCTAAATGTCTTTTAAATGATATAATTGTATCAGTCTCTACCACTTCCTCTGGCAGCTCGTTGCATACATGAACCATCCTCTCTGTGAAAAAGTTGCCCCTCAGGTGCCTTTTAAACTTCTTTGCTCTTATTTAAACCGAGTTTGGGCCACCCCTGCCCTCGGGAAAATACTTTGGATATTTACCTTATCTATGTCCCTCATGATTTTATCAACCCCTATAAGATCACCGCTCAGGGTCCTATACAAATTCTGTTAGGAAATTTTCCACATAAAGATTATAAATTCACATCACCCTTGAAATTACATTATTGTAGGATCCAACCAATCTTTTGTCATCTTTTTGACATGAGATGTAAGTTATCCACAAGACAAGCTACAAGTATTAACATCTTCACATTTTTATGAAATAAAACACACTGAAATTGACACTTCTACACATTGTCTTATCATAGCATAATCATTAATCTTGTAAGATTTTCACTAATTCTGTCATCTCATGCTTACCACAATAAGGTCAGATCAGACAAGTTACCCTTCAATCTTCTTCTATTTACTCTAGTTTTTGAACTACAAGCTGTCACCAACAGTTCATGTCTTCATATTTATAGCTTTGTACTTCTGTTCCTTTCACATAAATTCAAATTCGTATAGGCATGCTTAACATTTACGCTCCCATCCTTCTCTTCTCTCATTCTTAATATTTTCTCCAAATTCAAAGGGACAGATAAGCTGAGAGAATAAAACTGGCTCTCATGAGGGCTCATTTGTTCCTTGAACTTCGACATTTTCATTTATCACCATATGGTTTTAGTTTGACATTATATGCCTCTAATGATGATAAACCAATTATCCAACCTCGCCAGCCGAGCTTTGGAGACATATGGACCATTGGCCAATGCTTCCTGCATCTCTAATGGAAACAATAACTCGGAAAATCTTCAGACCTTTTCCTTCTCCTTAATTATTCCTTTGTATAACCTATATATCTTCCTGATTCCAGTTAGTCAAACCTTGATAATTGCATGTTAGTCGCAATGTAATTCAACAAAACTCATAATTTAAATGAGGCTCATAATATCAGCAACTCAGAAAATGTGTAAGTAGTTAACCGTATAGAAATGCATTGAGATAAATTATGTTATTTAGATTTATATATCACTTTGTTAAAATACTTGAAAATTAAAAACACATTTGCTGCAAAATTATTTTCCACAGCTTGTTTACTGATCTTTTCACTTCACTATCACATTTTCATTATTAGTTAGTTTCATTATTAGCCAGGAGATTACAGCACATTATTTAATAAATTGAATACCCACAAACACAACTACACTGAAAAAGGTAATGAGGCAGCATCTAAATGAACCCAATTATTCACAATCAGCCATATTGTTTGAAATGAATTTTAGTCTCCTATGTTTAGGGATGTTGATGTTAGAATCAAACCAGAATGTAATTGTGTTCTTTAGGTAAGAATTTCAAATGTAAATAGATTAATAGACCTAATTTGCTGTATCATCGACAAAGGATATAGGAGGTGCTCAGTACAAACGGTCCATGGCATGAAGCCATAATAGGTCAATGTCTTGAAACATTTGATTCACTGCTTCAATAATTAATAATGTATTCAACTGCAAAAATGAAAGGTTTGCAAAAAAATGACCTTCTCTTGAATGTTATGATGTATGCAGCATGTTCTCATAATTAGAAAATACAATATATAACTGATTCATTTCAAAATTTGTGCATCTGCTTTTCAGCAACTCTATGCTAATCAATGCATTTACTTTTTTTAAACAAAGGCTTATGTTCCACTATCAACATGTGCTATTCTTTTCTTATATACTAGTATGGTTTAAATTTAAGTAGTAATCTTGACAGCAGCTGTTATCACGCATACCTTGCACAGTTAACTTCCAATAAAATATATTTCTTTTAAAGAAAAGCATCTGGGAACATTTTTACATAATCTGAAAAAGGAATAGATTTAGAATTATGGCAACAGCCAATGTACATCAGACTGATGAATCTTAGAAAATAAACAATAGATGCACTGTGCTTGCCAATTTTTATGGTTAAAAGGATAGCATATTTCTAATAGAGAAATGTATATTAGACTTGAGTGGCAATCAATCACGATCCATTTCATTTCTACTGTTTGTAGTAAAAAGCCTGAAGTGTTTGAATCCATAACTCAGCTGTCATAATCTCTCAGCAAAACCATTGACCTTCCTTTGAAATCTTTGTCATGCAACAAGGAATGGCACTTGAACCTCTGTAAATCACAGCACACTGAAATATACAACCATTATTAACATTCATCAGTCACACCTTTAACCACAGCATGGCAATTTTTTCATTTTAACATATGCACTTACCAACAAATTGTGTTCTTTATATTTTGATTACATTACTTGCCAAAAGCCCACAACATTGTTTAATGAGGCACTGACGTTGTTTAATGACAGATGATGAGCTAGACCTGAGAATAGCATCTGCTACCCTGATGTGCTAGTGGCACTAAAATATGATAATGTTGGGTTTTAAAAAAAACTGTTTTTAACATTAAGCCTCATTTTTAGAGAACAGTCTAAACTAAATTCAAGTGCTTAAAAGAATCATCAGGCAGCTGGAATTAAAAAATAAAATTCTGTCCACAACCAGGGCAAAATGAATTCATGAGAAGGAAGCTAGTTGATTCCTTCGCAGCCCTTCAGATGTTTAACTTAGGGAAAAACCTCCTTTGTTGTAAAGCGAGGCCATGTCGTTAAACTCTGCAAGATCTAACCCCATCATAAATCTTTTCATGTTAGAACTCACTGTTTTGTTAAGATTGGTAAATTTCAGTTATCTTAGATAATTTGATGTTCACATATATGTTCCCATTTATTCTGTAACAGGGCGAGCTTACGTTCTTCCACCTTTGAGGTGGAATGAGAATAGACATTTTTTCCAGATCTAGAATCATAGACAAGTTCCAACTGTGCCCAATAACTTCCTGGTGTATTCAGTTCTAATGTAAGTCTATTACTTCTGAAATCAAGCACAGTTACCAGCAATTCCTTGATAATTTGTGATATAAAGAAGAAACTTTTTTTAAACATTTTTAATCTACTAGGATTTTAATTAGGATAATCCTTGTGGATGCCGTCTGCTAACTTACCCAATTTAACCCAGGTTATGGGCAGGGAGCAATTCTTTTACCTGGACACCATCCATACTAAGGTGTTTCAAAATTGAACAAAAATAACCTTCAACATTTTTTTTAATTAAAAGCACAACTGGGATAGATACTTGCTTCTATTGAAGGTATTAGTCAATAATATGGCTAATATCACCGAAGGAAGTTCCTTTTTGAGCAATCATGTTCCTCTTGTTACAAGGCTATACCCTTGCATTGTTGAAGATATGATTATTAAAACTGTTGACTGATTGCGTCAGTTGTACACTGAACGGAGAATGTTAACAACAGAGACTCCCTATAATCTGGCCAACCATCAAAACCTATCACAGTCCGAAGAAAAACATTAACAAATGCAAAGTAGCATATATTGACACAATCAAAAAAAGGACATTTTTGGAAATACGCAATGGGACTAGTATTCCAAGAAAGATCTGGGAGTTTCTGGAAATTACTGTTTATACTTCTAAATTTAAATCCTGCGACCAATGTATAGCTGAACATTAATATAAAGAGGCCATAATGTTAAGTAGCCTTTTATCTCAACACGTATTTACTCAGACTTGATCCCTAAACAAAGAAACCTATTGCCATTTATACAGGGCCATTGCAGAATTACTCTGGCAGAGAAATTGAACTTTAAACGCAGCCAGTTGATTATTTTGTAATAGCAAGATAAAGTTGGATGTCATTCCATCATCTTGGTACGACTCAGTTAGCTGCAGCTTTCCTTATAATTATGTGACTGCCTTTTATTTCATATTATTTTAATTTATAATATCTATCTGTGCACACAGAACAGATCCCTTCAAACTTTAGCGTGAAGGTGATCCAATAACATTGTCTTTCTGTGTCATGAAGCTTTTCATGATTTGCACAAATGCTAGGTCTTTACAGCATGCTAAAAATTACTCAGATGTAATAAACATACACCAAATAATGCAGGACAAATGGGTGGTAGTAATAAGATAGTTTAACAATGGAAGCAAAACTATCACATGCGTATAACACTCTCATGCCTGTTAAAAATAGATACTGGAAGATCAAGAATATAATCAGTGACAATATCAATCACCTTAAATAGAAAAAAATATATACTTTATGTTTTCAGACACATTTTAGGTATTTTTAGTGAAATGCAATAGGTGATTAACAGCTGTTACCAAGCAGAAATCAATTGTCACACAACACTGCTTCATGGTTTAATAGGAAAACTTCAACACTTACTGTGAAACTGCTACTTTGCTGCAATTATTTTTCTTTAGTTCTATGTCCAAAGGCATGTCCTACTCATACCACCACAATGATTGGAGAGAGGCAAATGTTGTTCCTCTTTTCAAGAAAGGGAATAGGGAAATCCCTGGAAATTACGGACCAGTCAGTCATACGTTTGTGGCCAGCAAGCTTTTGGAAAGAATTCTGAGGGATAGGATTTATGACTATTTGGAAAAGCATAGTGTGATTAAAGGGAGTCAGCATGGTTTTGTGAGGGGCAGGTCATGCCTCACAAATCTTATTGAGTTCTTTGAGGAGGTCACGAGACAAGTTGACAAGGGTCGAACAGTGGATGTGGTGCACATGGACTTCAGCAAGGCATTTGATAAGGTTCCCCACGGCAGGCTTATTCATAAAGTCAGGAGGTATGGGATACAGGGTGATTTGGCTGTCTGGATTCAGAATTGGTTGGCTGACAGGAGGCAGAGAGTGGTTGTAGATGGTAAGTATTCTGCCTGGAGGTCAGTGCTGAGTGGTGTCCCACAGGGCTCTGTTTTTGGGCCTCTGCTCTTTGTAGTTTTTATAAATGACTTGGATGAGGAGGTTGAGGGGTGGGTTAGTATGTTTGCTGATGACACAAAGGTTGGAGGTGCCGTTGATAGTATCGAGGGCTATTGCAGGCTTCAGCGAGACATTGACAGTTTGCAGAGCTGGGCTGAGAAATGGCAGGTGGAGTTCAACCTGGATAAATGCGAGGTGATGCATTTTGGAAGGTCAAACTTAAATGCTGAATAAAGGATTAAAGACAGAATTCTCGGCAGTGTGGAGGAACAGCGGGATCTTAGTGTTCAAGTGCATAGCTCCGTCAAAGTTGCCACCCAAGTAGATAAGGTTATTAAGAAAGCATATGGTGTTTTGGCTTTCATTAACGGGGGGTCGAGTTTAAGAGCCACGAGGTTATGCTGCAGCTGTACAAAACCCTGGTGAGACCACACTTGGAATATCGTGTCCAGTTCTGGTCACCCTATTATAGGAAAGATGTGGAGGCTTTGGAGAGGGTGCAAAGGAGGTTTACCAGGATGCTGCCTGGACTGGAGGGCTTGTCTTACGAGGAGAGGTTGACTGAGCTCAGACTTTTCTCTCTGGAGAGAAGGAGGAAGAGAGGTGACCTGATCGAGGTGTACAACGTAATGAGAGGCATGGATAGAGTCGATAGCCAGAGACTTTTCCCCAGGGCAGGATTAACTGCCACGAGGGGTCATAGTTTTAAGGCGTTAGGAGGAAGGTATAGAGGAGACGTCAGAGGGAGGTTCTTCACCCAGAGAGTTGTGAGCGCATGGAATACTTTGCCAGTGGTAGTTGTGGAAGTGGAGTCATTAGTGACATTTAAGCGACTGCTGGACATGCACATGGACAGCAGTGAATTGAGGGGAATGTAGGTTAGGTTATTTTATTTTTGGATTAGGATTATTCCACGGCACAACATCGTGGGCCGATGAGCCTGTACTCTGCTGTACTTTTCTATGCTCTATGTTCTATATTGTCACATGTACCAAGATACAGTAAAAGGTATTATTTTGCATACTAACCAGACAATTCATACCTTACGTAAGTACATCAAGGTAATAGAACAGAACACAGAATATTGTGTAACAGCTACAAAGAATGTACAGAGAAGATCAACTCTAATATATGAAAGGTTTGCCCATAAGTCTGATAACAATGGGGAAGAAGCTGTTCTTAAATCTGTTGGTATGTGGCTTCAAACTTTTGTATCTTCTGCCTATCGGAGCAGGGTGGAAGAGAGTATAACCGGGGTGGGAAGGGTCCTTGATTATGCTTGAGCAAGGAGACTGGTCTCAAATGAAACCACAAGTTTTTGGTACCAAGGCGATCCACACTTATTTGAGTGCAGGTTGCTGTGGCGAAGCACTCTTTAACATGACTGGAGCTGTGGTCATTGAGGGCAAAGGTTCGAAGGTTCTTTCCATTACTTGGTTGACCCAGAAATCTCTGCCTCTATTACTTCCTGGCATTGAACACAGAGACCGTTTGGCTGCTTGATGAATATCCATGGCCTTTAGATCCTCAGAAAACCAAGCTTTTCACAGGGATGCCAAAAGATCCTTTCTTTGCTGTTATAACACTGTGGCAAAAAAAAAGGATTAATCTCCCAGTTGGCACTTCCTGTATAGTTGGGAAATAAAGGTTTTGCTGCTCTGAATGCCCACGGTTTCTGTAAATCTATCTTCAGTTTTGCCTTTTCTGCATCTGGCTCACAGAGTGGAAAACTTAATATGAATTTGGGGAAAGGAAGAGGTTGGAAGATAACAAAAATATGATCGTCAGTAAGCAGGCTCCAACCAATTAACTTCTGTGATCAGGTCAGCATGCTAAACTGTCAGTGCTAGTGAGCTCGGGGGCAGTTGGGGAGATGGAAACACACTGGTATTTTGCATTAACAGATATTGATCAATCAATAGGTTTATTAATAACCCAGTTTTAAATTTGCCATTGAATCAGCACATTTTCAGGGCCCCTGAAACTGATGCTTGAAAGTAAAATAAGATCACGATGGCAATCAAGGGACTTCTCACAACTCATGTATGTACTGAAATAAATGTGTCATATTAACAGTTTTCTTGCTTACAGATGAGGAAAGGCCTTGTTCACAGTGCTTAAGCTGCCAGTTTATTTTCTGACACTTTGAAGGCTTTCTGAATCACAGTAAGATGGGGAATCCTTTAGGTGCCTTAGGTTGGACTTCAGACAAGGAGCAATCTGAACTGAAGCAACAGTACCCTGTTCAGGGATCTGCACGTTGATATCAGAGATTGGTGCAGTTCCCAGCAGGCTTTATCCATACCAGAGGGAGCACAGGCAGAGGATACGTTGGGACTGCAGTGCTTCTGGATGCTCAGGCTCTTGTGTTGTCAGGTAGTGGCAGACATCTGCAACCAACTAGAAGAAGTCCAGCTTTTTGTTGGACTGTTTGCCATGTGTTATCAATGTCTATCAAGATGTAAATTGCCTTCATGTGCTTTGTCTCTGCGTTCTTCCAAGATCTACAAGATATATAACCAAAATCCTCCAGGTGGGGACCTACAAGTTAGGACCCAAAATGTCAACTCTGTTTTTCCTTCACAGATGGTGCCAAACCCGCAGAGCTTTTCCAGCAACTTTGTTTCAGCTCCTGATTTACAGCATCTGCAGTCTTTCCAGTTCTTAGGTGACAAAATTGTTTGTTGTTAGGATCAGCAAGTGCCTGAACTTTCCTGTATCAATGCCTAACCTGTTCTCCCTCTCACCTGTCCCCTCCTCCCACCTCAAGTCGCACCTCCATTTCCTACCTACTAAACTCATCCCGCCCCCTTGACCTGTCTGTCCTCTCTGGACTGACCTATCCCTTCCCTAACTCCCCACCCATACTCTCCTCTGCACCTATCTTCTCCTCTATCTATCCTCACTCCACCTCCCCCTCTCTCCCTATTTATTTCTAAATCCTCTCACCATACCCCTTTTCTGATGAAGGGTCTAGGCCCGAAATGTCAGCTTTTGTGCTCCTGAGATGCTGCTTGGCCTGCTGTATTCATCCAGCCCCACACTTTGTTATCTCGGATTCTCCAGCATCTGCAGTTCCCATTCTCTCTGATTCAGTGGTTGCCTGTGTTTGCATCTCAAGCTATCACACAGATGCAGTGTTACATCCACTGGCATTCTGAGCACCTCATCCCACCATGTTCATGATCAAGAAAGTTTTCAGCTCCACTGAAGTGTAGCTGATGCAAAGCTACAGAGAACAATTTCTGCAGGTGTGAACAGACTTCCAGGGAGGTGCTGTGATTCCAAATGGCCTACTCCAGATCCCAATTCTTAGGTTCTGACATTTTTATACTCTGTCTGTTGACACATGTTCAAAATCTGAACAATGAACCTCAGCAAAGTGACAAAGACAAGCTCATATTGCCTTGTTTCATATACTCTGTGCATTTATGTACAACATGTTTAGTCCTACATGGACTGACCCATTCTCATAGTTGTTCACTTACCTGCTGTGCCTGATGTTAGATTCCTGATGTTTTCCATCCTCGCTGTTTTTCTGGAAATTTTAATGCTGAGTCACCAGATTGAAAACACAAGCTCTTAATTGTGGTAGTCACCAAAGTACTGACAATTCCTTGGGCTGGATGGTTTAATCACATGAAGTATATACAAATGAAGCCGAGACTGGTCCTTTGCATTAATTTGTGGTAGAAAGGCAAAAAAGATCATTGATGGGACAAAATATCTGTAAGGTACCCCTAGCATTGGAAGAAATTAAACTATGTAGTGGCAGTTAGATGCTTAAATAAGGAATAACCATGATAACATTTTATATAAGCAGTTTCGTCGCTGATGCAGACATAAAAAGTGTTACTCGAAAATGCATGTCCTGATTTTTGCAAATACTGAATTTAAAAAACACATATTCTCAAAAATGAGATTTAAACGATTTATGAAAACTGCTTTCTCCCGCAATCAATAATGGGACATTATAGCTTTTAGGAAAATAAAGGAGATAATTTTATATAATTTTATATAAGTGAAGAAATTGCGGAAGCTGAAAATTTTCATTCATGGAAAATTGCCGTTGTAAATTGAGCTCTGAGTAGACTTAAGTATGGAAGCCATCAATAGTGACCTTTCTCCTCCCCTGCCATTTGAAAACTGCCTATAAATCTCTTGAAAAGAACAACGTAAAAATGCTGGAAATACTCAGATGGTCAGCTGTAGTTGCGGTCAGAATAAACACTTTAATATTTCAGGCTTACACCCTTCACCAGAACTGTAAGAGGTTTCAGATAAACACCATTAAAAATGAACAAAATAAAGTGTGGGCCAGTGGGAAAAGCACAAAAATAAGCACACACACACAGAAGAAATAGAATGACTTGATACGGTCATAGGGAAAAAAAAACGAACAATGTTCAAATGATAAACGGAATATAAATGTAGGACAGTAGATGCGCATAAAATCCCTGCAGTGCAGAAATAGGTCATTTGGCGCATTGACTCTGGACCAACCCTCTGAAGAGCATTCCACCCAGACTGAGGCAGTTTCCTTCCCAAAGGCATTAGTGAACTGGATGAGTTTTCCCTCCAACAATCAATTCATGCTTATCATTAGACGCTTAATTTCAGAACTTCATTGAACCCAAATCCTACTATCTCCCTGGCAGGATTCAAACTTAGGTCCCCTGAATCTTACCGAGGTGTCTGGATTGATAGGTCCAGTGATAATATCATTAAGCCATTGCCTGCCCTCTGAATACTTTAGTGCTACCTCTGTTCTAAAGAAGAGTCATACCAGACTCAAAACATTAACTTTATTTCTCTCCACAGACTTTGCCAGACCTGCCGAGTTTCTCCACCATTCTGTGTTTGATTGAAATAGCTGGGTCTCACATGACAATCATTCCACCAACTCGATGTGACTCACACTTTGCCAAAAAATGATCAGATTCAGTCCAGAGTAAGTACTGAATTGACTAAGAGGTGGTGAATGGGCTGGTGAAAATAAAGAAAGTTCTGCAAAGTAATGCAGTTTCTGATGGTTTATGACACATTGGCAGAAAAGAAAAACAGAACAAAAGTCAAGGGTGCGGCCATTCTCCCAGGATGATGTTTCAACATGAGGGGTCAATACGCCCCTCCCATGCCAACTCCAGAAATATTGGCACACCCAGCTCACATTCAGAGGAATATTTAGGTGGTCTTGTTTCCATGCGACTGCTGCCCTTATGATTCAGGCCATGAATTTGGAAGGGTTGTCAATGGAGTCTAAGTATGTTACTGTTGGAACACAATGAGCATTGCTGGTGAAGGAAGTGAACATTGAAGTTGTGGCTAAGGTGCTAATAAAGTAGGATGCTTCATCCTAACTGATATAGATTTGCTTCATTATTGTTAGACCTATATGAATCTAGGTAGTTTGTAAGTATTCCATCACGTACTTGAATTTTGCCTTAAAGTTGGAGGACAAGCTCTGGGATACCGGAGGTGAGTTACTCATTGCAGAATTCCTAATATCTACTATTCTTGTAGCCCCACAGTATTTATAGACTGGTTCATTTTGGTTCCTGGTCCATGGTGAAGCACAAGAGCTGACTGTAAGGGATCCAGTGATGGTAATGTCATTGAATGTTAAGGGGAGTTTAGATTCTGTCTAGATGGTTGTTGTCTGGCACTGGTTTGGCATAAATGTTACTTGCCACTTATCAATTTGAATATTGTCCAAGACTTGCTGTATATCTATGCTGGATACATCAATATCTGAGCAGTCACAAACAGCAAAAATACTGGCATCTACCCAGAAATATGGAAAGTTGCCCATTTATGTCCTGTGCATAAAAAGCAGGACAAATGCAACCCAACAAATACCTACCTTATCAGTCTACTCTCAGTCAATGTGCAGATCTTTCAAAAGAAAATCTTGAGGGAATAAACAAGAATCTTTACTCCATTCTTAAATATAAGGGATGAGGTTAGACATTCAGGTAGCTCTGAAAATCAAAGTACTGCACATGAATCTCCACTCATCAGCCTTTACTATTTATTCAGTTGTTGATAATGATAAAATCACACGCAACTTCTCACGAAATTCCAGTGAAAGATAAATTCCTATCCAGAAAGAAATGAAGAGGTCCTCAATTCCTAGCCTCTAGGATTGTTTTCCGAACATCTTTCATTCTTCTTTTCACCTATTAGATTTATCCTTATATCAGAAAGAAAAGCAAATGGAACGGAAAACAATAATTTCAATTCCTTAACTTAATTTTTATGGAACTGTGATTATTCAAGTCCTGGAATGTTTCATTTTGAATCAGTTTTCCCTTGAGTGGTCTTCAATGCTTCATGATTCAAATCTTTATGAACGTCAAGGACCAACAGCCAGCCAACATCAGAAGCTGCAATTCAATTCCTCCAATGTGTGAATGATTAATGGTTAAAAATCTTATATATTTACTATAAGTTTAGCAACTGTTCCTGTGCAAAAGGAGCTACTCCAGATCACATGGAATTGGAATCTGGGCCTGTACAGTTCCAGATAAGCTGTCCTGTCTTGCAGTCCTTTGTATACAGTTATGTTCAATAAAGTCTATTGCTCTTTATTCACCATAAAAGATCTTGCATAACTACAAAGGTATGAAGAATATGTATTGTTTCTCTGGGAATTAGAATCTTCTGTTCTATAATCAATAACAGAGGTTGGTTTGCTTTCAAGGTCATGTGAGAGAAAGTCTTTTTGGGAAGAAAAAGGACTATTGTCTCAAAACATCCTCCATCAGAATCTCAAACAAGGAAAACCACCACGTCATAAACTGCTGTTATGTCCATTTTATCGAACTGAAAATCATGGAGACCATACATTTATTTCTCAGCATGTATTGTTGAGGCTTCTCTCTGGCAATATGATTCTACAGAATCGCTTCTTATACACTTTCCACAACTCATCAAATTAGTTTTAAGAGAAAGTAGTACAGGCAATTAATTGGTACAATTGTTTTATGTCATATTATTTGAAGTGGTAGCACACTTGTCTCTGAGTCAGAAGGCTGTGGGGGGTAAGGCCCACTAGAGGAATGAGTACACAAACTAAGCTGACTATTCAGTACTCTACGGAGGAAAACTACACTATTGGAAGTACTGTCATCCAGTTCAGATGTTAAAGTGAGGCCACACCTGTCTTTCAGGTAAATGTAAAAGATCCTAAGGAGTCACATGAAGAGTGGTAACATATTCAGCCAATGGTCTAGCAAATGTTCATACTTCAACAAAATCACCAAAGGAATATTTTTATTCATTCTTGGGACGTAGGATGTCAATGTTTGTGCCAACATTTATTGCCCATCCCTAGTTGCCCTAGAAAAGGTGGTGGTGAGCTGCCTCCTTGATCCACTGCAGCCATTTGGTGTAAGCACATTCACAATGACAATGGGGAAGGAGTTCCAGGGTTTTGATCCAGTGACACTGAAGGAATGGTAATGTATTTTCAAGTCAGAAAGGCGAGTGGTGGAAGAGAACTTTTAGGCTTTGATGTTCCCATTTATCTGTCACCCTTGTCCCTCTAAATGGTAATGGTCATGGATTTGGAAGATTCTGTTTCAGGAGTCTTGGTGAATATCTGCAGTTCAACTTATAAATGGTACATACTGCTGTTACTAAACATTGGTGGCAAAAGGAGTGGATGTGGTGGCATTTAAGGGGGCTGCTTTGTCCTGGATGTTGTCAAGCTCCTTCAGTGTTACTGGAGCTGCTGTCATGCAAGAAAGAAGGGAATATCCCATCATACTCCTGACTTGTGCCCTTTAGATAATGGACAGGCACTGGGCAGTCAGGAGGTAAGTTACACACTGCAGTATTCTTAATCTCTGACCTCTGCTTAAAGCCCCTGTGCTTATAAGTCTAGACTAGTTCCATTCTGGTCAATGGTAGCCCCGTGAATATTGATAGTAGGAGATTCGATAATGGTGATGCCATTAAATGTCAAGTGGCGATGTTTAGGTTCTCTCTTGAAGCAGACGGTCATTGTCTAGTGTTTTGTGTGGTGCACATATTACTTGCCATTTGTCAGCCCAAATCTGTAAGTGAAATTTAGTCATTCATCTCAGCCCTATTTGTAGGATCTTTCTGTGTTCATGTAGCTGATGCATTACTCTGCATAACCAATAATTTATGTCGGGTTAGTCAGCAGTGCCAGTAGCCAGGCTGTACGCTCAGAGCTCACATTCAGTAAGAAAAATCAAGTAGTGACATCGTAGAGCAGCAGATAGATGATTCACTGGTGAGTTGCTTCTCTATTACTTATTTAAATTAGGGAACTTCATTTGGGGTGAAGAACATTAACTGAAGTAAGATAAACACATGTAGGACTACAGGCATTCATTAAAATTCATTAAAATTTACTTAATATTACATTTAATTAATATTTAGCTTAACGTTCCATCCCACACCCGTTTATGGTGCCTTCCCCCGAACTCCAGAAAGATTGGCTGAGTGTGAGGGGAAGTGACTGAGTGTGTGAGACAGTGAATGGGTAGGGCTGAGTGTGAATGAATGGGTGAGGGTGGGGTTGGGTGATTGAGTGAGGTGGAATGGGTGATGGGGAGGGTGTCTGTATACTGAGGGCGGCATTGATCCAGGTGATTTTCTGCCACGTGCTGTCTATTCCACTCAGCTCCACCATTCCCACATCCTCCTGTTCCATTCCATCAACCATATCCTGATTGTCTGTATTTACTGGCTTTCAGTAACATGGGCTGTTGTAAGAAAGCAGTATAAGTTGCTGGGTGCCTCCTTTCCCAATGTGGCTGGAGCCTTGATTAGCCTATGCCACTGTTGTAATAGGCAGGTAGACTGCACACCGACGGCCTACACCCAGTCAAGGTTGGGGTTCCAGGCAGCCATGGTCTCAGTCCTTTCCTTCCTCTTTCTTGTGGCTTTGTGTAGCTGCAACATGGGAGGTGTCAATTATAATTTTGCTTTGTAGACAATAAAGAGAAGTAAACCAATGAACATGCATGACCTCAAAAGGATTTTTAAATGGAAATATGCATTTTTCCAGTCAGTGAAACTTATGCTTCAAACGTTAAATCTGCTAGGCACTTTGTTCTAGCAAAATTAATTGACAGTAAACACCTGTGCAATAAATAGCAGAGCCGCCACAACAAAACTTATACAATATAATCAGTCCCCAGTTTACAGGTTAACTGCTCCCAGTAATTCATAACTGGTCAGTGCCTAAGCCAGCTGATAGAACTGGATCTGAAATTATTTCTGGTTGGAATTCCCTGTTATTTCCATCTTTCCCAACTCCACACAGTTATGAGACAACAAAGTGTAGAGCTGGATGAACACAGCAGGCCAAGCAAACCAAGGCCTGCTGTATTCACCCAAGTCCACACTTTGTTGTCTCAGATTCTCCAGCATCGGCAGTTCCTACTATCTCCACACGGTTATTATGATATCATGAATAGTGAAAATGATCAGTTGGGGGTCTACATTACAATGCAGAACCTCAAAAGTAACAACATCTGGATTATTACTTGAGCCATATGCAAACTTATCAGTTAAATAAGATTAATGGTTTGAGTATACAGCTCAAAGATCAGTGTGTGTGCAATGGGGCACTGGCAGAGGTGCTGGATGAAGAGAGAGCTGTATCAATCGTATGGTCTTTAACTGAGCCTTATTGAAACTCAATCTACCTTGCTGTAATGCTGCAGCCCACTGCCAACGAGCTCCCTGCGGGAGTGAAGCTAACTTACAGACCCAGCAAGAAATTATTCAACCTCTGCCACATTCAAGCCAAAACCAAAGTCACTCCAACCAGTGACATTGAGCTGCTGCACATAGATGACGCATGTGTCCATGCAATCTCAAAGGTTATACCCCAGATCATTGTCAGCACCTTTATGGAGGCATATGGCAACAGGGTTCTCGCTCTGAATATGTGCAACACAAAGATCCTTCACCAACCTGGCCCGGCATTGTGGAGCAAACCCCATTTCCACCCGTCCAATCATCACAGTCCATGGTGAAGCCTTAGAGAATGTTGACCACTTCCAATATCTCATGACTATCCAGTTGACCAAAGCAGCTGTTGATGAAGAGAGCGAACATTGTCTCCACTGTGCTAACACAGCCTTCGGCCAGCTTAGGAAAAGGCTGTTGAGAATAGCAACGTCAGATCTGACACCACAATTATGGTTTACAGAGCTGAGGTGGTTCCTGCACACCTACATGGCTCTGAGATGCAGACTATTGGCAGCAGATTCCTCAAGGCACTGGAGCAGTACCACCGACACTGCCTGTGCAAGGTCCTACAAATTCACTTGGAAGAAAAACGAAACAATGCCAGCAACTTCGATTCAGACGAACATCATCAACATCGAGGCACTGACTGCCCTTGATCAGCTGTGATGGGCTGGGCATGTCATCTGCATGAGCAACATGAGACTCCCCAAGCAGGTGCTCTACTCCCAGCTCTTCAAAATGGCAGGTGAGGCCCAGGTGGACAGAGGAAGCACTTCAGTGATATGCTCGCGTCCTCACTGGTGAAGTGCGGCATTTGCAGACACCTGGTAATCACTGGCCCAAGACCATCCAAACTGGAGGAGAAGCAGTCAGGACAGCATTAAGCACGTTGACATCAGGAAAAAGCCGAACCCAGGCGAAAACAGCAAAAGAAGCGTGCTGCCACATCAATGCCTCACTCAACCCTTCCTATGACGATCTTCTGCCCGAAGTGTAACAGAGCCTAGAGAAGCCACATTGGTCGGTATAGCCACCTACCGACTGACCCTGAGAGTGGAAGAGAGCAAACGTTATCTGTGAGGGACCCACAATGTTGATGATGATGATGATGACGATGATGATGATTAGAACCAGTGTTCTGGTGAGTCATTTCACCATGGACATACAAAGGGCTTTAATCTAAATAGTGAGTGAAAGGGATTAAGTGGGGGAAGATTTGATAAATTAAGGGAAGTGGACAATGTAAGATAGCAAGGAGCAAAAAGGGAAATGAATATTAGAACACAGCAGAAGGGAACATAATATATAAACTTATGAGTGTATCAGCAGGTAAGGCCAGAGGGTGCAAAAAATATTCAATGTTCAGAACTAAAGGCTCTGTATTAGGAGGCAGGGAGCATTTGTAAAAATAAATTAATTAATTGTCAGGTCAAAGTGGAAATAGAAGTTTGATCTGAAATCTGTTACAAAGACATCATTGTGCAGCAAATAAAGTAAGACTTGTAGCTCTCAGGGCAATTTAGACTGAATTGAAGGGTACATTGGTCAAATTTTTCCACAAAACACAAACTCTCCAGTCAAAAAAATTAATTGGTGGACAAAAATATAATAATGATTCACATGTCGAATTACCTTGTACAATGTATGAAGAGTTGAAAAATCTACATCAGATAAGGATTTTCAAAGTGCAGTTGATAACAAAAAAAACCTATTTAAGTATCAAGAAACAGGAGGTAAAAGGAAGACTTAGAAAAAGCCGGTGGAATTGTATTTACACTTTGCTTGTGCTTTCATGATTATCATTGTGCCCCCTGACAAGTACAACTATTTTACGTATTTTTCAGCTTAATCTAATATTCCAAGTATTCCTCAGTTAGATGAAGTGTCCATCTGCCTTAATTAAAAGGCACCGTGTGTGACAGCTGCATCCAAAATCTCAGAAGTTAACCAACTAATGGGCAATTTGTCCATTTACGCCAAATGAAAAGCAACGCAGATACAAATGCAGGATTCAAATACTCGTCAAGGTATGAGTAGTTATCGGTTATTGGCTGTCCACATAGCTTCTCTGATTTTAGATAAATTTTGTTCACATTCCATCATCTCTTATTAGTTCACTTTAAAATTCTGCCACATGCAATTCCCATCATTAGCAATAATACCTTAACTTCTCTTTGAAAAATTGCTAAATGGTAATTGGACACTTGTGCGTTGTCAATTCACCATATGGTCACCTTTCATGGTTCAACGTGTAGAATTGGGCTTCCATCAAATCCTTGAACAATTATTCACTTGTTCACCCTGATACTCTATAGTATTCAGGTACCTGAAGTAGGGATTCATTCATTCACTCAAATGTAACCAAAAAAGATATATTATTAGTGACGGATATATCAACATTAATCTCAATGCTGAATGAAAATCCTGGCAGCAATTCTTCAACAACCAGCCACCAGTCAATCAAGCTTTCAGACACAGTATCCATAGCTCATTTACTTTGAGTTGAACATGCAAGCAAAATTAAACAGGAAATATAGAAATGCACAGAAAGAATCAAAGTAGTTAGTCATTTTGCCTTCTCCAAGCAACATTTATTCAGACAGATCCAGACACCGACATCTTAAAACATTAAGTCCTGTTCTGCACTGATTGACACACTCACATATGACATGGCAGTGCCATGTGTCCCAGATACAATGGCTTCGTTCAAGCTGTGTTCAACTGGATATTGTATCACTTTCAACTCTTTCACTCTGAGCCGAGGAAAATGAATGATTTTTTTTCTTGTAACTTTCATTGACTGCTGTAAATGAATTAAAATGAGTAAATGTTTGTAGCTGAGAAAAATTCTCTTTCCTATACAGGTTATCGTTTTTCTACTATTTTTGCATCAGGTTGTTTACGAGTGTTTATCAAACAGATCTTTGAATATGTAGTATGTTGTCTTGGAATTTGGCCGTGCAGTCAGAAATTGATCCTGAATAGTTACTTAGTAAGCTTAGGCTTGTAGCTGATAGCCTGCAAATGCATCATCTAAACTGTATGGTTTTCACACATCTTTAAATAAAACAATTTTACTGTTACTCAGAGCAGCAACTTTAATACAGATCATTTCACCGATCAATAAAAAATTTATAAAAAATGTATTGGATAGCCATTTGAACATATTTGCACAATTGTTATTGTGTCATCTGAGCTAAATTAATAGGCTTTCAGTGTCAAAGGACGATCCGAGGTGAAATGATACGGGAGCATAACAATTCTAAATATATTGTCTGCATCTTGTTGATGATGCTGTTACTGATGTCTAGATATTGTTCAACTTAGAGAAATGACTCAACAGTTTGCTTAACTGTACATGTTGCCAATTTTTGAGAAAATGACTGATAAAAGTAGATGTCTGTGTTTACAACAGGAAACACAAATCAATTTTAATTTCTAGTGGCACAGGGTAAAAGTGAGTGTGAAATTAATACTTTTGATATAATTATCTACACTGCTAATGATTGCAAAAAGAGCAAATAACAGATGCATGAGCTTCCAGTTCAAAGTCAAACATTACATTTTTGTTGTTTGTCAGAAATATTCCAATGTATGTATACACAAAAAGTCTTCTCTTATATACATCTACAAACATTGCAAATGCCCCCTTTTCCCTCTGTACTTCCTTTGCAAGTCTGACTGTGTGTACTGGACATAAATGCATGGCATTGCTTCACACAGACAGGATTTCAGTCCCCAGTCTATCTCACAAAATGAAGTACCAAGAATTGGAAACATGCTTAGTGGAGTTGCCCTGAGGTCAGGCTGTTGAACCACATTTATCTCATTCAGTGAATCAAATAAAATGCTGAAAAATCCATGATACTTCTTGCATAAGGCAAGAAAGTTCTCCCAGGCAATATTCCTTTCTTAAATACCAACATCTTAGTACAGAATTGATGGCATTCACTGAATTGTTATTTTGCTGCACTCAGTGCTTCGGAATATCCGTTGTACTTGCCAGTAGCTGATGCATTAAGAATAACTTTTTATGTGGAAAGCATTGAAACGTTTTGTTGTATAAGGTGGTAGAAACTGCAGCTTGTGATTTTGAGGCCCCATATCAGCTATTGCTGTTTCACCATTGACATTAAGTATATTGTCACAGAAAGGAAAGCATCCCACTGATGAGATATGTGCAGGAAGGATATTGGGGGCAGTATATAATACAGATAATGGGTGTCATCAGCCAGCTGGAGAGTTGGTGACAACTCTGCGTTACCTTCCTTGGGGAAGGACGCCTAGCATTCTCTTTCTTTCTCTCACTTTCTGGGCTCTTCCTTAATTTGAGGATAACTTTACTCAGGGTCAAAGTTTCTGCCATGGATCTTCTTGTGACTGAACAGGCTGATTCTCCATCCATAGATAATTGGGTACATGGCAAAGGATGTCTCATGAGATAGTGCAATCTCAAATGTAATAGTTGCTTCCTTTTCATTCTTTCTCTGCCACTAGTCCACTTCATCATTAAGACATTTGGCCTCAAAGCAAGATGTGGCTTGATGGACAAGATGTCACCACGTTGGACAACTTATATAAACCTCCTTCCAGTTATGAGTCAATGCTGTTGAAATTCGAGGAAAGCGTCAAAATATCTTTGCAGCATTTTCTTTGACAACCCCTGGAACATTGACAATTTCTGAGTAAAAAGGACAGGGTAGTAGAATTGCTTCCCAGCCATCCAGACACAGAGTCTAGTTCATCATGGTTGACATTGCAGGGGCCTTGATTGAATGCTTCAAGAGGAACACAAGCATTTGGTCAATGACCTTTCCATTGAATCTGGACAATGCAGAAGAGGCATTGGTGATGGAATTTCACAAACGCTCTTATGTGTCTCTGATAAATGTCCAGGTATTGGTACATATTACGTAGAAATGAGGAGCAGGAATAATCTATTCGACTCTTCAAGCCTGTTTGGCCATTCACTACCTTCAGAGTGATTCTCAATACCATACCCTTGCTTTCCCTTCATATCCCTTCGTGCATTTAACATCTGTTTCTTGAATACATTCAGTAACATCTCCTCCACAGCCTTCTGCAGTAGAGAATTTCACAGGTCTGCTACCCTTTGAGTGGAGATATTTTTCTTCATATCAGTCCTAAGTTGTCTATCCCATATCCTCAGACTGTGTCCCCTGGTTCTGGACTCCCCAGCCAGTAAAACATCCTCCCTGCAAATAATCTGCTCAGCCCTGTTCAAACTTTACACATTTCAATCAGGACCACTCTTATCCTTCTAAACTCGAATGAATACAGGTTCAGTTGAACAAATTTCTCCTCATTGGACAGTCCTGCCATCCCTCAGTATCAACGTAGTTAATATTAAATAGACATTAGTGGACCATCCCCAGGGTCAAGTATTTCAGATGGGAAAATACCAGATATCACCCACTGCCAGTGCTGTCAGAGGTTAGCTACTGCCTATTGCAGCTGGGCCAGTTCAGAATTTGGCAGTAGGTGACAATGCAACCGAGGCAGGCCTAAGATTACCAAGACATCCAGAGCAACAGATTAGTGAAGAGAGGTTTAGAATTGCAGAAAGAGGGGCAAGGATGCCAGCTACCCCAAGCAGGCAATGAGTGACATGAACAAGGGACTCCTTTCGGGTTTTCTGCATGGCCAATATCTCTCATTCTGCTGGGTGAATGCCCCTCACCTTATTAAATATGCACACACCCACAAACTCCTTTCAGGGATGGTACTAAATTCCACTCCATATGTACTTATGTGTATCTTTGTGTGTGTGTGTGTGTGTGTGTGTGTATAGTTTGCATGCACATGCAAGTGTATGGTCTTATTTGGGGTCTCAGTAGTTATTTGGGTCTCAATAAACAATGTCTCATGATTTAAAAATGATATAGCATAGCACAGAAGGGGACAGTCCAGCAAATTATACTGATGGTGCCATATGGTGAAGTTATCTAATTAATTCCCCTCCATGTTTCTTGCCCATATCCTTAGAATTCTGTTTTCCTTTTCAGGTCTTTTTCAAATATCCTAGCTTTTGAAAGTGATTATTGTATATGCTTGCATCACCCTTTCAGGTAATTCTTTGCAGATCACAGCAATTATTCCATTAGAAATATTTATTCGTATCTTCCCTATGGTTCTTTTATAAACGATGATGTATTTATCATTTAGTGTTTTTTTTAATCTGGTCACTGGGAGGCTGTGCACCACATGATCTAACATATTTGTATTGAACTCCATGTCTGCGTCAGGGAAGAAATATCCTTTCATGTATTTACTGTGCGTGTGAGCTCCCAGGCTACAGTCACTGCTGCTTCCCATTCACTCACTTGGAGACACATGAAAGCAATGTATTTTAATTCATTCACAGGATATGGACATCACTGTCTTGGCCAACAGTTATGGCCCATCCCTAATTGCCCAGAGGAGTGGTAAGATTCAACCATATTGCTGCAGATCTGAAGTCACATGTAGTCCAAAGCAAATAAGGACAGCAGTTTCCTTTCCTAAGGGACATTTGTGAACCAGATGCTTTTTTAAAAATCCCCAGACAATGGATAATTGTTTCATGCCCATCATTAGATTTTTAGTTACAGATTTTTAAAAAGTAGAATTCAAATTCTATGATGTGATGCCACTGGATTTTAATCCAATCTCCAGAACATTACCTGGATCTCTGAATTAGTAGCCTCGGGATAATGCCATTAGGCTGTCCTGATCTCCTGTCTTTGCTGAATGGTGATGATACTTTGGTAATTTTCCACTTCCAACCATTCTGAGACATCTATACCTCTTGGCATTTCTGATCGCATTGCTAATATCTGAAAATTTGACAGGACAACTCCACGGCCTGCAATGTTATCGAAATATAGAAACGTAGAAGATTGAAGCGGTAGGAGGCCATTTAGTCCTTCGAGCCTGCTCCACCATTCTGCACGATCATCCAACTCATCCAGCTGATGTCCGATCATCCAAATCAATAGCCTAATCCTGCTTTCTCCCTCCAACCTTTGTTCCCATTTGCTCCAAGTGCTATATCTAGTCACCTTTTGAACATGTTTCGATATCGACTACTTTCTGTGGCAATGAATTCCACAAGCTCACCACTCTTTGGGTAAAGAAATGTCTCCTCATCTCCATCCAAAATCGTCTACTCCAAATCCTCCTGGTTCTGTACACACCCAATATTGGGAACATCCTCCCTGCATCTACTCTGTCCAGTCCTGTTAAAATGTTATAAGTCTGTATGAGATCCCCCCCTCATTCATATGAATTCTAGCAGAACAATCCCAACCCAGACAATCTCTCCTCCAATGTCAGACTCATGATCCTTGGAATCAGTCTGGGAAACCTTTGCTGTACTCCCTCGAGAGCAAGAGCATCCTTCCTCAGATTGCGCACAATATTCCACATGTGGTCTCACCAATATCCTTTACAACTGCAACAACAAATCTCTGCTCCTGTATTCAAAACCTCTCACAATGAGGGCCAACATACCATTGCCTTCTTTATTGCCTGCTGCACCTACATGTTAACCTTCAGCAACTGGTGCACAAGGATTCCCAGGTCCCACTGCACATGCCCCCTTACAATTTACAGCCATTCAGGTAGTAATCTGCCTTCTTGCATTTACTTCCTAAGTGAATAACCTCACATTTATCCAAATTATACTCCATCTGCCATTGATTTGCCCACTTACCCAACCTGTCAAGATCATGCAGGAGGATCTCTGCATCCTTGACACAGTCCACCCTCCTACCCAACTGGTATCATCTACAAAACTTGAAGATGTTTCGTTTTCTTCCCTCATCCAGATTACCAATATATATTGTGAATAGCTGGGGTCCCAGCACTAAACGCTGTGACATCCCACTAGTAACTGTCTGCCAATTTGAAAAGGATACATTAATTCTTACTGTTTGTTTCCTTTCTGCCAACCAGTTTTCTATCTACCTTAATACACTTGCAGCAATCTTATGCACTTTAATCTTGCACATTAATCTCTTATGTTGGGCTTTGTCAAACACTCGCTAAAACACCAAATATATTACGTCAACTGGCTCGCCCTTGTCAACCCCAATAGTTACATCTTCATAGAATTCCAACATGATTTCCCCTTCATAAATCCACGCTAACTCTGTCTGATCCTGACGCTGCTTTCTAAATGCTCTACTATAAAATTCTTGTCAATGGATTTAAGAATTCTCCCCTCTACCAATATGAGGCTCACTGGGTCTATAGTTCCTTGCTTTCTCTCTATCTCCCTTTTTGAATATTAGAATGATATTCACCACTCCCCAATCTGTAGGGACTGTTCCAAAGACTACAGAATCCTGGAAGATGATCACCAATGCATCTACTATTTTTAGAGCTATTTACTGAAGTAATCTGGGACATAAATTATCCTGGGGATTTTTAGACCTTCAGTCCTGACAATTTTCCCAGCACCATTTCTTGACTAATATTGATCTCCCTCAGTTCCTCCCTCTCACTAAATCGTGCATCCTCCAACAATTCTGGTGTCTGATTTGTGTGCTTTTTTTTGGTGAAGACAGAACCAAAGTATGCATTCAGTTCTACAGCCATTTCTTTGCCTCCTATTATACATTCCCCATTTCTATCTGTAGGGGACCCACATCTCTCTTTACCAATCTCTCTCTCTTTATGCTCTAAAGAAGCTCTTAGCGTCAGTCATTGTGCTCTCTGCAAGCTTACTTTCATACTCTATTTCCCTCTTCTTAATCAATCCCTTGATCCTTCTTTGCCGAATTCTAAACTGCTTCCAATCCTCAGATTCATTATTTTTCTTGACCAATATGTTTACATGTTTGTGGAGCACATTGCTGTGCGTGCCCCATCTTTACGAGAACTTGCTATAAGATGGCTGCCTGCAGTGACTGCATCACGACTGAGGTCACATCACTACAGCAAGCTCACAACATCATTTGCATACAATTCCATTGCAATGCAAACCTCATCTTTCTCATTACATAAAAACCTGCATTCCAGTTTGTTTGTAAATCAGAATTACATGTTATATAATAACAGTTTTCAAGCATTAACAATTGTTTGTTATTCAGTTAATCCCATTTTTGTCAACTTCATTATATTCAGTCACCCGTTCTTAAAGTGATCCAGGATTGAGATGATACACACACTTTCCTTCAATATCTGCTGGGATGATATGGTGTGCTGTCTGGTCCTGTTCTGAAATTTTCTCAGCTGAGTTACATTGTGCGTAAGCCATCTCTTTCCTTTAGTCTGTGTCTCACTCTGATTGTCTGTTCATTGATCAGTGTGGCCTGTAAAAGTCTATGAATCCTACTTCTGATGCCATATTAGCACAGTGCTTCTTGTGCTCTGTCTTTATTAGAATTGGTTGCAAGATCACTGCCTTCTGTGAATGTCACATGGCAGAAGTCACTTGACTACAACAAGCTAGAAAGGACATTTGTACATTGAATGTTTGATGGGCTGTACCATCGTTCTGCATCTGCCACAAAAAGCTTCTAATAGTTTGACGTTACACATATCCATTTTTATGGGAACTGATTAATAGAAAAAGGCTGCTTTTCAAAAGAAAGATCAATATGAAAATCATAAAGATCAGCACGAAATTCTTTAACTTGCTGACCAGTGGAAATGTTGCTGACTCCAAACCTGAACAAACGCCTTCTGTCCTGACTGGTGCTCATTTGAATAGTATATGTTTTGGTGAACACTTCATGATTTGGAAGTTTTCTTTTCCACCAGTTCTTTCCTGCAGGCAATAACTACAAGATCCCGGGGATGCCAGTCTGTTGTGGATGAAATGAGAAGCATTTGGAATCATTCCAAAAGCTGATGGCAGTACCAACTTAATTCTTTGCCTCAGCAGGTCATCAGGACTGCTCCAAATACTGTTACCTCTACTCAATAAACCACAGGAAATTGTGAAGATTGTACAGTGAGACTGCAGAAAAAAAAACCTGCAATAAAGGCAGGAACAAAAATCTGCAAAAAAAATTCATATCTGTTGCCTTATATGGAGAATGACAAAAGACAAACATGGAGGAAAGAACCGAATCTGAATCTGAAACAATATGTGAAGGTTCAGTTTTCAATTAATAGGCTCACATTGGAGGACAGTTTTAAGGCAGTACATACGCTCCTAGATTTTCCTCATGTGGATCAAGTCAGGAGCAGCCATGCTGGCTAGTCTCTCACTCATTGATCATTCATGTGCTTTTTGCTCAGTAAATTGCAACCTTGCATCTAAACCAAAATGTTTTGGCATCACTTGGCATCACTTCCCATTACAGAGACATGAACGCAAAATTAAGACCACTGCCAGAATTTGGGTGATGAAGATTTTTATTGGGTGATGAAGATTTTTAGATGAGATTTTAAACTGAAGTTCAACTTCTCACATATATTTTTTTAAAGTCATGGCTTAAAGAAGGGCAGAGAAGTTTCCTTGACATCCTGGTTAATAATATTACAGAAAGTTGATCTGATCATTATCCCATTGTTCTTGTAAAACAATGCTAGTTGAATATTAGAAATAATGGGAACTGCAGATGCTGGAGAATCCGAGATAACAAAGTGTGAAGCTGGATAAACACAGCAGGCCAAGCAGCATCTCAGGAGTACAAAAGCTGACGTTTCGGGCCTAAACCCTTCATCAGAGAGGTGGATGGGAAGAGGGTTCTGAAATAAATAGGGAGAGAGGGGGAGGTGGACTGAAGATGGGGAGAAAAGAAGATAGGTGGAGAGGAGAGTATAGGTGGGGAGGTAGGGAGGGGATAGGTCAGTCCAGGGAAGATGGACAGGTCAAGGAGGCGGGATGAGGTTAGTCGGTAGGTTAGTTGGCATCCCAAAACCAGCCCAGCTTGTCCCCTCCTCCCACTGCATCCCAAAACCAGCCCAGCCTGTCTCCGCCTCCCTAACCTGTTCTTCCTCTCACCTTTCCCTTCCTGCCATCTCAAGCCGCACCTACATTTCCTACCTCCTAACCTCATCCCGCCTCCTTGACCTATCCATCTTCCCTAGACTGACCTATCCCCTCCCTACCTCCCCACCTATACTCTCCTCTCCACCTATCTTCTTTTCTCTCCATCTTCGGTCCGCCTCCCCCTCTCTCCCTGTTTATTCCAGAACCCTCACCCCATCCCCCTCTCTGATGAAGGATGCTAGTTGAATATTAGGTGCTTTGCGTCTCACTTCGTTTCATTCATTCTAACATACCTAATTGGCTAAAAACTCCTTTGGAACAGAATAAGATTATACTTGACCCTCTCTTTCATCATAGAATAGGGGATTTTCTATTATTTCACTCACAAACTGAAGTTATTTCCTTTGGTAAAATCATTGTACAGTGCTGAAAACCGGATTCCCTCTTTAATTGAAGGTGATGAGGCCATTTATAGGAATATTACTGCCCCAAACCTGCACCTCTGTCCTCCCACCAACAGGATTGTGGAACAAATGATTCTGTGGTCTTTCTCTCTCCTTGCAGCTGCATTACAAAGTATAACTGTCAACAGAGCAATGAAAAGGCATTTTATAAAACGTGCAAAATATCTGAAATGATGGAACAATAATTTTCCATGATGGTGTGGCTTGTGAATTACAGAAAACCAAGGACAGTCAATCCACCTTTTCTTCATTTCCGAACTGTGTAGGTCAATGATTCACCTCAATTCCGTCCTTCTACTATTTGCCTACACTTGTATGGCAACATGACATTATTTTTCTAGCTGCTGGAGCTTCACAGTAGTTGGGCATTGTTTTCTCATGAGGTATGTGAACATTAAGAACAAATGGAAACCTCTGGCAGCAGCTTACTTCTTCATTCATAGGGTCTCTGAGAGTCCTATTTATAATTTTATCACTTTATGTGGGTGTTGATGTCTCTGGAGGCAGAATTGTTACTTTGGTTTCTTAAGAGTCCGTCTGCTGAGGTCTGATCTGCTGTTGCATTCAGTGCTGATAAAAATAAGTGTTAGCAGTGGAATAATTGTCTTCCTGGTTGTAAGGAACTTCATCAATAGCACACAGATTTACTTTGCAAGGAGAACAAGACAGTCACTGGATATGGCCTCAATTGAGCAACAATTGAGCTTCACAACGGACCTAATCATTCATCCAATCCGAAACCCCTTCTCAGCATTGTCCTACAGTGATAAGGCAATCTATCAGAGGGATTCATAGTGTCATTTGTTCTCATGCTGGTAAACCCATTTCATTTCTCTTTGATCTAAGGAATGGCACATGTCACACTGATGTCTGCGCAATGATAGCAGCCTTGGAGGAGGTGAAACGATAGATCATCCTATGGACACATAAATTACCAGTTGCTGGTTTTACCAAAATGCTTTGACTGTTTATTACCAAGAGTCCTCACTGCATAGTGAAAAATGTATACTTGAATGTAGCTTTACAAAAGGAGGTCATGTGGCGTTGTAAACCACAGAAGTATAGCTTGGTCAGTTTTTCAGCATTGTTTGAACTTTGTAGAAGAAAAAAAATCAATTGAATGTTTATTATATTGTAGTATCATTTTCTATTTATATACCATGGAGATTGCTTCAGTACTTATGATTTTGATCTTCTTATTAACAGAGGTGTAGAGCATAGCAGACACTAGTTCATAGAATACCTAAAGTGTATAAAGAGGCCATTTGGCCCATCGAGTTTGTACTGACGCTTTGAAGAGCCCAGACTCCAATTGTATCCCATAACCTCACATTTACTATGGCTAAATCACATAGACTGCACATCCCTGAGTACAATGGGCAATTTTAGCATGTCCAATCTACCTAGCCTGCTCATCTTTGGGCTGTGGGAGAAAATCGGATCTTCTGGAGGAGACCCACACAGACACCAGGAACATGTGAAAACACCACACAGACAGTTGCCTAGGGTGGAATCAAACCTAGGTCCCAGCGCTGTGAGGCAGCAGTGCTAACCACGTCACCAAAATACCACCCGCTTATAGCATCGTGCTCCTCTTGCTTGCAGACAGAATTTCCTTGGCATCACCTGTTCTGCCATCGTAATGTGTCCAGAAGAGTGGCAGAACAAAAGCAACAATAATTTCTTTTAAGTTTCATTAACATAATAAAATGTTTCAAGGTGCTAACAATACTAAATATTACACCGACTCATGTGGGAAATAGAATGACAGATAATCAAAAGCCTGGTGAAACAGGTTATTCTTGAGTAGCCTTAAAGAAAAAAAACACAAAATCAGAGATCATAGAATCCCTATAGTGGGGAAACAGGCTTGTCAGCCCAACAGGTCTACACTGACTCTCAGAGCATCTCACCCAGACCCATCCCTCTGTAACCCATTAAATCGAAACATCCCTGAACACTACAGGCAATTTTAGTACAGCCAGTCTACCTAGCTTGTACATCTTCGGATAGAGGGAGTAAACCAGAGCACCTGGAGGAAACCCAAACACTGAATGTGCAAACTGCACACAGGCAGCTGCCCGAGGCTGGAATTGAACCCAGGTCCCTGGTGCTGCAAGCCAGCAGTGCTAACCACTGAGCCACCGTGCCACCCATAAGTGAAGAGAGAAAGGGATTCTAGAACTAATGACCTTCCATCTCAGAATGATGAAATTTAGCAATTAAGGAATTGATTTAGATGATTACAGCAACAGGCAGGGGCTAGGACATTGAGGAGTTTGTAAAGAAAAGTAAGAGTTTTAAAGAAAAGGTATTGTTTCACCTGCAGACAGTACATATCAAATAACATCATGTTGATGGATGAACAGCATTTGATGCAAATGCATCAGCAGCAGATTTTTGGATGACCTCAAGCTTACAGGGTGTAGAAAGCTGGTGGCGGGGGCGGGGATGGGGGCGCAAATATGAGTGTATCTTAGAACAGTCAAGTTGAGAAATAACAAAAACATAATAACTGAGGTGAGACCAGAGATCGACGGTATTACAGAGCTGAAAATAGGCAGTGGTAGTGATAAGATAACAAAGTGTGCAGCTGGATGAACACAACAGGCCAGGCAGCATCTTCGGAGCTCAAAAGCTGACATTTCGGGCCGAGACCCTTTATCAGAGTGGTGTTAGTGATAATGTGGATATGCAACTTTTGCTGTAAAGTAGATTGTGTATAATAATAGAGGTTTGGTGAGATCACACGAGGGCTACTGTGTTTAGCTTTGGTCTCCTTACTTTAGAAAGTACATACTTACACTGGAGGTAGTTCAAGGCAGCTTCAAAAGATGGATTTCAGGGATGAAGGGACTCTCTTATGTGGAAAGATTGAGCAGGTTGGATCACTACTTTAGAAGTATTAGAGATGAACTCATCAAAACATATATGATTCTGAAGAGGCTTAGCAGGGTAGGAAGGATGTTTCACCCTTCGGGAGAATCTAGAATTAGAGGTCAGTCTGAAAATATGGGGTTTACCATTTCAGATGGAAGATCAGCGGACTATTAGTATTTATAATTCTCTTCCACACAGAGTTGTAGAGCTGTGTTATTGAATATATTTAAGGCTGAGGTAGACAGATTTTTGATCTACAAGTGAGGGGAAGTTTATATGGAAGCAGAGCGAAGTCCACAATCAGATGAATCACAATCTTATCAAATGGTACAGTGAACTCGAAGGGCTGAATTGGCCAATCTTGTTCCTATTTTTCATGATCTTATTTTGTATATTTATCTCATTATTGTATATTTATCTTATCTTATGCTCAGCACAAGTTCAAATAAAGCACTGAGGCTGCAACCAATCTGGCTTACCTCAGAGAGTTGTCAGGGAGAGAATAGAAATTGATTGTCAACAAAGAGAGTTTCTGGCAGTGGCTGCAGACAATAACTTCAGATTTAGCTGATGCTTGACTGGGGGATATGCTACTCAAGTACTGAATGTGAGACAAACAGTCTGATCATTTAGAGACAGCTAATGGTGAGGGTAAACAGGGAGTCATCCATGTACATGTGAAAACTGATATGTGCTTTCAAATGCTGCTGCTGAGGGGCAGTGTACACGTGAGAAATAGGAATGAGCCTCTAGTAGATCCTTGAGGACCACTAGAGGGACTAATGCAGGTTTGGGGAGAGAAGCCATAAAGGTTTAAGCACATAAGTGGGATTTTCAATGCATTTTTGGCAATGTTATAGTGCCAGCAGGTGAACAACTCAGTGGAAATTTACTCTCATTGATGTGCAATGCTAGTTTTATGAAAAGCCAGCGCTTATGATACGACTTCAAATGTAATCAATTTGTTGGGTAAGGTTCACAGTCAGCAGAGTTAGAAGGAGGATAGAATAACATTTATCCGGTGCTTTATATTCAATATCTCAAAGAAGTTGAGAGCCAATAAATGACTTTTTTCAAATGTAGTTAACACAGCAAACATGACTGACTTCTTATACAGGGCAAGCCCCCACAACAGGCAATGCGATAACGACTAGGTCATCTCTTCTTGCAATATGAATTGAGGAATACATATTTACCAAGTGACTGGGAATAACTCCCTTTCTGTTCTGAAACACAATGCATTGCAGGCGACTTTGAGAGTAACAGGAATACAGAGTACTGGGCTAATAGTAAGATTCTTGGTAGTGTGTATGAGCAGAGAGACCGCGGTGTCCATGTGCATAGATCCCTGAAAGTTGCCACCCAGGTTGATAGGGTTGTTAAGAAGGCATATGGTGTGTTTTTTTCGTAGCGGGATTGAGTTTCAGAGCCACGTGGTCATGTTGCAGCTGTACAAAACTCTGGTGCAGCCGCACTCGGGATATTGCATTCAGTTGTGGTGGCCGCATTATAGGAAGGATGTGGAAACATTGGAAAGGGTGCAGAGATTTACCAGGATATTGCCTGGTATGGAGGGAAGGTCTTATGAGGAAAGGCTGAGGGACTTGAGGCTGTTTTCGTTAGAGAGAAGAAGGTTAAGAGGTGACCTAATAGAGACATACAAAATGATCAGAGGATTAGATACGGTGGACAGTGAGAACCTTTTTCTTTGGATGGAGATGGCCACAAGGGGACATAGCTTTAAACTGAGGGGTGATTGATATAGGACAGATGTCAGATGTAGGTTCTTTACTCAGAGAGTAGTAAGGGCATGGAATGCCCTGCCTGCAGCAGTAGTAGACTCGCCAACTTTAAGGGTATTTAAATGGTCATTGGGTAAACATATGGATAATAATGGAATTGTGTAGGTTAGGTGGGTTTCAGTTTGGTTTCACAGGTCGGCACAACTTCGAGGGCCAAAGGGCCTATACTGCGCTGTAGTGTTCTATACTCTGTGTTCTATGTACTATGTTCTATGTACTTTCATTGGATGTGGTGAGGCATGTAACTCAAGGTTAAAATGTCAAAAGGGGCAAAAGTCCCAGAAACTTCTCCACACACTTTTTTACTGGGTGCAGTGCTAATTGCCTTAAGCAGTGAATTCCATCTATATCTTGGAAGGAGAACCCAGCCTTTGAGAGCTATCAGACACTTACTGGCTCTGTAGGCCCAGCAGAGGCCACTGCTGGTACACCAGACTGTCACTACATGGTGGACACCAGTAGGTTTGGCCTCGGGGGTTTCACAGGAGCTTGCCAAGCTCTCCTGTTGAGGGGTTCTAAGGGCAGATGTCCAGGTTCAGAGGCCATGGAGAGGTTTAAAAGGGAGATGACCTTGACAGAGTTCCTTAGATTTGCCCAGAGTGACCACAAAGGAGATTTCTCCCCTTTGCCCAACAACAGCCTATGTACATATAAAATAGCAGTGGTCGAGGATGGTGCTCTTAATGGACCACCAGTTTGTCAGTGAAGGGCCTCTTTGGCATAAGAACAAACAGTCTTCCACTACCTCAACACCCATTTAGAAAACTAATAAAACCTGTCAGTGGACAACCTGGTCTGAGTTGAACTTTACCTCTCAAAATGGAGCTGCACTACAACTGGCAGGCTCATTTCCCAGGATTACTAGTTCTCTTCCTGTAATTTCCCTTTGAGCTGCACCCATCTGCATAAAATTGGAGACAGGTTTGAGTGTCTCAATTGTATGTCATCCCTTACTTTCAAACATATCAAGTGGGTGAGCACAAGGTCCAGTCATGGGTTTTTTTAATCTCACATGAGCCAGTGGGTGGGACCGATTATAAGCATGTATATATATTTTTGGCTGTGGAATTATTCAGAAATCTATTGAGGTGACAGTTATTCAGTAATCAGTTGAATTTTTCATTCCATTCAATGGCCATCACCTGTCATCAACATGCGGCCACTCAGTAAGACCTTGAGCATAAGAGCACGCCAGAAATGAAGTGAAAGTCATTTCTACAATCAGATGTATGTATTTTATGTATGTTATAACATTCAACTGCAAATCACAGAAGGTGGAATACTTGAGTAATACAATAAAAAAACCCAGTAACAATAATATCACACATGGCTTTAAGATAGAAGTGAGCAAGTCATATATTCCTGTTACCTACTGGAAATGTTAGTCTAAGATTGCATTTGGTCTTTACAAAATTGAACCTTTTTTTTAAGTTGTCAAAATAGACTGTAATCCATACTCTCAAAGTAGCCCATTTTGTTATGAACTAGGATCCACAAGATTAAGTCCACATCTTAATTTGTTTTTGAAAAACAGAACATAACAACTGGGAAATAAAGAATAAATTTAATGAAGGTGGTAAACTTGCTCCTTGATGTACACAGAAAAAAGTTATCTAAGTCACACACGTGGCAAATAGTTGCAGTTTATTTGAAAAAAAATGAACTATGTATGAAAGCTGTACTCTCCAGATTGGTAAAACACTTAATTCAACTGTTGGGAGGCATTTGCGATGATAGCATAGATCAGGCATAAAGGGTAGAAATAGCAGCCTTAGCTTCAAAAGCTGTCAAGCACAAATGCTTCCAGGCATTTCAGAACTAAATCTTTATTGCCATGCACAGTTAAAGGTCCAAGACCAGATGGATGCTGAGGAAATGCCAGCACGCCAATCTGCTGCAGTGTGAACTTTGCCCTTAGCAATTTTCACACCAGTTTTCTTATTGTTATAAAATTTGTAATACTGACCAATCAAGGTCTTATGAAGTTGTAATTACCCTTAGGTATCTTGTTTCCAGAATGTGATGAAGAGCCACAATCTGAAATTCTCTTAAACTTAACTGCAGATTATAAATGAAAGGTCAGTTCATTTTTGAACAGATACAGTATTAAAATATGATGAATAAGAGAAGAGGTCTCATTTAAGTTACCCTTCGCAAAAGTTAATTTTACCACTTGAATTCAAAAATAAGGAGCACACATGATGTAAGTAACCATATGTATTCTAGCTGGGTCGATAAGTTGCTTGCACTTACCACCAGATGTGGAATCTCTACATCTTGTGGAGATTGTCAAAATCTTTGCTGAAAAATAGAAATTGTCACTCATTACATACACAGACGACTTTCTTAAAAAGTGGTAACGTAAGGCTGCTTATGTCATGCAAGGTTCAAGACAAGGTCAAGGATGGCTGTGCTGCTCTGCAGACAGAAACCATGGTATGCATATGTTATTTTGAAATGCCTGTTATCAAAAGTATGATAACATCTTTAATGTTAGTTTCTAAAAAGAAGCTGTAAAAAGCAACCAAGAAGCTGTTTTATCAGGTTTTCTAATGACACTGTTCTTAGGGACTTTTTAAAATTCAAATTAATCCAGACAATATTCACTGCTTTTCAATTCTGTTAAGTTCAACAAGAGGTTGAATGAAATTAATCTGTAAGGTTCAGAGGGTGAAATAAAATATCTCCCACCATTAGCTACATGATAAGTCACACTCCAGGAATGTAATTCAGTGCCTAAGGATAAAAGAAAATTATGCAAAGTTTTTTTTAAAACTGAGTTCAATGTCAAATCCATTAAAGAAACAGTTCTTTCAACAAGGTGTGTTCCTATATTCCAAATATATAACTTCTCAGTAAAACAGCTGCACTTTCTACATCTTTTAAAATTGATTCGGTGTGGTGTTCATCTGTTGATTGCTCCCAGTCCCATTGCTGAAAAACAGAGCAGTAGGCAGGGGAAAAAAAAGAATGATTTCTGAAATGGACATGGACAATGGGCATGGTGGTGGACAATTAAACAAGTCACTGGAGGAGAAGGTTCTACAATAATGGGTGAAGTATTTGCAACAATATTTAGCCAAAAGCACAAAGTGGATAATCCATCTGTCTCCTTCAGAAATCCCAGCATTACAGATGTTAGTCTTCAGCTAATCTAATTCATTCCACATGATGTCAAGAAACAGCTGGAGGCACTGGATACTGAAAAAGCTGTGGTCACTGACAACATTCCAGCAATAATACTGAAGATGTGTGCTCCAGAATTTGCTATGTCTCTAGTCAAGCTGTTCCAGTGCAGCTACAACATTGGTATCCACCCAAAAGTGTGGAAAATTGCCAAGGTATGTCTTGTAAACTAGCAACAGGAGAAACCCAACCCTGCCAATTACTGCCCCATGCTAATTGGAGCATCTTCCACCAGCAAAAGGATGTGCTGCTTTCAAAAATAGAAACCTTTCGTATAACCAGCAAACTGGCTGATTGGAATGGCCTCATCCATCAGAGAAACACAAGCCTAAAAGTTGGAGCTTGCAGTTAAAAAAGCTACAGATGGATCCTCTGGAACCTGGAGGTCACAACAGCTAGTAGGGGAGGTAATATGTGTTTGGTATCTCACATGTGCGTTATAGGAGCAATGGCAGAATCTGTCAGATATCTACGTAGTTCAGGAGGGAAGGGATTGTCCCAGTCTGACAACGCAACGGACGTGAAATGTGGAATTGTTAAAGTACATAAGAATTTATCACAACATTGGAACTAAATGGAGTGGAGTGAACAGATCTAATTTTATAACCCTATAACAGTAGATGCAATGTTAGTAAGGATGCTTAGGCATTACAACAATACAGTGAAGACTCATAGCATTCTGAAGTCCTGCAGTATATTGGGTGCATAAGGAGCTGTCTCAGGATAATTTGGTGGCATTCACTAGGAAGTGGAATTTTGAATGTGACTCATTTATCTTTAACGCAGAACATTTCAGTGCAAACATCCAGGAGCATATGGTCAAGGAAGTGCTCAATATATCACAGCTACATTAGCACTAATGTCCACAGCAATGTTTTTGCATACACTTTAGCTTTTCTGAAGAGAGAAAATCAAAACCACAGTTCAACTAAAATGTCAACTTTTTTTTGCACAGAGAAATCAAACTTAAAACCAACTCAATCTTTGAGACGAGGTTGAATACAGCAAGTAAAGGGCTGACAAATGTGCGAATGAAATACTAAATGGAACAGAAAAACTCTCCATCCAGCCCAGTCATCCTGGGAATGAGCCACTCTAAAGGTGTTTCTGTCTTTTGCTTGTGTAGATCATTGTCCTGTCTTTATCCCTTCAAAGGCAGCAGGATGGGTAGATAAGCTGGTTAAGAAGGCATATGGGATACTTGCTTTTCTTTGTCGATTTGTGGAACACAAAAGCAAGATGGTTATGATGGAGCTGTGTAAGATGTTAGTTAGGCCATAGATGGAGTAATGTGATGACAAGGTGTAGAGATGGGTGAACTATGCACAGTTCTGGACACCGCACTATCAAAAAGATGTGATTGCACTAGAGATGGTGCAAACGAGATTCACCAGCATGTTGCCTGGGTTGGAGTATATAAGTTATAAAAGTTGACTGGTTAGACTGGGGTTATTTTCCTGGGAGCAGAAAGTTTGATGATCAAGGTCTGCAAAATTCTGAAGCGCATCAAAAGAGTAGATAGAAATAAATGTTTCCTCTCAGAGAGATCATTAACTAGTAAGTATGGATTTGAGGTAAGGAGGTTTATAAGGGAAGAATGTTTTTTACCCAGAGGGTGGTGGGTAGCTGGAACTCACTATCTGGAAGGGTGCTAGAGGTGGAGAACATCACAAATTTAACAGATGTTTGGAAGAACATTTGAAGCACCTCTGAAAATACACAGTTACAGGCCATATGCTGTAATGGGACAAGAGTAGATAGGTGTGGACACAATGGGCCAAAGGGCCTCTTTCCATCCTGTACAACTCAATGGATCCATGGACAGATTTAATGGGATAACCTCCTGGTACTATTGCTAGGAAGTGGATATTCGTTTTCTCTCAGTGACTCTGTTGGTGAACAGGAATCATGTTGTTTACATACAATTGTACAGACTGCTGATCTTTAGTACAGCGGTTCCACTCATCTCTTCTTAGAGTGTCAAAATTAAGCCACTGTTAATGGCAGAGTTACAGCTTCATATACATCATTATATTATTAAGATATGCATTCAACTGTACCACACATTTTCTGGCTGAAAGTTGACTATCCTCATCAGTTTAATGGGAAAGAGTTAACAGAAAATGACTTCTCAATCATTTGGGGCTGTGAGAATGGAATATCAAATAACGTCTTCCAGTGAGCTAATGAGAACTGATATATTGACGGTGACTAAACATCCTCCTTTGTGAAGCAATCACCCTGCTCCAGCACATTCTACAGACATTGGAATGGGCTGACACTTGGCATCACATAATCAAAATTGGATCCACAGGAGAACCCAGGCACTCAGTCATGGGGACTACAGAATAAAGTCCTCCAACCAGAGGACCAGAACATTGCTGAGAAACCAATTAATCCAAGCAGTACAAGGACCACTTCGCTTTGTCCAGCAAAGATTTTCTTCTACAGAAACCCTAACAATATATATTCATGACTTGGATGAGAGAAGTGAATGCACTGTTACTAAATTTGCAGATGATAGAAAGATAGATGAAAAGGCGAGTAATAAGGATAACATAGTCGTTTAATCTTCCCAGCCCTTTGACAACATGGGCATCAGTGAGAAAGTTGGGAGAATCACTGTGAGATCGACAGTGAGGGGCTTCCAGCTGTTGAGAGCAAAATGCCCCATTTTTCAAACAAATGCTAAACAGTGAGATGGGATCCTTGCTAGTAAATGGGGAGATGTTTATTTGTATACATTAACATCTCACCTAATTGAAATGCAGTTTCCTATTCTTTGACCCATTGCAGAGAAATAAGATGGCAACTAATCTCACAAAAATTTCAGAGCAATAGCCTGTTGACGCCAGCTCACCATTTGCTTCAAGACATCCATTATATGTAACTCCCCAGGAGCAGCAAGCACCTACTCTACCCCCATCCAGCAGGGCCTCCAGGTCCCTGTTAGGAATTTGGGATAGAAATTACCAATTGTCTGAAGTGTCTGTTCAAATAAAAGTTGACACTGGAGCAAGGAATCATTGGAAGTCCTGGCAGTGGCCAGTACTTTGGCCTGTGGCAAGTGGGAAAATATGATGAATGGAGTGTCATAGGTATGTGGTGTATAGTTATTCAGGCAAATTTGGGAAGGCAGCACAAGAAACTATATAAACTCACTCAGGCACAGGAGGAACCATCTCTGAAACTCACCAAAATTCTTACTTAGCTGACTTTCGGTAAAATTCTGGCCAAAGAATCTCCAGAGAGATTTATGATAACAAAGTGTGGAGCTGGATGAACACAGCAGGCCAAGCAGCATCTCAGGAGCACAAAAGCTGATATTTCGGGCCTAGACTCTTCAACAGAGGGGGTCTAGGCCCGAAACATCAGCTTTTGTGCTCCTGAGATGCTGCTTGGCCTGCTGTGTTCATCCAGCCCCACACTTTGTTATCTTGGATTCTCCAGCATCTGCAGCTCCCATTATCCAGAGAGATTCAGACTGGTTTAGCATGACAGATGAAACATAATATGGGAAAAAATGAGGTTATGTATTTTGGCAGGAAAACGAGAGGTGAATATTGTTTAAAGGAAAAAGCTGCAACATAGAGGAATTAGGAGTACCTCATGCATAAATCACAAAAACCTGGTATTCAGGTCTTGCAGTTAATAATGGAGGCAAATGATATGTCAGCCTTTATTTCAAAAGGAATGAAGTCTATTTAAATCTATTCAAGGTATGATTTGGACCAAATGTGGAATACAGAGAACAGTGTAGTTCTCTTGTCAAAGGAAAGATATACTGGCAATTGATACAGTCCAAAGGAGGTTCACAAGGCTGATTCCTCTCCCAGGCATGGAGGGCTGTTTTGTATGATCCTGTTGGTCCTGTACTCATTGGAGATTAGAAGGGTGAAAAACAACTTTGTTTATACATATAGGATTCATAGGGTTCTAAGGTTTTACATTAAATTTATAGCTCGACTGTAGATGTTGTGGTTGCTTGGCTTAATGAGCTGGTTCATTGTTCTGCAGACGTTTCATTGCCCTGCTGGGTAACATCATCACTGCAGCCTCCAATAAAGTGCTGTTGTGTTTTCCTGCCTGTCATTTAAACTCTCGTGTCCCTTGAGCTGGATTACCTTCCGATTTTTCTTCACTATGGAGTGTATATGGAGTCTAGCTCTACATGTTTATTGACGGCTTTCTTAGTGGAGAACCAAACTTCTGGGAATTCCCGTGCTTGTCTCTGCTTTGCCTGTCCCAGGATCCTGGTGTTGCCCCAATCCAATTGGTCCTTTTCCTTATCCATGTGAATGGAGAGGAGTGAGTATTGGTCGTGTCTTTTTGTTGCCAGTTGATGTTGGCGTACCCTTGTGGTTAGTTTCCTTCCTGTTTGTCCAATGTAAGGTTTGTTGCAGTCTCTGTAGGAATCTTGTGTGTGGAATTGGTCCTGTCCATAGTGGGTAGTGGGTCTTTGGCCTGGGTGAGCAGTTAGCATGGGTTGATGTGCATTTGTGTGCTACTCTGATGCTCAGTGGTCGTAGGAGTCTTGCAGTCAGTTCAGATGTGTTCTTGATGTAAAGTAGCGTGATCAGTGTATTGGGCCGTGTAGTATCATTCCTGATGTTGTTTGTGTAAAAGGCATATTCTGATCCAGTTTTTTGTGTATCCATTGTCTTTGAATGCTTGGAAGAGGTACTATTCTTCTTTTTGGCGTAGTTCTGTGCTGCTGCAGTGCGTCGTTGCCTGTCTAAATTATGTTCTCACGCAACTTTGTTTGTATGTGTTAGGGTGAGTGCTGCTGAAATTCAGTGCATGGTCAGTGTGTGTGGCTTTCCTGCATACCTGTGTTAGGAATTCCCCATTGGTCCTGTGTTCCACCACGATGTCCAGGAATGGGAGCTGTTTGCTCTTCTCCTCTTCTCTGGTGAATCTGATTCTGGTGAGGGTTTTGTTTATTGGTTCGTGTATTTCCTCTAGTTTGGTCCATTTAATAATGGCGAAGCTGTCATCCACACAGTGTATCCATTTTTTTGGTTGGATTAGCCGAAGGGTCTCTGAATCGCCGTTTCATCCATTAGTCCAGAGATAGGTGTCCCATTGATCTGTTCATATATTTGTCTATTTAAAGGTAATGTGGGTGGTGAGACATAGGTCCAATAGCTTCAACATGTTCTCTGTGGAGATGGTGTCACTGGATTCATGTTCTTGTTTTAGAAGTGCTGTCAGTGTTTCTCTTGCAAGTGGTATGACTATCAATGTGAAGGTCACTAACGTTAAATGACACCATGGTCTTGTTGTCATCTATTCTTATGTCCTTGATGGAATTGAGGCACTCCTGGGCTGAGTGGGTTGAATGGGGTGATTTGCTGATGAGGTGCTTTAGTCTCCTTTGTAGTTCCGTGGCTAATCTACAAGATAGCTTGCCTGGCAGGGAGACTATGCGTCTGAGGGATACTTCTGACTTGTGTACTTTTGGGAGGAAGTAGAATCAGCAAATGTTAGTTCCTTCAGGTTTTATTCTTAGGTAATCTGCTTTGTTAATTTGTCTGGTCTGTTTGAATCTCCTTAGCGTGTTCGGAATCTTTTTGCCCTATTGTGGTGTTGGGTCTGTCTGCACTTGCCAGTATGCATTCTTGTTGGCAAGTATTGCATGTGCCTTGGAGAAGTAGTCCTGTTTATGTAGTATTACTGGCACGCACCATTTGTCTATTGGTAGTATTGTGATGTTCTTGGCCTTTTTCAGTCCTTCTCGGGCTTTTCTTTCAGATGTGTTGAGACTATTGAGTTCGCTTTATCTGGTCAGTGTCAGGACCACTGTCTTATGGCTTGTTGTGTTTCTTTATTGATACCATTGATCGTCAGTGTGGCTAGGAATTCTGTTTTGTTGGTGTCTCTGCAGTTGCAGTTGCAGTTGAGTCTGTGAAATAGAACTGCTTTCTCTGTCTGATTCATTGGGATTTAACAGAGTGAATATTGCCTCTGTCAAGAAGACCCTCCTTGGTTTGGACATTCTGGGGTTCAACGAGGACAGGCAGGCTGAAAGTGAAGGGCTTGGCCACCTCAGCAGTGCCCTGGGTGGTAACACCCGAAAGAACTGAATGTTGTTTCACTTTGAGACTGGGGAATCGAGAACTTGCATCAACATTCTCCAAGCTGCCTCTCACCATAACATTAGTCCTGAGGACCTGTGGGTTGAGACGAGATTCCAGGTATGTGCACTCCTCCAGCAGACCCTGAGAGAGTTGGGCCTGGCTCTCCAAGGCACCAGCTAACTTGTCCATGGAGAAAGACATGCAGTTGCAGGACTTGCTGCATTGATACAATTTCTGGGCGAAGAGCGGCATTGTATCCCAGCTGCCTGCTGCTCCTTCCTTTGTATTTGGAAGCACTCCCTGATAGTTCACACCATGGATCCTCTCCTGCCTGGGGCTGAGCAGGTGCCCAGTCTCTGACAGTCCTCTATGTGACAGTGACTGGGGCATTTTTCCCTTGGCTAGTTGTAAACATGTTGCTGTTAGGTACTGACCAGATTGTGAACCTGCACTCTCTTTGCCTGTGGTTTCCCCCAAGAGTCTGTTTTTGGGCTTTTGGGGAGAGGATGAGGCAGCCTCATAGAGCTACCTCTGAGAGTCCAGTGCCCTCGCCCTCAGGAGACTAGGCTGTTGTTCCTCCATAGCTAGCCACTTCCCCAAAGACATTATTGACAAGGTGTCACAGCCAGTGGTTGCAAGTGTTGCACAATTATGGACAGTAATAGCAAGGTTAAGGGGAGGGTGACACGTGAAAACCTTGGTATCGCTGTAGGAATGGTCTCAGTCTTCTGCTGTAAGGGACTAGATTATATTTTATTCATTCATGGGATGCGGGTGTTGCTGGCTAAGCCAGAATTTACTGCCCATTGCAAACTGTCCGAGGTAGGTAAGAATCCACCACATTGCTCTGGGTCTGTGTCACCCACAGGCCAGCCCACGTAAGGATGACAGATTTCCTTCCTTGAAGGACATTTGTGAGCCAGATGATTTCCCCAACAATCAAATTCTTATTTATTGAAGATTTTTATTGAATTCAAATCTCTCCACCTGCCATGGCAGGATTTGAACCCAGGTCCCCAGGACATTACCTGGGTCTCTGGGTTAAAAGTCGAGCACTAATTCCACTAGGCCATTGGCTACTTGTATTATTGCCTCATAGGACTTGAGGAGGCAGAGAAAGCAGCATTAAGTAAATAAACAACGGTTAAACTAAGAAAATGCTGGAAATACTCAGCAGGTCAAACAGCTGTTAACACTCATGCATGAAGTGGGGTGGGTGTTGGGGGAATGTGGTGGTTAAGGACTGATGAGGTAGTGGGGAGGGTATGCAAGATTACTGGTCTGGGAGGCTGATGGGGGAAAGTATGTGTCAAATGTGTCTCAGGTAACAGTGAAAGTGGGGCACCAGCCTTGGTGGGACATAGGAATAGAGCAGTGACAGAGTGAGTGTGAGGTGTTACAATGAACAGAGTGGGATGCACCCTTCCAGAGTGGAGAAGGCCTTCAGCATTCTTTCTGCATTACTGGCCATTTCTCCACATGTTAGAAATAGCACTGAGTCCAGGTGGTGCTGCTTCTTCCAGAGAGACAACACCTCTTTGCTGCACTACCAGGCCGTTCAGGTCACTGTTGGAGAAACGTCATGCCAAATTCTGCTTTTCTGCCCTTTTTTCAATTCTGTCTGACAGTGAGCTGGACAGCTTCAGAATGGAACAAAAACAAAGCTGCTCGAAAAGCTCAGCAGGTCTGGCAGTATCTATGGAGGAAAAAAAAATCAGAGTTAATGTTTTGCTTCTGGCGACCCTTCCTCAGAATTCAAACCTGCTAAGCTTTTCCAGCAACTTTATTTTTGTTCCTGATTTACGGTATCCACAGTTTTGTCGTTTTTTAAATTTAGTTTCAGAATGGAACTTCTCGTCCAAATGTACTACAGTGCTTTAAAGGTGGACTTTGTGCAAGGGATGCCTGCCTCTATTTTTGCAGGGCGGTGGCATGTTCCAGGAATGGAACATTATATGAGACAGAAATTGAGCCTGAGATGACATTGTGACATGGTGCTTAATGAGGCAAATTTGTAAGATGGGCTATGAAATCTTCCTCGACCTCATGGCAAAATACCCTCCAGAATGTACGGTACAACTTGGACTTAGCTGAAAACCACATAAGGTTCAGCTCATTGTCTTGATAAACTAGCTGTATGCTCAATTCTTGAGGGTTCACCTTCATTTCTGAGTGTGAGTACGAGAGCGCGAGTGCGAGAGAGCGAGTGCGAGAGGTACTAAGTGTGTTTTGTCTCATATATAATTGAGTTTTTTGATAAAAACATAAATCTCTTCTGATTTAAAACTTATACAAATCAGCTTTGCGTATATTACTTAAAAATCAGAACACAGAAGGATTTAAAAACGCTCTGTAAAATACATGTAGAGAACTCAGAGCTGAGGAGAAAAGGAACAAGTCTGTTTTTCTACCCCCTCTCCCTCGTAACAAGTTGCATAACTCCTTTGAGATCAGCCTCAATAATATGCACATGAAAGAGTTGTGGATTTCCTCCAAAAATGTGAGAGACAAATTATTGATGCTGAACTGTGCAGACAAAATGGAGCTCTCAAAATTTCTATTCAGACAGACCCATTTTCTCTCAATTGTTGCATGTTAATAGTCTGACTGAACTTTCTACTGCTTCTAATTAGCAGGTAGGTCACTACACTTTGCAATTCTTCCTGGGAAACTCACCTACTTGATATTGCATTTCCTACCGATGACTATTCGCTTTAAAAAGGAAATGTTTTAAAGGAGAACCTATTCAACTAATTAGGAAGAATGACACAAAGAACACAACTGGTGAGAACTCAAACTGTTTTTCCTCCTAACCCTTCCATTCTCAATATATTCATTCATAAACCTTCAATAACAACATAGTTTGGAGCTGCTGTTCTATTAATGCTGATTGGAAGTTTTTATTCCTATGGTTTAGCTTCATATTCTTCATTTAAACTGGGCTTTAGAGAGGCCAAACTGTTCAGTGATGGTTTCTGGTTAACATTATGGGGGTTTTCACTTGTGCAGTTTATGACTTGGTCCTTACATTACAACCACTGGGCTGAAAATTCTTGGAGCCCGGATGATATACCATAAGGGCAATGGAGCACAATTTATGCTGGCCAAATCCTACAAGGCTACTTTACTGAGAAATCTCAGTTGTCACCTAATTTCAATAAATCAAAGACCAAAGAGAAAAGCCATTTAAAACATGAAGCAAAAGTGACTGAAGCGTCCAAAGACAAATGTAAAATTCAGCTTGGTTAACATTATGGGGGTTTTCACTTGTGCAGTTTATGACTTGGTCATGAAAGACATTGCACATCTGGAGGAGTATCCCAGCACAGAATCTAGACTGTACTAGTGAGGACCAAGCAAACAGACTTTTTTCTTCTGCAGAACTCTTTCAGCAAACAAAAGGCCATAAGTTAGGAGAATCTCTAATCTATTTCAGGGGGCACATTGAAGAGGTTTCCCAAGAGACCGTCACAAATGTGTGCAGACTCTCTATTTCTTATGGAGACTGAGGCACAAACAGACCCACAGAGGGCATAAACTCTACCAGTCTATAATAGCACGCAGTTAAGGAAAGCACCACATCACAAAAAAGTGACAAGCGCATCTCCACTGCCACTGAATAGTCTCACAGATTGGGGACAGCATGAAAGAGAAATTCTGCCAAGAAATCAGCACATGATGGCACAGCTAAGTGCACTGAAAGGTCATACACAAATCAACTCTTACCAACAACTGAAGCCATGGTCACTCCATAATCAACCTGGACTTCAAGAAGCCCAGTCAAATTAAGCCAAGTGAAAACTAGGGCAATACCACATTAAAAAGTGCAACACATGAGGTCTTAGCAGAGGACACTTCCCAAAAGAAAAGGGAACAGCCAACGTTTATGCTCCCTCTAGAAAAAGCATATACCAAGTGCCAGTCCTACCCATTTCTTTTGTCCAAGATCATGTTTGATCTGAAAGCCTTGCCATAACTCAAATGGAGAAAAGAGTAGGAGACAGGTCATTCATGACTAGAAAACAAGCATAGTAATGATGGAAAAATAATGTGAATGATGACAAAATGTAAACCCGCTCTGATGGGGAGGGTAAGTATTCAAGGACAGGATGAATATTTGGGAAGGTGTCATGTTAGGTAGCAGCTATCACTTGGAAAGCTGATTTACATCACAGGAAGCAACAGATTGTCTGGCACTCCATATGTTGAAGGACCTACCCAAAGATGGTCATTTTTGGATTTCTCCCCACTAGGAATGAAATGTACACAGGTCAAGAAATAGCTCTGGTTATAAAAAAACCTGCTCCACACCAAGCTCTAAAACAGAAAACAGGCTATCTTCCAGCTTTGTGCAGCCTATGAATATTAGCAGACAAGCAGAGAAGTCAGTCGACCTCGACTCCATTTTGTTTCAGCAGAGTTTCCATTCTTCATTGTGTTTTTAAAACTAAGGTGATTATCTTATATAAATTTGAACGGTTATGACATTTTTATTTAGAGTCACAGCGATGCTGTGGGTCTTGCTTGTAATTTTGGCTGCAATGAAAAGCAGAGTTCCTTCATAGCGCTGATGCAATGCCTCATGGGACCAAACTCCTGGGAAAGGTCATGTAACGTACCCTTCGGTCTATACATCCTTTTGAATGGGCAGTGCTGGAATATTCCGGTTCTCTCCTAATGCTGCCCAAGTAATTTGGCTTCTCTGACAGCATCCAGCTACTTATCTTTCTGAAGCATTTATTTTTATTCATCCAACGATTTTAGGTGTCACTGAATAGGCCAGTATTTACTACCAAGCCAAAATAAACGCTATACTTTGAAGCATGGAAATTCTATTGAGAAAAGCAATATTAAAATTTGTAATTGTCTTCACAGAGAATTCATTCCAATGGCAATGCAAATTGAGGAGAAGATTTCCTGAGCATAACTGTGAAAAAAAATTTCCCCTATTAATTGTGAATCCACAAATTAGTTCAATTAAGTGGTATCTTTTTCACCATCTTCCTCCACTTTGATGAATATGCCTTTTGAAAAATAATCCAAATTCATAGTGTAGATGGGGCTGTAGATGCCATGCATTTACGGCTAGTGACATAATTCAGCCTGAACAGCAAAAAGTACCATTTAAGTAGCACTTCAATGTGGTATACATTCCAAAGTATTTGATAGGATCAAACAAAAAGTTGACAGTAAGGGAAAGCAGTAGACAAGGGGACATGTGACCAAAAACACAGGTAAACTGGAGAGTGAGAGGTGAAAAGACTGTAAGGATGAGGAGGATGAATCCACATTTTACAGTCTAGCTAACTGAAGGCTATGGCCACCACTGGCAGAATGAATGCTTCTTTTGCACAGACTGAAATTAGGTGGGATTAATTTTGGGACAACATGGCATAAATTAATTCCAACAAAAATTCTTATCTACACAGAGGCATATTTGATGAAGTATTTGCTCCCCCACCTTGAAGTGTCAGGATAAACATTTCTCCAAGTTTCCTTCTTTAATGCTTAATTTCATAAGCTCCAAAGTTGACTTTTAATTGCTACTGATGTAGCCTGGGGAACAACTCTGTTGCATTAAGGATGGCTGAAAAGTACCAACTTTGTCAATGATTCTCACGCATTGAGGATGACAGAACATAAAATGCAATCAATTATTGAAAAAGCTATTCAGTTATAATTTTATATGGTGGACAACAGGAGATATTTAAAAAGTAACCCAAATACTCACCATAAGAAAAAGGTGCTGAAAAAAATTCTGTTATGAAGCTGCGAGTACACGATTGCCAATATTGCTGGGCAGCAGTGCAGCACAAAATTTTGCTAATAATGTCCGGTCATGCAGGAATGACAACATCTGTTCCCACAGTAGTTTTCAGTTCTAATGATAAATCAAAGTGCAACAATTAAATAGGATCATGAAATTGCCAATTTCATAGAACACTGTACTGGAATTTTTCAGAATGATAATTGCAATAACTGCAAAACTAAATTGAACTCACACATTAACAGTTGGTGAAATTGATAAACATTTTCTCACAACCAAAACATAATACTTCTTTCATCATACAATTAGATATTCCAGTAGGAGACAAGTGCTTAATTTAGTTAAGCAGCAGTTCAGCAAAAAGAGGTTTCTTGCTGTTAAGGTGTTAACTACTAAATTCATCCTTTGTTTTACGGATGCTGAATAACCCACAATGAGTACAAATACAGAGTAGAACATAGAACATAAAACATAAAACAATACAGCGCAGAACAGGCCCTTCGGCCCTCAATGTTGTGCCGACCTGTGAACTAAACTAAGCCCCTACCCCTACACTATCCCATCATCATCCATATGCTTATCCAAGGACTGTTTAAATGCCCCTAATGTGGCTGAGTTCACAACATTGGCAGGCAGGGCATTCCACACCCTTACCACTCTCTGAGTAAAGAACCTGCCTCTGACATCTGTCTTAAATCTATCACCCCTCAATTTGTAGCTATGCCCCCTTGTACAAGCTGAAATCATCATACTCGGAAAAAGACTCTCACTGTCCACCCTATCTAATCCTCTGATCATCTTGTTTGTCTCATTAAATCTCCTCTTAGCCTCCTTCTCTCCAATGAGAATAGAACCAAATCGCTCAGCCTTTCTTCATAGGGCCTGCGCTCCAGACCAGGCAACATCCTGGTAAATCTCCTCTGTATCTTTTCCAATGCCTCCACATCCTTCCTGTAATGGGGCGCCCAGAACTTCATGCAATATTCCAAATGAGGCCTCACTAGCGTTTTGTACAGTTGCAGCATGACATCATGGCTCCGGAACTCAATCTCTCTACCAATAAAAACTAACACACTGTAAGCATTTTTAACAGCACTATCAACCTGGGTGGCAACTTTCAGGGATCTATGTACATGGACACCAAGATCCCTCTGCACATCCACACTACCAAGAATGTTTCCATTGACCCAGTATTCTGCCTTCTTATTATTCTTCCCAAAGTGAATCACCTCACATTTATCCACATTGAACTCCATTTGCCAACTTTCAGCCCAATTCTGCAGATTATCCAAGTCTCCCTGCAACCTGCAACATTCTTCCACACTGTCCACCACTCCACTGACTTTAGTGTCATCTACAAACTTACTAATCCATCCACCTCTGCCTGCAACCAAGTAATTTATAAAAATGACAAGCAGCAGTGGTCCCAAAACAGATCCTTGAGGCACACCACCAGTGACCTGACTCTGGGCTGAATATTTTCCATCAACCATCACTCGTTGCCTTCTTACAGAAAGCCAGTTTCTAATCCAAACTGCTAAATATCCCTCAATCCCGTGCCTCTGTATTTTCTCCAATAGCCTACCATGTGGAACCTTATCAAAGGCTTCACTGACGTTCATGTGCACCACGTCAACTGCTCTATCCTCATCTACATGCTTGGTCACCTTCTCAAAAAACCCAACGACGTTTGTGAGGCACGACCTGCCCTTGACGAATCCACGCTGACTATCTCCAATCAAATTATTGCTTGCTAGATGATTATAAATCCTATCTCTTATAATCCTTTCCAAAACTTTTCCTACAACAGACGTAAGGCTCATAGGCCTACAATTACCTGGGTCATCCCTACTGCCCTTCTTGAACAAGGGCACAACATTTGCAATCCTCCAGTCCTCTGGTACTAAACCTGTAGGCAATGAGGACTCAAAGATCAAGGCCAAAGGCTCCGCCACCTCCTCCCTGGCTTCCCAGAGAATCCTCGGAAAACTCCCATCCGGCCCAGGGGATTTACCTACCTTCACACCTTCTAGCATTGATAACACCTCCTCCTTACTAATCTTAATCCTTTCAATTCTAGTAGCCCGTCTCCTCCACAATATTCTCCTGTTCCTCAGTGAAAACAGATGAGAAATAATCATTTAGTACCTCTCCAATCTCCACAGGGTCCACACACAACTTCCCACTTCTGTCTTTGACTGGCCCTATTCCTACCCTAGTCATCCTCTTATTCCTCACATACTCATAGAAAGCTTTAGAGTTCTCCTATATTCTACCTGCTAATGTCTGTTCATGTCCCCTCCTTGCCCTTCTTAACTCTCTCTTAAAATCCTTCCTAGCTAATCTGTAACGCTCCATCACCTCATCTGAACCATCTCGTCTCATCATCACATAAGCCTCCCTCTTCCACTTATCAAGAGATACAATTTCTTTAGTAAACCATGGTTCCCTTACCTTATCGCTTCCTCCCTGCCTGACAGGGACATACCTATCAAGGACATGCAATATCAGATCAGAATCAGTACAAATCAGAAAGGGTCTGGACCCAAAACATCAGCGTTCCTGCTCCTATAATGCTGTTTGGCCTGCTGCATTCATCTAGCTCCACACCTTGTTATCTCAAGAGTACAAATACAATGGGTGTAGCACATGCAGTTAATTGGGAATCTATATGTGGATAATTTTAGAAAATAAGTAAGTAATAAGTAGCAACCACTGTCATTGATGAGATGATCACAACACATTCTTAGGTATTTTATCCTTTTTCCCATATTAATTGGTAAAATCGTGTCATAAAATGGTGTCTAGTTGTAACTTGCTATGCATGCTGTCTTTTTTTGTGATTGCAATCTGATAAAATTATGTGGATTACAAGTGAAAACACCAGACTTTGGCACCATACATTGATTAATTAGTTTTAATTATTTATAGAAAAGGTAGAGGTCCACATCCCAAGGAAACAAATATTGTATCAGGAATGGAGATTAAAATTACAATTAAAATTAACCCAAGCAAATTATCTGGCTAAACATCTTCACCTCATTAACTATCTTTCCTCTTTTAAGATGATCCTATCGCTGTCATTAAGCTTGTGGCAGATAAACGTACATGGGTCAGCGAGACATTGTGCTTCACAACACTCCTGTGAAGTGCTGTGAGATGTTTTATTGAGTTAAAAGATTTTTATAAAATGTAATTTGTTCTAAAACAGCTTCATTTAACTTATGTACTAAGTAATATGTGCATTATATATAATTCAGGCAGATGATGGAGGAATACTGGCATTGTCACTGCGAAATATGCAACACCTGGCAAGCATTTTAATTACAACCCACCACCCACTGCTTTGCGCCTATGACAGGAATACCTGTCATTACTTATAGACGTTAAACATAACCTTTGTCTGAAGTACAAGCACCGGTGCATGTAGGCTTTCAAACTGACATACCTCAGGGAAACACATCAAATAAGTTCAGTTTCAATGATCCAGAGCCGTGATAAACTGAAGTAATTTAACTTTTTTTGAAACTGCTGCTTTAGGTCATTGTGATTAAATGGATAGTAATCCAGTGTAAAAATGTCACCAGCAGTAGGGTGTCTGCAGGAAGGAAATTTATATGCTCGAGTAAATCAATATGCATCATGTGCACTTGAGCATTCAATAATCGATTCATTCTCGTTATGAGAAAACAAATGCAGACATCCTCTAATTCTGTTTAAAAAAATTCAATTCCATTTTTTTGGAGCAATGGAGGATGCTCTTCCTGAATTTAGGTTTTGTTTTAATTTCTCCACTCTTTTCAGTCTTTGTGTCAAGATAAAACGTAGTTTTAGCGCTGTGTGGCTCTCTTAGCGATTGCCTTGGTGAAAATCAATTCTGTGTATTGAAAGGTGATTGTTTAAATGTTTTCTCACTATAATCTTTCACGATAGTAGTGTCTGTGTTGTCAGAAGCATTAATCTGCAGGAGAAAGGTAGGCTACTATTTGAGATAGGATGCTTTATTACCGCTAATCTAAAACAATCATTGAAATCCAACAGAGTAACATGTAATGAAGGACATTTCAGCATTTCAAGACACTTGAGTAAGATGTTCAGTTCTGTTGAAGGGTCGAATCTGAAATATTAACTTCTCTCAAATCCTAAGTTATCTGTATACTTCCAGCATTCCTGCTTTCTTCTAGGAACATTCAGAAAACTGCAATAGACTGTGATGTTTATTATCTGTGATATTCTAAATGGAGTGGATATATGCCCAGATTTCGGATGTATTCACAAGGTGTAGACTCCTGTATTAGAAGCATTGAAAACACCCCTAATATTGATAAAAGCCAGAAGAACTGGATGCCTTAAATCAGGAACAACGTCAGAGTTTAACGTTTCGGGTCCGATGACCCCTCCTCAGAACTTTTCAGTGCCGCAGTTCTGAAGATGATCACCTGGACCCGAAATGGTAACTTTATTTTCCCTTCGCTGATGCTGGCAGACCTGCTGAACTTTTCAAGCAACTTCTGTTTATGCCTCTAATATCGACATTCCTCTCCTTTTAATAGGTACCCCTAAAGTGCATGTACACAAATATGCATGAACATTTTTAGGGACACTAAAATCTTCCTTTCTTATCATGATGCAATTTATTCTCTTTAGCCACATTAATCGTAACAAGTAAAACATTGGCATAATGATTTCTTTTTGCTTTGAAATTTCACAAAGTGGTTGTTGAAGAGTAATTACTTTAGGAATTTCAGTCTGGTGTCTTGGACCTTTACCAGCTGTACTAAATTCAAGTGAAGCAATTGATAATAATTTCTGTTTATGCTTGGATACGTTCCAGAGATTGTTGAATGATTTTCTTTTAACTTCACACAGTTTGATGGAACTGTTTCTTTGTAGTTGAATTTTTTTATAATAGTTTTCTAAATTTTGAATTAAACGTTTCAACAGATCTGTACATACCAATGCCAGTTTCATTAATTACAAGGCAGAAATTAGTTTGCACCTAGTTCTAAATTTCAAACAAGATATTTCTACTAACAACATGGAATAGTAATGTGGCACTGAAATTTCAAGCGCAGAGATGAAACGCTGAATAGATAATTTACAGTTCTGTAGATGCAGACTGATAAAATAATATTACAGACAGCAGCCTCCTGTTGGAGTTTAATAGAAAATTCTATCACCAGGATCTCCATAACATCTCTTATGGGTATCACATTTTTTTTGGGTTTTTTTAAGTTTTAACCTAGGGTACATTAGGTCATTACATCGGGATGTTGACGTCAAGTTCAATTTTGTTCATAATGGAATAAATCTATAACACATGGTTTCCAGAAATGTGGGTTAGAATTCTAACAAAGAAGGTAACTTTCTGTGGACTATATCAAACTGAGACAATAAAGTTTGTGACAAACATTGCAGGAAACATTCACATGTAATTAAAAGCGGAAAATGCTGGGAATCTATTTTTGTGAGGAACTTCTAATGTTAGGAAACCCAAGGTTTGTATGAGACTTTTAGCCTCTGAATGCAAAAGAACAATAAATTCAGTCACAAAACATATGACAAGGCATCCCAACACAACTTCCAAGCTTGATATCCTATGTAACAGGATTTTCAATGATATCCACTATGAAAAATCATCACATGTCCATATTATGTCATAAACAGTGTTGATATTTAATTCACTGGTGATTGTGCTGTAATTCTAGTTAAAATAGTATAAAATAAAAACAAAAAGTTCTGGATATACTCAGCAGTTTGGGCAGTATCTTTGGAGAGAAAACATGTCTGTGACCATTCATCAAAACTAAAATCACTAACTTTTTCAGTTCTGCTGAAAGGCCATAGATCTGAAACAATATATCCAGTTCTCTCTATCATCTGCAGTATTCTGCTTTATATATAAAGTTCTTTAGTTGCCTAAAACGTTCTGAATCCCCCACTGTCTGCATACTAATCTATGTTGGCAGATGCCCAAAGGGCAAAGCATGGAGTAACAGCTGATAAACCACCAACAAGGTTACACTTTGCATGATGCATTTACTCTCTCAACTAAGTATAATTAGTGCTTAAGCTTTTCTTGCAATTCAAAGTGACTATAATTGAACTAGGAAAGCTGTTGCTAATGGAAAATAATTGATTAGTCAGTGCATGGATATTTCCTTTCAAATCATCTGAATGGATCTTTAAAATTGATCACAAGTTCTTTTTAAGATATATTGTACGTAAAGTAAAGTTGCATTGATATCAATACATCATAGGGCTGCTCTCTCATTAGTGCGCGATGGCTGGTTGTGGTTTAACCTAAGGGTCACCAGCCTCAAGTGAGGGGCAAGGTTGAGAAAGAGAATCCTTGTAGTAACTTCATTCAGTGAGAGCATTGAACCCATGCTGTCAGCATCCCTCTGCATCACAAACCGGCCGTCTAACCAACTGATACATTATGGAAACATATTAATGCTACAAAATTGCATTTATATAGCTCCTTTCACATCCTCAGCAGTCTGCAAATTCAATGATATCAGAGATAATGGGAACTGCAGATGCTGGAGAATTCCAAGATAATAAAATGTGAGGCTGGATGCACACAGCAGGCCAAGCAGCATCTCAGGAGCACAAAAGCCTAAACCAGCCCAGTTCGTCCCCTCCCCCCACTGCACCACACAACCAGCCCAGCTCTTCCCCCCCACCCACTGCATCCCAAAACCAGTCCAACCTGTCTCTGCCTCCCTAACCGGTTCTTCCTCTCACCCATCCCTTCCTCCCACCCCAAGCCGCACCACCAGCTACCTACTAACCTCATCCCACCTCCTTGACCTGTCCGTCTTCCCTGGACTGACCTATCCCCTCCCTACCTCCCCACCTATACTCTCTCCACCTATCTTCTTTACTCTCCATCTTCGGTCCGCCTCCCCCTCTTTCCCTATTTATTCCAGTTCCCTCTCCCCATCCCCCTCTCTGATGAAGGGTCCAGGCCCGAAACGTCAGCTTTTGTGCTCCTGAGATGCTGCTTGGCCTGCTGTGTTCATCCAGCCTCACATTTTATTATCTTGCAAATTCAATGAAGTATGTTTTGAAGTGTAGGTACTGTTGTAATGTAGGAAACATTAACAACCAATTAACATACAGACCATAACAAGCAATTTTATAATGGTCAGATAATACGTATTATAATGTCAGTTGATGGAAAAATATTTGCTAGGTCAAGGAGGATAATGTAAATGTTCTTCTTGTAATATCACTATGCAACCCTTCTTACGCAGCTTAAAGCAAAGTTGAGACTTGGTTTAACATCTCATTTGAAACAGCACAACCTCAACCCAGATTGTTCTATTTAAGTTGTGAAATGAGACTTCAACTCACAATCTCTGATTCACAGTAAGCATGCTGCTAATTGATCCTTTGCTGACACAGGCAAGAAAATTAAATGTAAAGATGTAAGTGCTCCATTAAGTTAACTTGAACTTTTCAATGAAATGCAAGATGCTATATCATGCGAACAATATGAATACATAATTCGGAAACATCTTCAACTCTAACTGTTGTCAATGCCTTTAGTCTGGAATTCAGCCATCATGGAGTGGGTGTATAGAGGGCTGTGGCACAATGTAACAGGTGCACTATTCCAAAGGGGCCTGTTTATTTTTCCCTCTCAGAAGATTTAAACCTAACTACAAAGTTTTGTTTCCTACAACTTCTGAAGAAACGGATTACTGAAAGGCACAGCAACCCCCATTGTTTTGACGCAGATGTGAAATTTCCCCTGAATAAGGAATGATGTCCTTTATGAGAGAAAGAAATGGAGGGCTCAAAGGGACAATTCAGAACCACTGAGCCAGGTGCCTGGCTCTTTAAGGCTCATCTACAAAACAACACACAATGAGCAGAATCTATGAGCAGCTGAAAGGCCTGGGCTATGTGAGATGAGTGCCTGAATCAGGCAAGATTTTGATATGAACATCACCCCAACTCACTTCCCCAATTTGCTCAAATGACATTCCGAAATTCTCATGAAGAAGCTGTGGGTTTCTGAGGGGACACTTTTTTTTGCTACAAATGATTGTTAATAGCCCAAGTCACTACAGGTTGCAAACTTTCCAAACGCACCACACAAACTAGCCATTGGGAAAACTTGGCAGAAAAATCAAGCAGGTACCTGATGGTTCAGCTCATGGCTTGCTCCAAACGACCTCTATTTTGCCCACGGCCAAACTGCAGAACAGGGTACAAGTGAAGAGCACAAGCCACGTGCACCCTTTCACCACAAGTACTGGTGTGGAACTTCAGAGCTATTGCCACCACCCTGGAATTGAAGAAGTCTCCTGACACTGCACCCTGCAATCCAATAATTGTGAAGCAGGGCACATTGGCCACCAGCAGTATATAGTTTAATCAAGTACAGGATCCACACACAGATAGGCACCTAGTCTACATATGGATCAAGTCACCTGGCAGAGCTACATGCTTGCTGTCTCATCTCACATTCACCTCATGCCTATAGCATGACCGTAGCCTGTAAGCCTTACCTTGACAGGCCTTGCACTAGCGATTGGCATTATCACACAGCCACATGGGTGACTGAGCTGTGTAACAGTAATCAATCAACGAAAACAAAGTTTCTGGAAAAGCTCAGCAGGTCTGGCAGCACCTGCTGAACTTTTCCAGCAACTTTGTTTTTGTTCCTAATTTACAGCATCCAGTTCTTTTGGTTTTTATTTAATGATCAGCCAAAGTGCCCACATCTTAAAGTCCATCAGTGAGCAACGTCAGGCTACTACCTGAACAATGTGGTAGCAGCATTCACATCAAGCTCGGTATATATGTAACAAGCACATGTCTGAAAGTCTTCGGGAAGTGGAATGTACCCATCTTGATGGTAGAACCTGTCAACTGCGGGTTACAGAGTGTTCAGTAAAAGGCAGCATCCCATATCAGTCCCAAGCATCAGTTACGGCCAGTGGCCAGCTGGGGTGGCTTTGCACACCAGGTTTGTGTCTTTGTGCTTCAGAGATTGGGTTATAGTCAGGCCTACGGAGAAGATCTTCTACTACTACGGACTTATGTGGCCACCAGTCAGGGATCTGTGTATGTGTCGGCCAAGAGGGGTTCAGTCAAATCACCCAAGGGGCAGGTAACAGAAACACTGAAACTAGGAGCAGGAGAAGGCCATTTGGTCCTTTTTGCCTGTTGCCCCATTCAACATGATCATCCAACTCAGTGCCCTATTCTAGCTTTCTCCCCAAACCCTTTGACCCCCTAAGCCTAAAGAACAATATCTATTTCCTTCTTGAAAACATTGAATGTTTTCTGCGACAAACTTCCTCTGATTCACCATTCTCTGGATGAAGAAATTTCTCTTTAACTGAGTCCTAAATGGCTTGCACCTTATCCTTAGACTGTGACCACTGGTTCTGGATTCTCCCATCATTGGAACATCCTTCCTGCATTTACTCTGTCTAGCCCTGTTAGAATTTTAATGGTTTTTTATGAAATTCTCTGATAATCTTATAAACTAAATATAGTCCTAACTAATCCAGCATCTCTTCATATGTCAGTCGTGCCATCCTAGAATTCAGTCTGATAAATCTTTGTTGTGCTCCATCTATAGACAGAACTTCTATAGCAAAAATAGAAATTGTTGGCAAAGGTCAGCAGAAGTTGCACTATCTGTGGAGAGAACGCAGCTACTATTTTGAGTCCATTGACTCTTCTTCAGAACATTTAGTAACCAGTCTGTGTTTTGTCTCACTATTGCAGAGGAGACCACATTGTGAGCAGTGAATACAGTAGACTAGATTGTGTGAAATGCAGGTAAAGTGCTGCTTCACCTGTTGTGTCTAGGGCCTTGGATATTGAGGAGGATGGAAGTAAATGCTTAGTTGTTACACATCTTCAGATTGCATGGGAAGGTGCCACATGGTGGAACTGTGTTGGGAATGGAGCAGGCGTGGACCAAAGTGTTTTGGAGGAAATGATCCCTGTGGAATGCTGACAAAGGATGGTAATATATGTATGGTGGCAGCTTCCCTCTGGAGATGATAGAAATGACAGCTAATGATCCTTTGGATGTGGAACCTGGTAGGGCGTTAAGTAAGGATGAGGGGAAATCTGTTGTTGAGGGAGGGAAGAGAAGAGATGAGGCCAGAAGTTTGGGAGATGGATCAAACATGGCTGAGAATCCTGTCAACCATGGTGCTGGGAAATCATTTGAAGAAAGTGGTGGACATTTTTCAGGGCCATCGGTGGAAGGTGACATCATCAGAACAGATGCAGTGGAGGTGGAGAGATTTGGAGAATGGGATAAGATCCTAACAAGAAATAGGGTGTGAGGATATGTAGTCCAGGTAACTGTGGGATTTGGTGTGTTTGTAGTGGATCAGTGGAAATGGCTATCCCTAGAAATGGCCGGAGTACCAGTGGCCATGGGTGTTTCTTCATCACTTGCCTTTGCCTATCAAGCTCACTGATGTTTCACTGCCACTGGCGGGGGGAGTAGAGTGGGTTGCCTAACCAATGGTTCTCCCATGCCCTGAATAGTATCTTCTCCTGAGGTTGAGAAGCTCTCCTCTGGAGGGCAGGTGTACCTCTCGGTATATACTCAACACACTGGCTGCAGCTATAACACACAAAAGGCAGAAAGTGTCAAGGCCAATTGCTAGATAGTGGTATCCAATGAATGTCAGCATCCCAGTGCTGATGGTACTTACTCAGTTACCTGGACATCAATGTTTCTTCAACCCCCCACCCCCGCCAACAGGGACTCCAGGGCTTGCTCTATTTTCTTCTTCCACGGCAAATAACCCTGCTCAAGGGGGTTGGGGTAAGAACTCTGATACTCAGAGCCACACCCCTCTGGATCACCTTCACCCTGCCCTGCTGTGGGATGTCTTCCTCTGCACTGACAAAAAAGGGGTGAGTGAGTAAGACACAAGTTGATGGCATGACTTAGCATTGCTGCATGAAAGGGAAAGGTGTTGAGATGTTCCAATGGAGTGAGGATGCAGTGCAGAGGATATGCAGGCTTCATGGTGTGAGAGAGTGGGAGGTCATGACAGTGAGAGAAGTAAGGTATTAGAAAGGGTGTTGGAGCAGTCACCTTGCTAAGTAGTGAGTGTAGTAACAGTGACAGAACGAGGATGAGGTAAAAGCAGAAGATGGCACTTTCCTTAGTGATATTTCCTTGGCACTGCAGCTCAGTCTTCCAAACCAGGGGGTAGGCACTGATTAGATGCTGATCTCTGATCAGGCAGACAGTGTGCAGTGCACGGCCACCTCTGTCTCTCCTCGGAAATTGGATAGCCTTCCTGTGTATCACCCCATCCACTATACATCATGTATAGTTTGGAGACAGTCAAGCAAAACGACACGACATTTCATCAGGGCATTCTGCCTCTCCTATTGTATCTCTCATTGGTTGTCAGTGAACTGTGTCTCAGAGTTCTCATGTCACTGCTTTGACTGAAAGTGGCAATTTAAGTATCAGGACCTCTAGGTCAAAGAACCTAGTGCCAACATGCCTTGTTCAGCCATCTTCTTCCAGTTGCCAGGCATGTGTGGGGCAGATGCCAACATTCCTTCTGGGGTACTGCAGACACTTGAAGATGGCATGGCTACGGGAATGCTGGTCTTCTGTCAGATCTCCAGTGAGTGGTGAGTTCTCCTGGGAATGGTGCACAGTACGATGGTATACACACAACATGATCCTTGTCATCGACTCAGCAACTGTAGTGAGTTGGATAGATTTAGTGAGAAAGCTTGTCTGGCCTTGCAGCAAATTTTACTCAAGTTAACCTGCTGAGATTTACATTTAGCCAAAAAATTGATTATTCTACCTAAAGTTTCTCAGTAAAGGAGGAGGTTAAATGATATATTGCAATAGAAATCAGTTGCACCTTTGACAAATTCATTTCAAACAGTCATCTCTGAATCAGAGGCTCAGTTTCTGGATCAAGCCCATGATCAATACCTGACAGATAACCACAACTTTTGTCAACCTCAGTCCTGAGCAGAAAGTGTTTCCTTCATTATGAAATTATTGCAAATACCCCACTAGAAGCTTCACATGAGTTCTAAAGGAGTCTGCATGGACTTATCATTCCCTTCTGCTTTAAGGGCTGCTTGCAATGTTGTTGGGCTCTATTGAACCATGTCCTTACTTTAATCCTTATTCTGGTTTAGCTAAAGAAGACTAGAGATAATGGTGACATTGGAAAGATCTGAATACTGAGATTTTATCACCATGGGGGAGAATCTATGCAGATAAAGAAACATCATGTATAGTTTGGAGACAGTCAAGCAAAACGACACGACATTTCATCAGGGCATTCTGCCTCTCCTATTGTATCTCTCATTGGTTGTCAGAGAACTGTGTCTCAGAGTTCTCATGTCACTGCTTTGACTGAAAGTGGCAATTTAAGCCCTGTGCTTTAGCAAGCTATTCTAATCTCCTTTCTTTGGATTTGGATCCAATTTTTTAGTTTAAAATGATGCATCAATGCAAATTACTAATTTTGTAAAAGACCCGACGCTAGTTTGGACAGGACAATGGCTCAGTGGATAGAACTGCTGCCTGACAGTACCTTGAACCCGGATTTGATTCTGCCCTCCATCGACTCTCTGTGTGGAGTTTACATGTTCTCCCTGTGCCTGTGCCTGTGTGGGTTTTTTTGCTGGATGCTCTGGTTTTCTCTTGCAGTCCAAAGATGTGCAAGTTCTGTGGATTGGCCATGCTGACGATGTGGATGTTAGGTGCATTAGCTACGGGAAATGCAAGGTTAGAGTAGTGTAGGTGGATGGGTCTGGACAAGATACTTTTCAGAAGGTCAGTGTGAACTTTTTGGGCTGAATGGCCTGTTTCCACACTACGGCGATTCTGTGATCATCTATGATATATGGAGCTTTCCAATTCAAAATTGCAATAACATGTGCCACCACTAGCTGTTTGGTAAGAGGACGGCCACTAAATGTGAGTAACGTAGCTTGAAGTAGTTATCAGATACCGTTTTATGAATGTTTGATATTTAAACTGAATTGTAATTCCCCCTTTAATGGTATCACCTGTCAATGTTGGTCAATGCACGATTTCCACCTTACCTGACCCTGATACCCAAAGGGAGAGCATTTCAATGGGACAGGATGGACTTCTGAAAAAATCTTCACAATGCAAAGTCCAGGGAGGGCATTGGAGACCTACCCCAAGACCAGAAAGAGTAACCACTCAAAAGAAATTCTTCACAAACTTTGTCAATGATCCTTTGAGCTGCGAGCTGATCCAATTTTGTGAAATTGTGGAACAGAGGACAAAGTACAAAGTAGGATGAGGGAGCACAATTCTGAATAATTGCTTTTCAGGATGAGGATCTGTGTAATGGATTTTCTAAATGCATTTATTCTTCTTTGGCTCCACATACACTGTTTGATTGGCAATGACATTCCCTGAAGCCCTGATGTACTATCCTACTTCCCGTTTACTCAAGGCTGTCCCTTGTGTCCAGCTAATGTTGCTTTTCCCTCCAAATCCCCAGCCAAAATGTCTATTAGTTCAACTGATCACCATACAGAAGTAATGTTGACAAACAGGCTCTTGTACAGGATTAACAAAATGATGATAAGATCCTGCTACTCCTCAAAAATATCGGGCCCTTGAATAAGGGATTTTCATGAAAGATCTTACATCTACCAGAAATTGCTTTATATTTCTAGGATTAACAACCTTCTACAGAATTGGTACAAGATTGACTTAATGCCTTAGATATTTCATTGCATGAAGAATGGTTTTAAAAAGTGTAAGCACTTATCTGTATTAGTGAGCATAAGGCTTTAATTGTGTGAGTTCTCTTTTTCTGATAGTGGTATATTTATATCCTATTGATAATTAACTTTGATCAAATAAATTTAATACCTGGGAGCTTCACTGACTTTAGTGATTTTCAAAAATGACAAATGCTGACCTAAGATGGTTACTGTTATCTGACCATAGCTTGAGGCAAGTCCAGGGAAAACATACAGAATACATTAAACTAGTTTTATAGAAATTACCATTTCATCCAAGGATAATGAAACCAGACAATTGAGCCTGCATCAAAAAATTGCATTTTTGTAAATAATTTACACTTGTATATTAAGTTTGTAAATTGAAAGGTGAAAATTTGCCTTCAGAGCATTCAGCTTCAAAGGACAATGGAGTTAAACTCGGGAATATATAAAGAAACTATATTTCATTAACTTGCTTGGCAGAGCAGTGAAAGAAGGAAAATGGATTCATAACAACAGAATCTAAAAGGCTTGCACTTTCTCATTCTGTTCCTACGCCTTATCATCTCTTGAAGGAGATGCCAAGTGAGAAAGAAAATTTGGAAAATAACAATTCACTGAGAATTCTGGGATTGTACAAATTTCACAACTGCTGAGTAAATATTACAAAAAAGCTAAACAGCCACTAACTCAGGTTTTACTCTCACAACTCAAGAATTCTAAGAACTATACACTGCATCTGTTTTTAACTTCCAGTTTGTGCTAAACAATCCCATACCTCTTCTTTTTAAACTCACCACTTCTGTGCGTCTGCATGTTTAATTTTGTCATTCATTATTTTTGTTACCAGGGTTACTAATTAATAAGTTATTCTATTTTACACAAGAAAGCCTTGGAATTATATCTTTCATTTAGATCTAGTTAGTAACTTTTACTTAAAGTCAAATAGCTACATGGTAACTCAGAATTTAAAAAAATAATTATAGGAGATTTAAATGGGGGAAAGTGATTACCTCCTTGTAACTAATTTGTAAAACTGTCCGCCGTGTCTCTATGCTAGTTAGTTTATACGACTTAAAAGTAAATTGTTAACCTAATTGTTACCACTTGACAGCAGCACATGCTATTTCTTCAACATTTTGAAGTGTAATAAAAAAAAGAATTTATGTGGGAGCTTTTGCAGCTTCGGGTCATTCCAAAACACTTCACAGCTGAGAAAGTACTTTTGAAGGGTAGGCATCTATTGTAAAGTAGAAGAGAACCTCACAAAGCATGATACAGCCAATGAAAAGTGATCAGGTTCAGAAACTCTGATGGATTGTTTCCTCTTCATCTCAGCCCCTGAGATCAATTATGGCACAACCATGGCTGAGCTGAGATACCACTTTCTTTTTCTCTGTGACTCAATGGCGAAATTCACTGATCAGCTGTCCTTTTTAAATGGGGAGCTTACATTCTTGACATTCTCAGATGACAATACAATGCTATTAGATTGAAAAGCAAGTTCATTCTTCATCAGGTGTGAATACATTCCTGTGTGTCTGAGTTACTAATCTTTTGACCAGCATGTTTCTGAAGCATTTCGTTTTCTTTTGGAGTAAAGAGCAGGCTCCTAGGTCAAGTTGCTGATTGTACAAATCTTCACAGTTCATTGTGCATTGCATTTAATCACCACCTATGGAATCAAGGTTGCCCATACTTTGTATTGCCTTCAGTAATGTATATGTCTAACTCGGAGATGACCTACAACATTATGTTTCAATCTGGTCAAATAAAGAAATGGATCACAAAATAGGAATGGCCTATACCTAAGTGGACTGCAGTGGTTCAAGAAAGCAGCTCACCACTACATTCTCAAGGGCAGTTGGGAACAGGCAAAAGATGTTGGCCAGTCAGCAATGTTCACAGCCCATGAGTGAATGAAGAGTAAATTTCAGATAACTCATCCCGCACATGTGTCATTAGCACGGGGGGTGGATTTACACCTTGTGCTCAATTAAAATTGATGAGACTTAAAAGAAACATTTATGCTGATGCAGCACTACTGTAGACTTGTCGTGCATGCAAAACTCATTTACTTGCCATTCTAGTACTGTTTCATACAGGTATTCAACTGAATAGGAGTGATGATAGATAGGCTGAATAATTATGTTGAAGAACATTTTAATGCCATTTGTTACCTTTTAAAGGCTATGAGCTAGCTTAAAGCAAAAGTAGATTGTCGTTTATTGATTGTACAGCTTTCAGAGCTCAAGTCACCGCTACCCAAACTGATTTCAATGCAGGGACATCATGTGATGTATATTATGGCATAAATGTATTTGATCCATATCTGTAATATAACCAGATGGTTTGAAATTTTCCCCTCTCTGGTGTTGTGTGAACAATAATGCAAAAAGTGGAAAAATACAAAGAAAATGAAGAAATCAGAATCATAATGTTGCAAATGCAAATTTTGCAATGTTCCCCTTAAGCTTGAAATGATGTCCCCAGAATCTCCCCATTGAGCAGTACTATCTTATTCCCATGCATTTAAATCTGATTAAAGCCCCAACTTGTCTTAATTAGAGACCACTTTCAACTCTTCTCTTCTTCCTCGAAAAACTAGATGGCACAAAATTCCTGCTGTATAAGTCAGAGCAGGTAACTGAGGGCTACGGTTCACTAAATACAAATGCTGGCCGTCATCCAACTGCATCTTCACAACAAAGCCCCTGTATGTTCCATGGTCGCCACCCTCTTCAGCGCTTTCTCCAGGCAGGTTGACATCAGCAAGCAACCAGCTTCACACCATCATGCCTGCTCCCAGACCAACTCCCACATTACTCAGCCTTCCACACTTTACTTTGACACTCAAGGGCACCTAAGGCTTCCAACCACTGCAGGTCACTGCAGGTCATGTGCCTCTCATACATCAATGCAGGTTGTTTCTTTTGATGTTTGGCTTGTTTTCTTAGCACTAACTCACTTTGCACTTAGAAGGCAGCCAGCCTGTATCTAATTTATGTTGCTTTCTCAGTATACACTCACTGACATCAGAATTGACTAACAGACTACCTGCCTCTGTGTGGCTCAGGATGCTTTTTTAATGAGCGGGGTCTTTGCTGCTCTGTTACAAACTATCAGCCTGTGTGGTTTCAATTACATTGTAGTTCAAAGGGAGAGACTGGTTGATATGATGGAGAGCATAGAACAGTCAAAGGGGTGGAGACGTAGCTGTGTGACAGTGTGCCACTTCAATATCAGATCTGTAGCATGTGCCAGGGGTTTACCTGCAAACTCAATATTTGTGTTTCAAGCAAACGGTCACGTGTGAAGGTCAAAAGGGACTAATCTGCAGTGGGGTGAGGCGGGATTACAGTCAGTTAGGGGGTGTCACCACAGTCAGCCAAGAGGCTCATCCAATATCATTCTGAGAGTTAGTCACTACCGGCCAGTCACATGTAATGAGATGAGGATATCGTGGGAGGTAAGGAATTACAAGGGACAGCTACATGTTCTCTTCCTGAATTTTTTCAGTATTGCCAGGTGCAATGGACTCTGTTGTATCTGGTCTGATGAGGTACAGCATTTTCTCCACAGGACTTGCCTGTCCCACCAGGCCTGCTCATTCTAATTGTGTGCCAGCTTGTCCTGCACAAGGGAGGGCAGAAAATAGTTGTGCAGCATGCTGATATGGCTGCCACGGCTGAATAACTGGAAGTATGTGGAGACAACAAAGAGATAAGTTTAAGACTGGTGGTACTGGAATGTGTGTACAGCTAAAGTGCAGCATCTGAATGTTAGTTCTGTGCCCTTACTGCCAGGACTAGTCATAGTTGAGAGCTCGGGGCATGGTGCATTGAACAGTGTTTAACAGTAAGATTAATGGTGTGATGAGTAGGTGATGTTATTCGAATATATATGTCACTGCTACTGTGTTCTCAGGTCAGACTCCTTTCAGGGCCCCCGTTCCAATTTCCATCACAGTGTACTCCCTGAGACCTTCCAGTTCCCAATGACCACAGAAACATAACCTTTGCATACTGTCCACCTCATAGTCATAGAGTCAGACAGTATGTAAAGACCCTTCAGTCAACAAGTGTGGACCAACAAAAAGAAAATCAGCATCACCTATCTACTTTAATCCCATTTTCCAGCACTTGGCCCTTAGTCTTGAATGTTACGATATTTCAAGTGCTCATCCACATACTTTTTAAAGATGATGAGGTTTCCTGCCTCGACTACTTTCCCATTACAGGTACACACCACACTATCCATGAAAAATGTTTCCTCAAATCCCCTCTAAACCTCCTGCCCTTCACTTTAAAATTATGACCCTTTGTTATTGACCCCTCAACTAAAGAGAATGATAACAAAAGCCTCGAGTGCTGCTTCTGTACTCCTGGGACAACTCTTGCCCTCTGCCTGATACTCCATTTGCTTTGTTCCAGTTGTAGACAATTACCATTCTGGTCGCCAGCAGTTGCTTCCTTTCAGTCAATGCAGATCCCCTCTAAGAGGGACAGAGTGCCCTTAAAAGATGCAGGCTAACTGGATCGTTTGCTAGCCTTGCACTTTTAAGCTTTTTGTTGATCCTTTAGCCAGTGAAGAGCACAGTTCAGGCTTGTCTTAAAACCATGAATATGGAAGTGAGCAGGCAGCACATACTTAAATGGAGCCGGACGCAAACACATCATGCATTCTAACCGTTTCCACACACTTCACCCTCACCACAAAAAAAGCTCAGGACCATAATGAATTCTCACTCTCAAGCAGTTGAAACCATGGCAATTTTTGAGTTTGTGAAAGGATAAAGGTCTGATTGTAAGCATAAGTCGTAGAAACTGAAGTAAAGCAAAAGATGTATGTGAACAATTTGCAGGATGAATGGATGTAAGAAGGTATACTAGATAGGAGCGTTTCCTCTTTTAGTGTTGTATCAGTCCTGCTGTTAGCCACAGTCACAGACCTGGGTCAGAGTGCACGCTGCCATGCCCAGTCTATCACATGTACAGGTAGTTGCCTCCAGTTACATTTCACCTGTGTGAAAGAGATGAGTGTGTTGCAATATGTTTGAATGATGTACTTTTTTTCAGAGTTAAAAACATAGTGCTGTACGCAAGATGCAAAATGTGGCAATGAGCATGTTTGAGGTGAGGTGAGGGAATGATTGTGAGGTGTGAGTTGTGCTTGATAGCTAATGTTGGCAAGTAAATTACAGAAAGTGATAGTGGAGCTATTTGTAATATTGTTGCATTCCATTTCTAAGGATATAATATATGGAGATGCATCATCACTTGTATTAGGTCATTGAACGTTTTGCGGCACAGTATCCAGATCCTCAGAGCCCCCATGATTGTGGCTATCTGCTCCTACCCCCTTTGTAATGTCTGCCTGGTGGTTCTACTGGTCTCTTTTGTATTGGGGACAGCTCTCCTCTTTCCACGTTCAGCACTGAGGTCTCATCAGAGGTCATGCTGTTTGGCCTGTTTTCCATTTTGATTTTTTTTATCATAAACTATCTTAAATCAGTTCCTGCACTCTTCAGCCGATATACTTACATTTCTTTGCTAGCTGGATCTAATGAATTCTAGCCTTGCATGAACTTAGACCCCCTGCCAAGGTGTGCAGGCACATAGCGCATATTTAATGCTTGGCTGCACACTACTATCATTTAAACAAATAAGTAGCAAGAATTTGTGCCACCTGAAATGCGAGAATCAGGCACAGATTAATGACCCATTTCCATCACCATGCCTATTTCAGGCATTATCCAATATTTCTCTTCTTACTTGTGTTTTTAAATTAAAACATAACTGTTATCATACTTAAATTGTGGAAGTATGCAACAAAAGAAAACTCAACAGTGCAATGAAAGCAACATCATCCTGATAGTAGAACTGTTTCATGAAGAGATGGTAGATCTGTCAGCAAATATGAAGAGAAAAGACAAGTTAATGTTATGGTGTAGACCAGTTACCAATGGATCTGTGCCTAAAACAGTCACCTTTTGTTTCACTTTCAGAAGCTGACAGATTTACTGTGCATTTCCAAACTATTATTGTATGCATCATTTTTGAAATAAATTCTACCACAGCTGCACCCACTGCCACGTGTCCTACTCTTTCTTGCAAATCTAGAGAACATTCGCATAAATGGGACACCCCTTTGTAAATTATTTTCACTTTCACTCCTTTACATGAATTCGAAACCCTATTGATCTTTTTCATGCCCTCACACGTGTCATAGAGGAAATATTTAAAATCTCTTCAGATCAAGATGATATTTCCTATTGCTGTCCAATATTTTAACTTGCCAACAGTGTGGGCCCTACTTTGTTATCAATTTCCAACGGAACCAGGTGAATGTCTTGGTTTTTTATTAATTTTCCAAGCATTCAAATATAAGCCTTAAATAAATCGAAGTTTTAATGAACGCTATTCATGAATATGGACGTTTGTAGGAGAATACTCTTAATATTATGGTGCAGGACAATCAAGACATGGGAATAAATGACAAATGGTACAAACTGGGAAGCACTGAGGATCAGAGGGACCTTAAAGTCTATGTGCACCAGTCCCTTCTGGTATCATGATAGGCAGATGACATGGTTGAGAATTGATTTGGGTTATTGTCTTTATTAATCAAAACATAGATTTTCAGAGCATGAATGTGGTTCTGGAGCTGTATTAAACATTGGCTCGGCCATAGCTAGAGTATTGCGTGCAGTTGTGGAGTCCACATTACAGGAGGGCTGTAATTGCAATGGAAAGGATGCAGAGGAGATTTACAAAGATGTTGCCTGCGCTGAAGAGTTTTGGTAATGGGGACAGATTGGACAGAGTGGTGTTGTTTTCCTTAGAACCGAGGAGGTTTAGAGGGGACACACTTAAAAGGTATAAAATTATGAGGGGCATTGATAAGGCAGACAAGAAGAAACTTTTCCCCTTGATGGAGGGGTCAGTGACCAGGGGGCATAGATTTAAGGCAGAAGGTTTACAGGAGATGCGAGGAAAAATGTTTCACCCAGAGGGTGTTGTAAATCTGGAACTGATGCCTGTAAGGATGGTAGAGGTAGAAACCCTCTTTAACATTTAGATTAGATTCCCTACAGTGTGGAAACAGGCCCTTTGGCCCAAAAAGCCCATACCACCCTTTGAATCATCCCACCCAGACACATTCCCCTATAACCCACACACCCCTGAACACTATGGGCAATTTTTTTTAAGCATGGCTGATCCACCTAGCCTGCACATCTTTGGACTGTTGGAGGAAACTGGAGCACCCGGAGGAAACCCACGCAGACAATGTGCAAACTCCACACAGACAGTTGCTCGAGGCTAGAATCGAACCTGGGTCCCTGGCTCTGTGAGGCTGCAGTGCTAACCACTGAGCCACCATGCCGCCCCAGAGAGAAGTATTTAGATGTGCACTTGTAATCTTGAGGCTTCCAAGGCTGTGGGCCAAGTGCTGGAAAATGGGATTTAAAGCGGTTAGATGGTTGTTCTTGACTGGCATGGATGCGATGAACTGCAGAACCTTTTTTTTTGGTCCTGTAAGCCTCTATGATTTTTCACTTATTCTGACACTATCTAAAATGGACTATATGAAGGCAGTATATACATTTTTCAACATGACTATAATTTATATTGGCCAATTCAATGTTCAAAGAGTCATTCATGAAAATGATAATATCTCCTCCACAATACTCAGATAGAACATTTCCTTCAGCATTGGTCAACAAATATATTTTATGAACTTTTGAGCAGGTTCTTAGAAGGGCCTGAGCAAGGTGGGTTATGCCAAAAGATGTGACATGAGAAACCTATTGAAGCCCATCTCAACATCGGGAACAATTTGCTGCATCTTTAAACCATGTTCCAGATGCCAAGATGGGGTTTTTTTCTCAGCAGTGGTGAGTTGCCTATTAAGGGGATTTCTTGCTTGTTAACAACTTTATTAATGACTTATCTCACTTCCTCAATGTGGAGCTGTCTATTCTACCACCAACAATTAGGAGGAAGACATATTTTGAACAGATATCTTGAATTCTCTTCAATAAAGTCTTCATGTCGAATACCCTATTGGCATTGCACTCTTGAAACATGGTTTAGATGAGGTTCTGATGTGACTGTCCAGAACTGAATAAAAAAACGCACATTTGCAGAGCCAGATGCCATTGAAAAGGATGAAATGATAATCAATATAAAAACACTGGTTAAGAGAAAATGACTGCAGCTTTCCCCATTCCAGGTCCACTTCAAAGACTGATGATATGAAGCAGAATTGAGAATCATGAATAATGGCAGGATTATGCAAATGCTACTGATTTGTTGATCAAATAGAACCAATACATGTCTACAATATTTTAAAATATATTCAACCCCTAAGTCTCTCTGATGTCGGAAAAAAAAATACAGAGCAGAAATTTGAAAAGTGCAATTTGAGCTTCAAGTGAACATTGCATATGAATAATGTGTGCTCAATGTTAGCAACTATATGGAAATGCGTCAATGCGTAATGTCATTAAAGCAGGTCATTGAAGACTGTGGAATTCATACAACTAAAAGATGAGTTAATTAAAAATAAGATGATCAAAGGGCCCTTGTAGTGCTAAGTGCCTGAGCCAGGAAACCAGGTTCAAGATCTTCCTGCTCCAGAGGTGTGTAAAAATATCCCTGAACGGACTACTTATCAAGCATCTAAGAGATCCTAACATGACAGCATGATTGTTAACAGAAGAGAACCTGGATCTCTAAGAAGTAAAAAGCATTTGCATAAACTCTGAGCTTGTAAACCAACAGCTACAGCACATAAGTTGAAGAGCAGATAAGTTTATCCACAGTGTAGAGAAATAGCCCAGACCTGTGCACAATGTTAGTAAGTTGCTCAGACCTATCTACTGTGTTGAAATGCAGCCTACACCTTACAAGTGCAACCATTTGGATAAAAGCAACAAGTAAAAATAAAGCTTGAAGGACAAATTGCAAATATTGTGTAGGTCTTCACATAAAACAAAAGAAAGCTGTCAGTGTGGGAAAGAAAAAAGCTGTTGGGACTATCAACTGAGTAAATGAAATCTGAAGTGTCACGTGGATGCTGGTCCTTTTTCTAATATTGTGTGTTTTTTAGGCCTGAGTAAAGTTACACCAGATGGTAATTTAAGGTAAGACCTTAAAAGTGAAGTTGAGGCTCTATGACAAGGTGATGCACATTCCAAGGGAACAAATTAGCCCGTGGGTCCAATGCTGCACAAACCTGAGGATCTGAAATTCCAGATGCATGAAATTGTATCTTTTTATTTTTTGCGTTTTTCAAGAAACTATTGAGTGAACTGAGAAAGAACTGATTTAAACCAGGAATTTACAAATCGGCTGCACGTTTTGAAAGTAAGGAATTTGAAATCTATTAAGAACTGTATTTGCGTAGCGTGAGTTCCAACAATGCGCAGACAAACTCGAACCAAGGTGTTGTTTACAAGTGAAGCTGATTGATTTGTGGACCAGGAACCAACTAAAATCTCCCTTTGTCTGCTAACAACTGTGTGCTTGGCTGTCAGATGGCTGAACTAGTTGAGCTGTGAACAAGACAGAGCGCATGTGGCAAGGCATTTTGCGTAAAATCCTCCTGTTCATAGGCTATTTTATGTTGTAAACTTCAAACAGCTACATTGTATTTCGAAGAAAGAAGCAAGCATGACTACCCTTACCTTTTGTGGTTGAATGCTGCTCTGCACAACAAATGAAACTCAAATGTTATCAATATTCAATTCTAACAATAGACTCTGTAAAAAATGTTTGAAGAAAGTTATCATTCTATCATACTAGTGTAGTGTGGTAAATAATGTACCAACAATTACATTAAAAGATTCTCACACAATGAAATTTGAGATATTCTTTGATAAATTCAAAAAGTTAATGTTACAGTCATCAGAATATATCAATTATTCTAAGCCAAAGTTCAAAATGTGGCTCTGGTGGTTCTACAAAAATTGCTCATTCCTATGGAAAAACATTTAGCAGCACACATTTCTGCATTAATGTCACTATTTGATCTATGACAATGCTGAAGTGATAGGATAAATGCCACAGTTTTGTCCTTTTTCTCTAGATATTCAGCTGATCTTGCCAATGAAAATGTGAAATTCCAAACGTATTGGTTTGGGGCCAGTGCATGCACAGTGCTACGTATCTGTGCTGCAATTATAATTTTGAGAAGGTGATGACCTAATAGTATTATTGCTGTACTATTAATCCAGAGACCCAGGTAAAGTTATGAGGTCACTGGTCTGAATCTCACCATGGCAGATGGTGGAATTTGATTTCAATAACTATCTGGAATCAAGAGTCTAACAATGACCGGTGAAAGTGTTGTTGGTTGTTGGAAGAACTCATCTGTTTCACTAATGTCCTTCAGGGAAGGAAACTGCTATCCTTATCGGGTGTGCCATACATGTGACACACAAAAAAAATGTCCTCTTGGCAATGAGAGATGGGCAATAAATTCTGGCCAAGTCAGCAATGACTACAGCCTGTGAGTGATTTTTTTTAAAGAAGGGCACCAATAAACAAATGCTTCAAGCATTTCAAATGTAATTGTTAAAAAATTTAAACTCACTTTCTTATTCACAATTTCCTACTTAAGTCAACTAGAGTATTTGTATCTTTAATTATCATTCTTAATTTACAGATTGGTTTCCACAAATTTCTTTACATATCATCATAAATTACCTCATTATCTTGCCAACAAAATCAAAGTTGAATCAATCACAAAGTTGGGTTAAAGTCTGCAATAACATATTTGACATCAACTGAGAACACAATTACTTTAATGAGTTACCAGTTGTGATGTTTGTATTCTTTAGAAATATAGAACATCTAAATGCCAAAATTTACAGCTTATTGCTGAAGAATACTAATCTGAGATTGATTCTTCATTCACTTCAATCAACTTTATTTAATTGTATTGATCTCTGGCTGCTATCTCAAGTAATTAAAAGGGAAGGAACAATATAAAAGTATTGATCGAGTCATTATATTTGCCCAAACGTCTTTGCTTCACTTTAGAAGTGTTTAGTTAAGATTTTCCCCATATTTTGTAGATGATTTTGTATTTTCAAATGAATTTGATGTGTTGGAATCCTTTCCACCAATCAGTTCTTCATGTAAGGAAAAAGCTCGGAAGTTAATATTTGTGACATTGAAATGTTTTGATAGGTTCAAACAGAAGTTTTTGGACTGCGATTATAATTGAAACATTAACCCATTTAAAATAGATGGGCTTTTGCATCCACTAAAGTAACAAGTAAATGTATGTCAACTGCTGCTATCACAGATAGTTTTAGGTTTTCGAATCTGCTTACAGTAAGGGATGGCATATTGTTATGGGGACCAAGAGTGATTGTCCCAAGTAAAGGTTGTCACCAGATACTAGCTAACATCACCAGGGTCATCCGGGGTCTTGAAAATGAAGATGCTGGTGAGAAGCTGTGTATGATGGCCAAGATTGGATGCAGACTTAGCTGCATTGGTGGGCAGTGCCCAGAGTGCCAACAAGGACAAAGATTACCACCAGCAGCTTCCTCACATTCCTGGGAATGGCTGAGAAAACCATGGACTCAGGTACACATTGCAGGCCCTTTCAGATTTCAATGTTCTTAATCATTGTAGACTCTCATTCAAAGTGGTTGAACGTGCATAGAGTCCATTCATCAAGCATAGGAATGACAACAGAAAAACTGTGCGCATCTTTTTCAAGACACATACTCCCAGAAGTGTTGGTCACAGGTAACAGGCCATTGTTTACCAGCAGGAAGTTTAGGTATTTCCAAAGGTTGAATGGGATTTGACATATAGGGACAGCTCTATACTATCCATCATCTAATGACCTGGGAGAAAGAGCAGTTCAAAATTTGAAGGCAGCCTTGAAGAAACAGCTTCCAACCTCACTGGATACCAAGCTGTCACAGTTCTTATTTGATTATTGGACCACCCCAAATGCAAATGCAAGGATAGCTCCATGACACTTGTTAATGTGCAGAAAACTCTCCACCAGGTTAAGTCTGACTTGCGCACACTTGGGGAGAGAAGATGAAACAGCTTCAATGCCCAGTACCAGACCCAAGGCTCCAACAAGCAAGAGAGACAGTTTACTAGAAGGGATGAGGTTTGGTATAAGAACCACGGGAAAGGCCCAGCAGAGTAAGAGGCATGATCAATGCAAGGCCAGGACCGGAGCCACGTAAAGTTCCGGTTGGTGGTCAGTCCTGAACAACCAGGTGGACCATATGAAAGCTGCAAACTCAAAGACAATGTTAGAATAAATCATACCCTGCTCCTCAGCACAGTCCAAAAGTTTCTGCAACCTGCAGTTCACCTTCTCCATTGAGCGGTAATGAGACTTCTGAATCCGAGATGGATATGACAGATTGAGCTGCATTGACAACTTTGCCAGTGGAAGACGACAATGAATTTCTACCAACATATTTCTGACACAAGAGGTAAGCTCCCATGTGCTACATGCCACTCATATTGAATGCCAAGTTGGAGGAACCTGACAGGTGCTAAAGTGCTTTTCTGATGAAGGGTCTAGGCCCGAAACATCATCTTTTGTGCTCCTAAGATGCTGCTTGGCCTGCTGTGTTCATCCAGCTCCACACTTTGTTATCTCGGATTCTCCAGCATCTGCAGTTCCCATTATCTCGGGTTCTAAAATGCCCCAGGTGGCTCTCCAAGAAAAAGAACTGACCAAAGTCCTCTGACACAGAGGAGAAAGAATGTAGTGATTGCAATGAAGTCGGTAAGATGGACTTCATAGAATATGAGTTCTCTAATTGGGGCTGTTAATCTGGCCCAATCAAGGAGCTCTGGCTAACAGATTAAAAAAAAGAGGAATGTCAGAGATTCTGATACTCTGAGACCTGGCTCTGATGAGGCTGTGCCAGGGTCAAGGACACATGTAAATTGGTGACTTAGTGAGTTGTTTCACTTCCTTTTGTGCAGTGATCAGAATTAAACACAATGCTCCCGCTGTATTAAATTTTATAAAGCTGCAACATAACCCCTCTGTTCTTATAATCTGTGCCACAACTGGTAAAGACAAGTGTCCTGTGTGACTTTTTAACTATCTTATTAACCTGCCCTGCATCCTTCGGGGATCTGTGGACAAGCATCCTAAGATCCCACTGTTCCTCTAAGCTTCCTCATATCCTGCCATGCATTGAGTATTCCTTGTTTTGTTGCTTCTTCCAAATCAAATTGCCTCTCACTTATCAAGGTTAGTTCCATCTGCCACTGATCTGCCCATCTGACCAATCCATCTGTATCCTCACTGTTAACCACCCAGTCAATCTTCATGTCATCCATAAATTTACTTATCATTCCCCACTCCACCAATTTCTCCCGTATTATTTATTTCTATCAGGAACAGTAAGGAACACAGTAATGATGCATGTGGTAAGCCACTGAACATTGGCCTCCAGTCATATAAGCAGCCTTGTACCACCACCGTTGGTCTCCAGCACTAAGTTCATTCTACACCCACCTTCCTTTCTCCACATTAGGATTTTGAAGCGCACCCCTTAATTTTCATGTCCCCTCATTCTAGGCTTATCACTACTGGAATCATTCTGACTCATGTAGCTGGTACCATCACTTCTCATTTAAATCATAGTCTATGATAATGTCCTCCAAGTTCATGTAAATAAATGGTAATATCCTCCAAGTTCATGTAAAAAGTCAAATTGTTAATCTTCCTCCCCAGACTGTTGAAGCAAGACACATTCCCTGCCATCATAGCATACATCAAGAGAGTCATCTATGATGTGATCTCAGTAGTCATGTGATAGGACTCTCAACATGTATGACTCAGAGCATGAAGTCCTGCAGCCTTACACACATGCGTATATCATTAACAAATCTTGAACAAAATAAACCTAGAATTTTGGTCTGAGCTTGCACGCAGAGTAAAATAAGGCATACCAAAACACTATTTCCTGACTAAATAAAATGAATGCTTATCAGCTTGTAAAAGAGAATGCATCATAAGCAACATTCATCCTGGATTAAAGCACCTTCAAATAATATTAGGGGAGAACAGATGAATATTCTGCACTAGCCTATGAAAGATTGAATTCTCCTCCCAGTGGACAGGAAATGAATGCTTCAATTAGACCATTAGAATTGGATCACTGATACTTATAACGAGTTTGGGGATATGTTATGTTTAAGTATTGCACTTTAAAACAAAAATGAATTTTCAGAGTTAACAATAGTCAATAAACAACAGGGATAGAAGATATGTATTAAAGCCAGGCAGGTAAGTTTATGGAACGTCAAAGGCTATTTTGTTCTCATATATTGAGAATCAATTGACTCACTTCAAATTCATTGAACAAGACAAAACATAGCAATTGTTGAACAAAAAAAGAATCAGGGTCTATCTAGTTTGCATTTCATCACCTGAGTAGTCACCTGTAGAATAGACAGCCACCCATTTGTTTTGGTGTTTTGCATCTCAATGTAATCGGAGAGCGAACTGGCGATATAGGCAACCAACTGGGATAATCACTGATTGAAAACAAGACTGAGGGAATAGTGTTCCAATGGCTGAGAAGACAGAGGAAAAGGAATAAACAAGTGTAGAGCAAGTTATGCAGCTAGATCGAAGTAAGAAGGCTGGCCTAGCTAGGGAGAGCTGCTTCAATTAAAACCCTGAGAAGGTCAGAGCAGGTGCCAAGAAGACAAAGAATATCAATACCTGAATTTGTCAGTCAAATTAAAAATGAAAGAAGTTGAACAATTGCTAGTTAACTAAAAATTGCAGAACAATTGTGGGTGAAGAAGGAGATGCTCAGTTGCGAAGGTGAGAACTTCAACAATGCAAGGAAGGTAAATGGTGTAGATGTGAAGACTAGAAGCCCAAACAAAGAATAAACAGCACAGCATGAGGGAGGCAAATAGAACAGATGGTTCAGGATCAGACTGACAAGGGGGTAGAAAGTACACCATCGTGCTTTTAAAGTGACACAGGGATCAGCAACATGTCCAATCAGTGTCCATGGAAATTAGATTCCAAACTTTAAAATGTTTGACACTAATACAGTTAACCATACCATTGAACTTTAGATAATCGCCAAGAGGAACAAAACTGAACCAATCAACCAACTCACAATGTTGCTAATTGGTGCAGCATTCTTGACAAGTTAATCCCAACCAAAGCAAATTGCAAAGCATATGGTTTACAGGGTTATAACTGAATGCCTGAAGTATACTGCCAGAAGTCTGAGGAACTAAGGGAGAATTCATATTTTTCATAGAGAAATGGTTACTGAGTTTGATGGCACAGCTTAGTCAAGCTTCAGTTATTTAGAAACTTAATCTGAATTGACATAATATGGAAGCATTCACAGACAAACTATTCTTCTTTGTTGTACAATATTTTTATTGAATGGCAACAGAAGCTACATCTTAAAAATGATGAAGCAGTTGAATTCAAATGAAAATTAAGCACCCATTCTGTCTATACAGGAGCCCTGATAATATATATTCATGTGCACAAAACCAGAAAACATTGACAGCACTCTGACAGGCCCATGCATTTGGGAATGCCCTGTAAATGTAGCAAAATTCTCTGCAATCTGAAACAAATACAGATGCATGCCTAGCCATTTCATGGAAACTGTTTGAGTTCAAGTGCATCAAGAAATGAACACCATCTTCTCAAGAGCAGTCAGGGTGGGACAATAAATACTAGCCCAACCAGCAACACCCACATCCCTGGAATCAGTTTAAAAATAATCAGTCCATATAGGTTACAAGGAGATAGTTAAGGACTGCAGGTGCTGGACACCAGAGTCAACAGATGTGAAGCTGGCAAAGTCCTGCAGGTCAGGCAGCATCCAAGGAACAGGAAAGTCAATGTTTCGGCTCGAAATTTTGACTTTTCTGCTCGTCAGATGCTGTCTGACTTGTGTTTTTCTGGCTTCACATCTACTGACATATAGTTAATACATTGGAAATAATAATTAGAATTATTTGAAAATTGACTTTGGTGACCAATATAATGATTTTACTTGATTGCCGAATATATAGTATTACTCATTAGATAATGGGTACATCACAATGTTAACTCTCATCATAGATTGTGACTTAAAAATTTAGATCACTTGTCCTACTAAATAGTGTTTTCCTCCATATTAACCACCTATTTGATCCCACACACCAGCTTGCTCTATAATATTCTATTTTAAAGGGGAAAAATCGAACCCTTTTAAAATGTGTTTCACTCCTAATTAATTTGCTGATCAATGGGGGAAAAGAAATCCTTGTTTATCTTAACAAAGCCCTTCATATTTTTGAAGCCACCTCCATCTTCTCAGTTCTAATAAAAGAAATCATGAGAGCTAAGTTTTCTCTCCTCACAACTGTAACTGCTCTGGCCTGTTTCTTCTGAATCAAGTTACCCTGCACCTATTCCTTTCATTTTTATTTTCCTCCAATTAATGGGATGCCCAAAACATTCATGCAACAAAGGAACATTCAGCCACTCAGTCTGTTGGCTACCATGCTGTCCATATTCCCATGCTGTCCCCATTGTTAGATTTGTTTTCCCTTTAAAATAGAATATTATAAAGCAAGCTGGTGTGTGGGATCAAATAGGTGGTTAATATGGGGAAAGCACTATTTAGTAGGGCAAGTGATCTAAATTTTTAAGTCACAATCTATGATGAGAGTTAACATTGTGATGAACACATTATCTAATGAGCAATACTATACATTCTACAATCAAGTAAAATCAATATATTGGTCACCAAAGTCAATTTTCAAATAATTCTAATCATTATTTCCGTTAATACCCTATTGTTACAAACAGATCCTGAGTGAGGTTCCACAGTTTGTTACAGTTCCCTCAGACAGTTAAGATGCCAGGGCAGGGGCGGGAGGATGAATTGGCATGCCTTCTCTATTCACCCAACACCATATTTGGTTGCAATAAAATCAATTTGAAAAGGATTGCTCCGTGTGTGGATACTTGTCTGCAAGACCGCATGAATATATTTTAATAGGAGCTAATGTAAACAGACTTTTTTTGCATTAACAAAGCAGGTGAGTTTGTTAATTACTACATGGGAGAAGAAATAGTAATCTAGCACACATACACATAGGTTGGAAATTAGAGGTGAGTCTGAAAGGATAAGATGAGACAAGATAAAGATAAAATACACAGATACACTAAGCACTCTCTGAACTGTTGGCAAACAGTAGGTAGTTGAATGTTGTGGCCATCACAGTGGAGGTTACTGGTTGTGTTGATTCGGTAGTTAGCAACTGGTATCATAATCCTTAGTTTTGCAGATTGGTTGATTTCTTTTTCAATTCAATGTGATTGGATTCCAGCATTCACGGTGAGAGAGAGTTAATTTTTGTCTTCTTTCCTTTTTTGCCTGATGTCTAATCAGTTGATTTCGAGCATGCAGTCTAAGTGAAAGGGTGACACAAGGGTGGCTACGGGACAGCTCTTTGTGACGTTTACAGCACACTAATGCTCAAACCGTGGCTGGTACACATGGAGGACATTCAGTCCTATTGGCACATTCCAATAGAGTTCAATCTGGTGTCCTTGTGTACTCTTCAAAAACACAAAGTGTGTCTGCAGTTTGGGACATAATCCACAGGAATTGGTTTGCTGTTGATCAGGGAGCCGTTAGCCCCTTGATATCTTCATTGTCACAAAAGACCATTGTCCAGTCTCTTCAGATTTGCTTCTTCTTCCCTTTGAATGGCTGTTGTTTGAAGTTCCCATCAACCTGTAAGCGTGAGATTCCATGGGACCCCCCCCCCCTCTCTTCGGACAGTAATTTAATTTGAAACAAAGCACTGCAGCTGATGAAGGAGTACCTGATGGCATGTGATTCTAGCTGAATCAAAACTTCCTTGCTCTGGCACTACAATCATCTTGTGATAATTACTAACACACGTCTTGCCTTCTGAATTGCTTGTTGCACCTGCATGCTTGCCTTCTGTCACTAATGAACAAGGACACCTAGATCCCTTTGAATATCAATACTTTCCAATCTTTCACCACTTCAGAAATACTCAGCACCTTTGTTACTCATATCAAATGGATAACCTAATGCTTATCTGTCAGTATCTACTACTGATTTGATGCCAAACTGCCATTTTGGACCTCACCTGAGCATCAAATCAATAAGTTAATTACCATAGTGAACTGTTTACCCTGTATACTTCTAGTGATACCCACTGCATGCACACAAGGGCAATTATTAACAAGGAGTCCAGTTAATGTGTGTTTGTGCACAAATGTTATTTCGCAGTTTTGAGACACCAGTAACACTCAAACTGGATGCAAACGAGTCAGTTTCACACCCTTGGGATTTTCCAAGTAAGTTATGCAAATATATTTGCTTACAGCATCTAATAGGAAGACGACCCAATTTTTAAATTGTACGTTGTTTATTGTTGTGCAATTTATTTAATACACTTTGATTTCAATAAAAAGCATTAATTAAATTTAATGGATCTTAAGTAGATAATTTGTACATAGGTGAATATAATTAGCATATGAGGCAGTGAAAAAGAGATTTTCTTTGGTTGTTCAGTAACAACTACAATAAGCTGGTTGATTAATACGCAGATTCTTCACCGCGTATATTGATTTTGAAAAATAAAAGAGAAATCCACAACTGTCCCGGTATTAATTGGAACATTCACTTCTTGTGTTCCTGTGGTACAATTCCCTCTCGAGAATTGTCTGATCAACCATCAAGTAACCAAATTGGCAATATTGCCTTCCAGAGGGTTAAGGTATGGATAGTTATCAAGACACTTTGCTGCCCAAACATGATTGGGCTCTTCAAACTGCTAATCAAATTATAATGTAATTTACAATAAAGAAAATATGATTACAATGGTATTGAACAAAAAAATTGTACTAAGTAAATATATATTCTGTGGAAGGAAGTACTTGGCAGTTAGATGGCATGAATTTTTATATACAAAGCAGATGGCGCATTGCAATAACATTGAAAATGACAAGACAATAAATTAGAATGACTGTATATCGGGTTTGGGGTGTACAAGCTGCCAAAACTCGGCATCTCAGTTGGGAAACATTTATTAATCAATACAACAGTATGTAATTCTTTTTTCAAGGCAACGATGCCAACTCCATTATTAGCTAAATCTTAAGGTAGTAGTGGTGCTACATACCCATGTTAAACTTCACAATTCACAATTATAAATAGTCTGTGACACTTAGCTAAACTGTTTCCCCTCTGCCATCATATTCAGCAAAGGTGTAAAGTTGCACTAAAAGCACAGACCTGAAACATTAACTCCATATCTCTCTACAGATGATACCAGTCCTACTGTGTATTTTCCAGCATTTTCCCTTTCAGTTTCAGACTTCCAGCATCTACTATATTTTAATTTTGTGTAATATTGAGGATTTATAGAGGGAACACAATTGTAATCTACATCATTGTAAGTTTCTTTGCACTAGGCATAGTCAAAATGATATATGCCATTGTAATGTTTGAATAATATACAAAACCATCAGGTTCAATGATAATCTATGACAGCTGATGTAGACATTTAAAAAGGTTCCCACTGATCCATACGCAGGAAATGATTCTTTCTTATTACTCACACTAAATCTTTTCTTTTTAGGCTCTATAATATAAACCATGATGAGCATATTCTAGGATAAAGATCAGGGTCTTGAATTGAATTCTGTGGTGGTTGTACTTTAAGTCAAAGAGCAAGCATTTTGTTTTCAAAATTATGCTTTTCTTTTTTAAATTCTGGTATTGTCCCTTTGGGATCAGCTCCACCAGTGGTTCACATTTGCATGATGAATGTCAATGTATTTCTTGGCACTAAAGCCAGTGAGTTCTTTCCTGCATTTTCAATTTAGTGATGTTGACATTTATCTCAAATAATGACTAAATATTCATGATTTACAAAGAATAATGAATCTAATAACCTGATGTCTAAAAGTGATACCTATAACAAGAGGAGAGATGGCTTAAGCATAACAAAAACTAATCGGATTTTGGTTACGCTGGAAATATACGTGAACATTGAAAATTGAAATTATAATGCTGACTGGCAAAAGGAATTCAGTAAGTGTTACTTATTTTAAAACATTTGTACTATCTCACAACAAGCTTTGAAGTTGATTTGAATGGCGCATTTTCCTCTAATCATTTAACAGTAGGAACATTTGTTTAATATACCACTATGCTGGACATATATACTGCCCCTTTGGCCTTCATTTTGTGAGCCATTTAATGTATTTAAATTACGTAATCTATCAGGATGTTACCAGATGAATTTCGCTGCACTTTCTGAGAAGGTAATAATGTTAATCTCATATAATGATAATCTTGTGACAGCAGGAGTTCTGAGGGATGTGTAAAAAGATGTAAGTGGAGAGGAAATATGTCAGATGCTGATGAGTCAAGCTACAGTGAGTTATTGGCTGTAATTGAACAATTATAGGAAACCTTTAACTGTTAAGCCTTGAAAAATCATGCTGTTTTATTCAAATGAGAGTGCCAGAGAACTTGAAGACTCCAGATATAAAGGAGGCTGGCTGAACAGTTAAAGAATTAGTCTATTAAAATCATGACAGCAAACTTTAAATCAAAAGAACTTGTGAAACTCTGGGAAGAATGACATTAGAGTCTAGATAGGTAATGATATTAACGGTATTAGTCATACTGTATGTAAAAGTCTCCTTGCCCACAGTATTGAAGGAGTTTTTTAAATTTGATTGTCACTGACAAAGCAATCCCTACCTTCCGAAGAAGATGGCTGTGAGCTACCTTCTTGAATCACTGGTGTCAAAAGGGTGTCGTGATTGGAGCCAGGTTAACCTTGTTGACCATGAGGTCATTAATTGGGTTTGTTAACCTGGGCCAATCAGGAAAGCCCTGGCTGACTAATATAACCAGGAGTTGGCCTTAGGGGCTCTGCTCAATAGTGATGCTTTTGTCATGCGGGTGGTTTTCCTGGTAGTGGTATGTTAATAAAGTTATTTGCACACCTGGTGTTTATTTATTGTGTCTCGCACCTGCACACGCACAACATGGGCGTTGAGAAAGATAAGCACCACTGCTGGACGGCAGTAATGTATGTGGTTGGAGAAAAAGTTAACTAGGAGATAAAGAAAAAAAACAGGAGATGAGAATCTCCTCAGTCGAGGACTGACACTGAGCTGGCTGTCCACAGACAGTGTACTGTGCACAAATAAATAAAGGGGCGTTGGGCTCTGTGCATTTATTTCGGTGGTAACAAGAGAAAACAGAATGTGCCTGAAGAACATTTGCTTACTACAGCCATCCTGAAGATGGTGCAAGCATTTCTGGCATCATGACTTTATCTGGGAAGCTTAACTCTTTTGAAACTGCTCAAGAAAACTGGACTCAGTATGTGGAAAGAATGCAATATTTTTTCTGGGCAAATGACATTAGAGCAGATGAAAAGCAATGAGTAATCTGTCTGACTGCTTGCGGACCAGCAGCATCATTGGTTATAAGGGACTTAACTTTCTCGGAGGCACCAAACGCAAAACCTTCCAAGAGTTGATAGAACTAGCTATAGAATATTATGACCCCAAACCTCCTCTAATCTTGAGACGCTTTTGGTTTTATTTGGCTGTTGCAGAACCATGGGAATCCATATTAGGAATTTTGACGACAGTGAGATGACTGGCAGAGGTATGCGATTTTGGGTCAACACTGTATGCAATGCTGAGAAACTGTTTGGTATATGGGACTAATGAAGCACAGACTAGATGAAGGCCAACTGGACTTCAAACAGGCACTACGACTAACATTGTCATTAGAAAATGTGGCAAGTGGAGCATGGGAGTTACAGGACATCTCAATGGAAGTGCACTCCCTCACCTCCCCGAATGAGTTTGCCGAACACCAGTGAAGGCAATTGTAGAGCCTCATACAGGGCATATCCTGAGCAGAGGCATCATAGACCAACCCACAACAGCACTTCACAACAAAGCTGAGCCTTGGCAAGTGGCTCAAAAGTTCTTCAGTATCCGGGCTGGTGAGCCATTGTAGTTGCTGCAGACTTGAGACTGCAATAAAGCCCTACAAGGCTTGGCTTGAGTAAGAAAACTTATAGGTCAGTATCCAGGACAGTCCTGACCCTGGAAAGCCCCCTTACATGTAGGTGGAACAATTAAGTTGCTTAGTGACACCATTGCTTACAGATTAAAATGAATATTTGGTGAAATGGTCACCTAGTTCCTGTGGAGGTCGACATCTGCACAGCCGTATCTGTGGTTGTAGAATTGGTCTTTAACAAGATTTGATCGGGACTCCAACCCTTAAGTTTGCACAAGACGTCAGCCAGAATGAGAACATACACTGAAGAACCATTGAAGGATACGACTTCATTTCCGGTCTCCTATGAGATGCAGTTGGTGCAATCACCACTGATGCTAGTAAAATGCTTGGGCCCAAGCCTATTGGGGTAGAATTTGTTGAGAAAGATTCACCTTGATTGGCTTAATATTTTTCAATTAGTAAATGGCTTGCCTCAGTGAAGTCCTAGTGAAATACCCAGAATATTTCAAGAATGGCTTGGGACTATCAAAGCAGCCATAACCACTTTACATGTTGACCAGGAAGCTATTCCAAGACTTTGAAAGACCCACTATGTGGCATTTGCTTTGTGAGCAAAAGTAGAGGCAGAAATCAGGAGGCAGGAGAGTGAAGGAATCATCAAACCAGTGCAGTTTGCAGAATGGTCAGCCACCGTTTTAGCAATTGTGAAGCCTGATGGCTCCGTTCACCTTTGTGGGGATTTCAATCAAATGGTAAATTGCCTCTTGTAGCTGGATAAATACACAATCTCTTACATAGAGCACTTCTACACAAAGTTGGTGGGGGTAGTCTCTGATTTAAAGGTTTACCTCAATATAGAAGACTGTTATTTGGGGCATCATCAGCCTGCACACCATGGAGAACATTTTATAAGGCTATCCCAGGTTGCTATTTATTTTGATGTTTACTAAAAACAGTGAAGGCCAATAAAAGAGCACTTGGAAAACTTGGACACAGTATTTAGAAGTTTCTCACAAGTGAGTGTGGCCTTAGAAGGGAAAAATATATGTTCCAGGCACCCTAAGTAATCTACTTGGGTTACAGAGTTGACAAAACTGGGTTATACCAATTGGAAGAGAAAGTGAGAGCAATCAAAGGATCACCAGCTCCCATGTCTGCACCAGGGCTTAGGTCTTTCTTTGGTTTCGTGAATTATTATGGAAAATTCATTAATGACCTGGCCATCATCTAGGCATCCTTACACCTGCTTTTGAAAAAGGGTTAACCTTGGTGACAGTCGAAGCCTTCAAGGAAGTGAAAGAGCAGCTATCATCATCTCAGGTGTTGGCTCACTACGATCCAAATGAGAGTTAGTGCTGACATTCAACACTTCCCCATTCACTATCCGGGTGAAGTTTGTCACTAGTGACCCGATGGACAGGAATGCCTGACAACGTATGCATCCTGGACATTGGTTGTTGCCGAATGCAATATGCCCAGATTGAGAAGGACGGTTTGGCTGCCAATTTTGGCGTGAGGAAGTTGCACCAGTACCTTTTTGGATAGGAATTTGTCATTGTAACAATCACATACCCCTGCTAAGGCTACTGAAGGAAGATAAGGTGATGCCATCCATAGCTTTCAGTAGAATTCAGCAGTGGGCCCCTATTTTCAGTGCATACTAGAACAAGTTAGAACACTGTCCAGGAAGTCAAGTGAGAATCGCCTCAGTTCAGATGACAGACTCTGAGCTGGCTGGCAACAGCCAGTGTAGTGTGCACAAGTATTAGGTGATAGGATACCAGCCTCTGCAATTATTTCAAGGTTGTTGCTTTTGGATATGAAATTCCAGGATTTTAGCCCAGGTATGGTGAAGGAATAATTATAATTTCTGAGATAGGATGATGTGTAATTTGGAGGGAATCTTGATCATTTTTATGTTTCTGTTGTCTATTGTTCTTCTAAATAAGATCATAAAATCACCAGAAATAGGAACATGAATAGGTCATATGGTTTATTAAACCAGTTCCAACATTCAGTAAGATCATGGCTAATGCAACTATGACCTTAACTCCACTTTGCTGACTGCATTCCATATCCTTGATTCATTTGTAGATAAAAGAAAAATCTGTCTCAGGTTTGTATATACTCAATGGCCCATCATTCTGGGTCTCTGGAGAAATGAATTCCAAAGATTATCAATCCTCTGAGAAGTGAAATTCCTCTTTATCTTTCTCTTAAATAGAAGATCCCTTATTTTTAAACTTTATCCCTACATCTACCTTTCCACATTAGAGGAAACATCCTGCCAGTATCAATGTTGTCAAAATCCATCAGGATTCCATGTTTCAATATGAACATCTTATTCTTTTAAAGTTCAGTTAATACATGCCTAACCAGATTAACTTTACACCATAAGACTCACTTCATCCCAGGAATCAGCTTTGTGAATCTTCTATGAACTTCTTCCAAGGGAAGTAAAATTCTCCTCAAATAAGGAAATCAAAATTGTACAGAGTACTCTTGGCCTTATCTCGCCAAAGCTTCGTACCATTTTTGTTAATTTTTTGTGCTTTAAGTTCCATGTACCCTGAAATAAAAGCTAACATGCTGTTTGTCTTCCTAATAACTTGCTGTACGTGCCTGCTAACGTTTTGGAACCATGTATAAGAGCACACAGATCCCGCTACTCTGCAGCCTTCTGCAGTCTTTCACCATTTAAATAATGTTTAGCTTTCCTACTCTTCCTGCTAAAGTGACAACCTTACATTTTCCCACATTTTACTCTGTCTGTTTAGCCTATCTATATATCAGAGTGCAGTGGACTGCTGTGGGTCTGGAGTCACGTGTGGGCCAGACCAGGTGTGGGTGGCAGATTTCGTTCCCTGAAGGAAATTAGTGAACCAGATGGGTTGTTATTTTTTGTTTTGCCAATTTTACATCATACTCTAATTTCTCTATTTTGTTTAAGTCATGCTTCGCTGTTTACTAAAATCTTCCCAAACGTCTGGCCTACCATGAATCTTCACAGCACTGTAGACCTTTTCTTTTAACTTGATGCAATCTTTAATTATGTTTAACTTGTTATGTTACAAGAACTAACATAAGCATTGCATTGTCAGGAAAAACTGTGTTGCTGAAAGAAAAGTTCACCCAAGGGAGACAGTTCACGGTTAGCAGCAAAGGTATCGTTTATGCAAGAGCTCAAAATCTCTGCAGCATACATCTGGAAAACTCATTGAAAAATCGACTAAAGAACAGCCCTGGATACAAAGAAAATTAACAGCACTAATTCCTTCAGTAGAAGTTTATAAATTGAACAGATTTTTTTTTTCTACATTAACTCCAAGTTCCTTCAAGTTAGAAAATTGTTTATCTTTAAAAAAATACGAATCTTTAGCTTCTTTTTCAATTTCAAATGAAAAAGAGGCAATCAAAGGCTACTCACAGCATAGTAAAAGAGCTGAACCAATTGAAAACATCGTTTTAATCTGCTAAAAAGTAGTTTTATGCACCACCAAGGCTTACCTGTGTGCAAAGGTTGGCCAATTAGTTATGGCCTTTAGTCTCTTTCACTCAAAACAAAGCAGATTGAAGTCTCACAACATAATCACTTTTACTTGGCTTTAACACCATCTGCTCCTATATGTCTGTATTCCATAAATCAGTAGTTTCTAAAGTGACTAAAGCTTAGTAAACAATCAACAAGAAGACAAACTAATGGAAAGTTCCTTAATTTCCTGAATTAGCTCCAGGTGGTACATTTTTCTTGTAAAATCTGTCTTTGTCAATTTCCAGGTGGCACTGTTTGTGGGTTTGGATTGTGCTTTCAAAGAATCCTTTTCATTTTTCTGCAATTCATTGTGTAGATGATAAATGCTGGCAGTGAAAAACAAGACTGTTTAAAGTGGGAAATAGAGTACTGATCAAACAAGCTGCTTTGTCAAAAATCTTTTTGTAGGAGCTGCAAAAATCCTAGAAAACAAAGATTACTCCATCATTATCTTGATTTACATATAGTAAATCAATTGTAGTGTAATTTTGTAACTCTTTGAATTATTGAAATAGTCAGAGTCAATTCATTTATATTACAGAATATATTTTAATCTCTGTTAGAAATATTATGACTTTTGAATGGAAAGTTAGAGGCAATAGATGGTATTTCTTTAAAATTGATTTTCTTCCATTCTCTTCATTTCCAGATATGTCTATGCAATAAATACAACTTTTAATGACAATAAAGCCCTTCATTTTCCAGAAATACGCTGAGCAAAATTTCTCATTAATCAGTTTGGAACAGAGTCTGCGACTTGATGTGAAACAAGTGCCCCAATGCTCATCAACATTCACCCCAGAATCATCACTGGCTAACCAATCACCTTGACGGTGGCAATGATGGGAGCATCTAATCAGTGGACACCACTAGGAATAAAACAGGGACAATACCATCAGTTATCACTGTTGTATTCTGTCTCAGTTAATACACTGTATTCCTTTATAAGACATGCTCATAACAATACCACTGAGAATTGTGTTGTACAATGGCCTCAGATTCCATCTTACTGTGGCTACTTGAAGCATGACATGTTGATGAAAACATTTGTGCAACTGTTTGTAATGAAAAAGCTTAATATTAGCCCGGATGCTGAAGTGCCTGTGACTGTAGTATTTGTACACATCAGAAGTCATAATAAAATTCTGTTGAATCTTTCAGCATCATGTTACCCACATCATATTTTTATGTTATAAGAGCTAACATAAGCATTGGAGTATCACGAACAAGGGTGCTGCTGGGTACCAAGCCATCCATAGGAAACAGTTCATGGTTAGCAGCAGTGGGATGTTTTAGAAGGGTTCAACATCTGCATAGCATATATTTTGAAACCTCATTGAAGATCAACTGAACATAGCCCTAGCGATCAAAACATTCAGAAAATTACCAACGCCAATTTATGCCAGTAGAAATATATAAATTGAACAAGCTTTTATCTCCATTAAATCCAAGTTCTTTTAGATTAGAGGACTATTTCTACTTTTTAAAAAATCAATAGCTTCCTTTTCAATTTCAAATAAAAACAATGCAGTCAAATGTAACCCAAAGCATATTGAAAGAGCTGACCTGAGTGAAAATATATCACTAGAAAGGTGTCTTAAATATCAAGCCTTAGCTGTGTGCAGTTTGTTTGGTTATGACTTTTCAGTTTGAACACCATTTCGTAGAAGGAACCTGCTCTTATATGTCTGCATTCCTTAAAACTGCAGTTTCTAAAGTGACTAAAGCTCATTAAAGGATCAAAAATAGGAAAAGTAAAGCAAAGCAAAACCAAAAAAGGAAACAGAATAATTGAAAGTAAAACCCATAAAACAAACAAACACTACGCCCTATTTCAAAAAAAAACCAAACACTCTCAATGCTTAATTGTGAATTGGGCAATCAATTATACCTTTACTGAATTATTGCTATTCAAGAATTGTGTGTAATCTTATTTCACAAATCAAGTACTAACTAATCATGAAAAGGAAGCTGCTTGCCATCTGTAATTAGTGGGCTTCATACATTAAATATATTCAATTATTACATTGACCATCATAAAAATTCAGCAAAGTTCTGGTAAGTACACAAAAACCAGTTGAAGCTAAGAGTTACCTTCAGGATTAACAGATTCCAAGCCATGGATTCAGAAAGCTCCAAAATCTAATGATAAATTTATCAGAGGATGCCATGTCAAACAGCATGCGTGTGAATTTGCCAAAGTAGGAATCTTGGAGGAGCTCATCAAATTATTAGTCATCTCTGCACCGATTAAAGAAATGATCTGAGAAAGGAAAAGAGCCATTTGATTGGTCAAAGACGGTTTCAAGCATGAAACCATATTGACAAGCCAACAATAATTACACATTTTAGGGGCAGCAGTATAATAAGTGATGACCTGTGCCAGAACAACAAAATCTCTAACAGAAGCAACTTGTCACACTGACCAAAATTTGTCCATCTTTTCTTCACAGCTGTAAAGCATGTGGCACCAGCGGATATTGGGCACATGTGCACAGGAAATTTAGTTCCAAAGGCCAACTTGGGCCCCACAGCAAAACGCAGATAAGGTGACCAATGGGTGTTATCACACTTGTGAATGGGCCTGTCATATATTAGAGTCGATCTTTCTCTGCAATTCTCTGTAGCTGTGACACTATATTCTTTATTTTGTTCTATTAACTTGATGTAATTATGTAAGGTATGTTTTGTCTTGTTAGCACGCAATGCAATACTTTTCACTGTATCTTTCAAATCAAATAACACTGGCAGCAAGAAATATGCTGAAACTTTCACAAACGCAAAAACATCAGCAGAGCAAGGTTGTAGACTTGTTCACCAAGCTGGTGTGTTTGACTGCAGATTTTTTGTCACTTGCTAGGTAACATCATCATCACACTTGCAGTGAATCACTGGTGTTCTGTCCCATTTGTTGTTTACACGCCTTGGTTTGCAGGGGTGGTTGGCACCACTTCCAATTCTGTTTTTCAGGGATTGTACATCAGGTCCAGTTCAATGTGTTTGTTTATGGAGTTGCGGTTTTGAATGCCCAGCCTCCAGGAGTTCCCTGGTATGTCCCTGTTTGACTTGTGCTATTATGGATGTTCTGCATATAAACTGATGTTTTCCCAGCCACCATCAGTTCTGAGGAAGGGCCCGAAACAGTAACTCTGATTTTTGCTTCACAGATGCAGCCAGATCTGCTGAGCTTTTCCGACAACTTTGTTTCTGTTCCTGATTTACAGCATCTGTAGTTCTTTCAGTTTTTATCTATTATGGATGTGTGTTGTCCCAGTCAAATTCGTGTCCTTTTTTGTCCATCTGTATTGAGACCAGTGAGAATTGATCATGTTTCTTGGACTTTACTTGGTGTACATGTGTCCTTATTGTCAGTTTTCTTCTAGTTTAGCCTATGTAATGTTTCTCACAATCCCTACATGGCATTACATTAGTTTTATGGATTGTGAGTATGGGATCCTTTGTGTTTGTCAGTAGCTGTCGCAGGGTAATTGGTGGTTTGTGGTTATCTCTGATGTGCCTCTGATGTATGGATGGGTGACTAGTGTGTCTAGCCGTGTTGTTCTCCTTGTTGTGGTCTGCTGCGGAGGTATCAGTGACACCCCACGACACCAACAGCTTCAACAAGGACAGTATCCTGAAACTGCTGAATCTATGCATCACAGCCCAACACACCTTCAACAACAGTATATTCAAACAAATCAACAGAACACTAAAGGGATCCCCAATATCAGGACTGTTTGCAGATGCGGTATTGCAAAGGTTAGAATGGACAGCGCTCCCCACTGCGCAACCCAAACTCTGGGTCTGCTATGTAGATGACATCTTCACGATTGTCAAACGCGCATGACTAGAAGAAACACATCAACATATAAACAACGTCCTCACTGAAATAAAATTCACAAAAGAAGAGAACAATAACTGACTACCCTTCCTAGATATAATGGTAGAACATAAGAACAACAGAGAACTCTGGGCTAGCATATATAGAAAGACCACACATATGGACCAGATACGTAATTACACCAACAACCACCCCAATATTTATAAACAGAGCTGCATTAGGACATTATTCAAACAAGCCACAACGCATTGCAGCAACCCAGAATTGAGCAAAGCAGAACACTTATTCTGACTTTTTAAAAGGAATGGATATCCAAAAAGCACAATCCATCATTACCTCGGCAACAGACCACAACAAGAAGATACAACATGGCCAGGCACACTAGTCACCCTACCGTACATCAGAGACACACCAGAGATGACCACAAGACTACTCAGACCCCAAGGGATCAGAGTAGCCTACAAACCAACAACCACCATGTGACAGCTACTGACAAATGTAAAGGATCCCATTCCCACAACCAAAAAAAAACTAATGTAATATACAAAATACTATGTAAGGACTGTAAGAAACATTATACAGGTGACACCAAAAGGCACAATGATGATGTTACCTCACAGGGTGACAAAACGTTTGCAATCAAACACATTGACTCAGCAAGCAATTCTACAACCTCATCCACAAACCGAGCTACAAATCTTCTCAAAAGTTTTAAACATCAATAAAGTGCACAGTTAACCAAGTGAAAATTAAATTTCACAAGGTGATCAAACTTTTAATATTGTTAACTTCACATGCTATAGTATAAGATAATCTGAAGCTTTACCATCATTAACAGCATGCATCCTGAAAAGTCTGGTCAACACACTCCAAAAGCTAAAATAAACAGGGGAGCTAGTGCCAGCAATAACCATAATGCATCTTGAAAGACATGTATCTATGTAAGTGGCACGCCTTCATACAACCTTGTCTCTCAGCATATAATCAGTCACTAATTTCATGCATTGGACAATCACACCTGCCATCTATGTGCAAGCTCATTCTGGCATTCCAAAATCTCCTCCCTGGTAAATACCAGTGATCCAGCAATTGCAGGAGGCCCAATATGCACAGATCTCAAGATAGTCACAATTCATGAGGTTCAAACTACATCCAAAGTAATGAAACAGAATACAAATGACACAATGAAATAGTTGGAGTTGAAGACATTCAGAATGGAAACCTGTTACACTATAGCACTGTGATCAGCAACTGTCAAAGATGAGCAACTACAAGCATTGCAAAATACCTTTATCCAGGAATGGTCTTACAGTATTAAAGAATTTTCTGAGAATGTTTTGTCATTTTCATCATACAGAGATGAACTTGATGGTCATTATTTTTCAGTGCAAAAGACTTCCAATGTCTAAGATATCATATTATACCAGGCTATAATGAATTTGTTACACCTGCCATCTGCCCAGACCTGAATCAGGATATTGAACAACTTGTGAATGCATGCACCTATAGGCCAGTTGCTTCAACACAGGAGCTGAGGCAGCCTTTCCATTTGTATAACATTCAACCAACTGCTTGATCAAAAATAGCAACAGATTCATTCATAGTGTACAGGAAAGTTCAGATCCTTGCGACAAATGACTTGTCCAAATTTTTCGTTGTTCAACAACTCAGCAACTCAATGATTGTAACCACTGAAGACACAATGACCACTAGTTGCACTTTATTCAGTGTGCTGCTCAGGATCGTGTTGGACAATGGAGCATTGTTGTATCTTGGGCCCTCTTGATGAGCAGCGTATTTTGAGAGCAGCAGAAGAGAATGTGCAATATTGTCACAGCTTTTCCAACTGCACTGTGACTCTTCACTGAGTGATTGCAGGAGGATGTCCCGACCACAAATATAATGTCTCAACTTTTTAAACATTGAAAGAGTGTTGTGACACCAAAGATGACAATCTTATGATTACATCTATGCATTCATCTATTGATTGTAGACCGTGAATTAAATAGGATGTCTGATGGTTGAGAGCAAAATATTGCAGATGTTGGAAGTAAGAATTAAACATAAAATGATAGAGATAGCTAATCTGGCAGCCTCTGTTGAGAAATAAAACTGTTTCCAGCCAATAACCTTTCATTATAATTGTATAAATTTAAAAATACAACAGGATTCGTTTAAAATTGTAGCCTGAGCTGTTCGTTGCTCGTGGATCTGGAGAATAATATTGCTGTAACTGAGTAACTTTTAAAACTTATTTCATGAGCTGTAGATATTGTTGGCAAGGCCTTTATTTTTTCCTACTCATTAACTGCCCTTGAACTCCGCTCGGCCATTGCGAAAGGCGATTCAGAGTCAACCATATTGCTATGGATTTGCAATCACATGAAGGTCAGAAAAGGTAGCCAATTTCCTTTGCTAAAGGACATTAGAGAACTTGTTGGGTTTTAAGACAAACAATGACAGTTTTATGATGCTCTTGCTGCTGTCATTTTGCTGCTCATCTCAGGTCAAATCTAAGGCAGTATAAAAGGTACCCATACTGACCTACAAGATCAGAGGTTCAAAGGCCAGTGCAAACCTACACATCAACAAAGTGTAGACGACATCTCCAAGGTGTTGAGGAAATCTTCACAGGAACCTTTCAGCTCAAGTACTGTGCACAAACCCTTTACCATCAGTAACTATGAAAAGCAGTTGTGCATACTGAGTATTGTTAAAAAAACGTGACCTTTAATAAATGACCTTATTCCGAATAAGTATCAAATTCACATGTAATTGTAAGCATGACATAAGGCCGCCTCAGCAGAGAAACTGTTCCTTTCTCTGTCTCTGGAAAAAAAAGTTAAGAAAAATCCCTAGAAATATTGACCATCTCTGATACCTCTCTCTCCTTCCTGGGCCTCTCTGTCTCCATCTCTGGCATCCACCTGGAAACCGATATCCATTTCAAGCCTACCGACTCACACAGCTACCTAGAATACACCTCCTCTCACCCCTCTTCCTGCAAAAAGGCCATCCCCTATTTCCAATTCCTTCACCTCCGCCATGCCTGCTCCCAGGATGAGGCAGTCTACTCCCGGATATTCCAGGTGCCCTCGTTTTTCAAGGACTGCAACTTCCCCTCCACAGTGGTTGAAAATGCCCTCGACCGTGCCTCTCGCATTTCCCGCAACTCATCCCTCACACACCCTACTGGCAATAACAATCAAAACAGAATCCCCCCTCATCCTCGTGTACCACCCCACCAACCTCCAAATCCAAAGCAATATTCCACCGACACTTCTGCCATCTGCAATCCAACCCCACCATCAAAACATCTTTCCCTCCCCACGCTTATCTGCCTTCCGGAGGGAACACTCTCTCTGTGGCTCCCTTGTTCGCACCACTCCCTCCCCTAGCCCCACCACACCCGACACTTTTCTGTGCAACCTCAGGAAGTGCTATACCTGCCCCTACATCTCCTCGCTCACCCCCATCCCAGATCCTAAGAAAACCTTCCACATCAAACAGATGTTCACCTGCACATCTGTTGATGTGATATGCCGTATCCGCTGTTCCTGTTACGGCCTCCTCTACATCGGGGAAACCAAGCGGAGGCTTGGGGACTACTCTGCGGAACACCTACACTTGGTTCACAGCAAACAACTGCACCTCCCAGTCGTGAACCATTTCAACTCTCCCTCCCACTCCTTGGACGACATGTCCATCCTGGCCCTACTGCATTGCCACAATGGTGCCACCCGTAAGCTGCAGGAACAGCATCTCATATTTCACTTGGGAACCCTGCAGCCCAAGAGAATTGATGTGGACTTCACAAGCTTCAAAATCTCCCCTCTTCCATCCGCATACCAAAACCAGCCCAGCTCGTCCCCATCTCTCAAACCATTACTCCCACCTCAAGCCCCACCCCCATCTCCTACCCACTAACCTCCTTGACTTGGCCGTCCTCCCTGGACCGACCTATCTCCTCCCTAACTTCCCATCTACATTCACCTTTACTGGCTCCAACCCCACCTCTTTGACCTGTCTGTCTCCTTTCCGCCTATCTTCTCCATTATCCATCTTCTATCCGCCTCCCCCTCACTCCCTATTCATTTCAGAATCCCCTTCCCCTCCCCCATTTATGATGAATGGCCTCGACCCAAAATATCACCTTTCTTGCTTCTCTGATGCTGCTTGGCCTGCTATGTTCACCCAGCTCTACACCTTGTTATCCTAGAAGTGTTGACTTCGTTTGGTTCAAGAGTTCATGTTGATAGTTGAGTAAAGACTAATAAATGACCTTCCATATGTGATAAGCTAAAAAGTGGCAGAAGAGGAAATCACCTTGGCATCTTGGTACCTCTCTGATATTCATTGGTTAGAAAGGTCCCAGCAAGTGTTTGACATTGAACAAACTACCAACCCTAGAAATAAAATGTGTTATGGAATGCTTTGAAACATGGGTAGGCCTTATCACCATCTTCAGACAGTAGATAGACAAGAGAAGACAAAGCAAGTCCCAAGCAAGAATTTCCTTATACTTGAGCTGAAGAGCAGGATTTGTCATCAAATGCTACTGAGATCAACATCCTTCATGCCATCTGTTTGCGTGTCCTCGGCATGAGTGAACTATTCACACCTGTCTTATCTTGTTTACCTTTCCTGTCTGTTTAGCTATTACATAATATTTAAATGATCCTTCTTAATAAATGGAATAAGCAATCTTAGAATTATTTATGTATACCTATTTTAGTTACCTGTGATTGCAAAGCCTAAAATCAGTGGATTCACCTTGCTTTCCTTGAGACGTTAAAAAAATTCCTGGAAACTCTAGGTTAATGTTATAAAGCAATGCTAGTTGAGTGATAAGCATAGGTTAAGTGGTAACAAATGTGTCCTGAGGCTTCCCAATACAGTTTCAAGGTCAGAGATCTTATACCCAATCTATCATATGATTCTGCATAAAGTTCCCCATTCAAATATATGCACACTTTTCAAAGTCTTAAAGACTGTAGGCAATTTACTTATGGCATTTCAAAAGCTGGCTTAGATTAGTTCACAAGTCGGCGCAACATCGAGGGCTGAAGGGCCTGTTCTGCGCTGTATTGTTCTATGTTCTATGTTCTATAGACATAATGGACCAAATGGCTTCAATCTATTACATAAACTTTATATGATGCTACCCTCAAGTTAAGCTGTTTATTTTCATAATTTAATGTAACATTCAGTATTTGCATTCCCAGGTTTCATATTCACCTCTTAGCGAATAATTTAGCAATATTTTGTTTTCTTCACAAAGAAACTCCAACCAGTGAGTGTTAGGTAGCCGAACTGTGAACACATGGCATTAATTGCTTATTTGGCCACTGTATATAGCTATCTACCAGAAGGTGAAGTGGGGTCCTGACAGGTTTTCCCCAGTCAGAATAGTCTCCTGCCAGCAGGCTCACAAAAATCAGTAGATTGCAGGTTGTAATGCTAATAATCACAGTATACATTTGAGGAAATTATTCTGTAATTCTTTGCAGTATCCAACCTTAAATTTATGATGAAACAAAATATTTGTAAAATTCACCAACATGACGTACGTAATCTTCACCCTGTTACAAATGATAACCCGTGAACATAAATCTAGAATGAAATGACCAAGACATTTTTATGACTCAATATTTTATGTAATGTGATTAATAGTCTCATTCTGAGCTAGTTTTGCACATTTTTGTTGCATGGTACTATTTCTTTTTCTGCAATTTTCACTGATTTGCTGAGTTGATTATGATTATGCATAATTGAAGAAATAAATGTGTCTTGCCATTGGAAGTAACTATATGATGTCCTGATGTAATGATTATTGGCTGTTTGGAGCACTCAAACAGTGCTAAGTAATTACACTACCTGGAGAGCTGCGACATTAAGAGTGCAAAGCGATGTCAAACAAATGACTTTCTTTATCTTGTCATTATTGTATGCATCAAGTACAAGTGTTTGAATTTGCCCTTGATAACACATCAGAGCAGATGATTGAAGTCATTGCTTTTCATTTGCTGGTTATTTGAGTCTAAAATAATCTTTTAAGTGGGCCAGTTTCCCTATTAGTCAATGATTTTTCATGTATTTTCTGTAAACAATAAAAATAAACCTAAAAAGAAAAGTAATAGATTTAGAGTTAAATCTCAAAGTACTTGCTTTAATATGTAACGCACATTTATACTGTTGAGATTGCACATAAATTTTGCAATCCATTGCCTCATTTTGTATACATATTCTATATTTTGAAGTCAATGGAGTGTAGAAATCATGCAGCATGTAAATTAAGCAACCAATGTAATCCTATCATACTCTTGCCTAATGTGTTAAAGTGATGGGATTCTCTTAGTTTGGCCATAAATAAACAGTCCTTGTTTGTGACCTGGGATTGGCAATTACACATTTTTATTTGCCATTGTTGGAAAGATTTTATTCTTCCATACATGTTTTTTTTTTCCTCCCTTCATGATGGATGATTCCTCCAAAAGAATGTCTCTTCAGTGACAATTCATATGTCCGAGCCTATGCATCCATGGCCATCAACATAGCCAAATTCAAACCTGACAACAACTAATAGATGCACTTTTCAGTAAGGAATCCGAAGTGGACAATCAGAAGTGGCAACTTCAGCTAATTTTTACCCTCCTTTATCCGAGGCGCACTGAGACCAATTGCAGTGACCTAATCACCAGCACTGGTCAGAAATCAGAACTGGCATGTTTCTCTTCTGTACAGCTTCACTATTCACACTGGAACCCTATGCAACAATTAAAGGTACAATTGTTGGGATGAGTTTAGTTCATTCAGCAATGGCAGACATCACAACAACAAACCTCTGATGAAGGGTCTAGGCCCGAAACGTCAGCTTTTGTGCTCCTGAGATGCTGCTTGGCTGCTGTGTTCATCCAGCCTCACATTTTATTATCTCACAACAACAAACCTTTCTTTGTTTGGTTGAAAGGGAGAATGGAAATGCTGCTTGTTCTCTTTCCTTATTGCCAAGTAAACATAGAAGAGATTTGATTTAATTTCATTTCATATTTTGTTGCTTCCACTTTGTATTCCTTTCTTTTACTAGAGCAGTTTTACAGTTCTAATTTAATAGATTTTGAAGCGTTCAAAGCAAAAAGGTAATTATTAGTATACTCAAGTTCACTTCTGACACTTGAAGAGTAGTAATTTCATAGCTTTATCTAGGGAGCAAAGATTATGTATTTGACTTCTGAAGATCAGTGAAGAAGACAAGCTTTGCAGTTTTCTTTGTGAAAATTTAATTTAAAAATTTTCATTTATTTTATTCCAGGAATAAATTTTATACTGCACTGGTAGTAAATTATTCCAAAAGGTCAGTTGCATTGCCCTAATTGTGAAATTAGAAGTAGGACTTCCTTTTGAGCTGTAACAAACTGTCCAGCTAGATTGGCCATCAGTAATCTGAATGTTATTAATATGGTTGGTTAGTTGATGATGGCAAATAAACATCATGAAGCAACCTTCTGCCTCCACAACATCTCAAAATTGTGCAATAGGGGAGAGAAGAAGGTTCTTATAGGTTGAAGCAGGAGTACTTACTTCATTAATGATAGTGTCCCTTATCTGTCAGTTTTGAGTGCAAATCCATTGGAGCACCTTGAACACATAAGCAAAGCTGACACCTCACTGAGCACTGAGGGGAAACTACATTGTTGGTAGCAATGGGGTGTACTTAAAAGATCCCCCGGTACTAATCAAAAAGAACAGGGTTATTCTTCTCATGGCATATCAATAATTATCCTTTCATAGCAACTAAAACATATGACCTGATCATGCACTTCATGGCTTTACATGGAATCATTCTGTGGATGACATGACTTTCAGCACTGCACCAGTGACTACAGTTCAAAAGCTTTTAATTGGCTGTAAAGCAATTTGGGATGTCCTGATGTCTTGAATATATAGATGCAAATCTTTCTGCTTTCTTTGTTCATACTATCACCATGAATATAAACGCAAATTTGTTTTCTGGGCTTTCTTCTACTTGATCTCCAGCTGAAACTTTGTGGAGCTTGTACAGCACATGTTTTATCCCATGTTTGCTTAAGACAGTATGAATGTCATATGGGCTTCCTTGTACAGTGGCAAATAAGATGTGAATAGCATCATAATAGCTTATGTGCCTATAGAGTGCTGTAAGAGTTTCAAGTTAATCCATTTTCTATAAAGATGGGAAAAAGAACAAACAGAGAACTAAAATCCCAAATTGTAAGAAAAGGATAAAAGATATTCAAGGCAACTGATTGTTTTCAGAACTATTCCTCTGACCGAACCTTATCATGAATCTTTTTAAGAGTAAAAGGAAATGGTTAACTGATGACTCTTTTTTACATAAAAGTAAAATATATCTTACGTTAAATGCATTCTATAGGCAGGTTTATTTTATTTTCTCACCACTGCCAAAAGCTGTGCTGAGGCAACGTGTGAGATTTACATCTCCCTCGGTGTTCATGCACATTCATGTGTGCAATATAAGGACACATGTATATTCCTTGTGATTTTACATACAGTTTCCGGTACTCTGCACACATTCAGTACTCCAATCAGTACTGAACAAAGAAGTTTCAGGAAGTTTAGAAATGGAGCCCAAATGTAATGCGTAAGTTACACAAAGGAGTCAGTGCCTCCATTTAATCAATAATGATGTTTGTCAGGATTTGCTGTGAACAGGAACAATATTATTGCTAGATGAACAACACAGAGCTGATATTTGGATTTTACATTTTAGAGCTTTTGTTCAGAATCTTTTTTTCTTTTAATTGAATTTTTAAAAAATTTGAGTTGTTAGATTAATGGAAGTAATAATGTTTAACTTGAACCTGACAGTGAAATTTCCATGTGAAGAATGGACCTTTCAAAATATAATTCTTTGGTCTGGCACCCCCAAAAGAAAGAAATTCAGCTGACACCACTGATGTTAGATGATGTGATTTTAATACAGAACCATGAAATGAAGTCATTGCAATTAAATGGATTTGAAAATATATCTAAGTCTAAGTAATTTTCTGTGTGCTATTGGAATGCTTCACTGCTATTAGGTTTTCTCACTTCTTATTCCTTCTCTAAATCAGTTCATTGAGGTACGCACAGAACTGTGATGTGCTTCATTGTTAATAGCTTCATTAAGTAAATCAGCACTGGTCATCAGTCTTCTACTTCTGGATGTTGGATTAAAATTATTTGGGATTCATTATGTTACAATGGGCACTCAGCCAAGTAAAATACACTTACATATCTCAAGGTACACTTTTCACTGTAGGTGATTCTTCATTCTTCATGATGAAAACTGCATATGTAAACCATAAATGAGTATTGGTACCTTACATCAATCATTCAAAGTCTTATTCCTCTGATGCCAAAAACTGTTTATTGTAATATACAACATAATATGACATTTAGCAAATACAAAAAAAACACCCAACAATTTAAAGTTATAAAGATATGTCCTGAGGGAAAACTCAACTTACACACACTGTTCCTGACACCAAACAGATATCTGAGTTGAAATTCTGTGTGAGGCAGTCCATCCTAACGCCCCATTGATCTCAAAGGTATTCTTGTTGTGATATTTAACTTATCTGTGAATAGACAATTAGCCTGACATTTGAAACAGGTATTAAGGTGTTAAAATGATTGAGTCCTTCATTTCTTATACAGTATACATGCACTGCCTGAAAGTGGGCTGTAGCCAGGTTCAGTTAAGGCATTTAGGAGGGTGTAAGATGATTATTTGAGTGGAAACAATGTATAGCTGGTAGTTCACTGTCAGTCAAAATTCACCAGTGCACTCTCCATTGCAAAGCTTCTACCGACAAAAGTCTACTTCTTAACCGATCAGCAGTTCAGATGTTGTTTACCCTTTAGATCGGTAAATTGTCCTGACGTGGGCAGATAAAAAGCTTCAATGAAATGTGTCTCTTTTTTTAACAATACTCAAATTCCGTCCTACCAAACAACTATCTATGATGACCTGTAAACAAGTGCTTTTGGCAAAGTATTTGATCACTTCCCCTAAAATCCCCTGACAAAGATTTCTTATTTTCTTACTTTTATCTACTTCTGTGAAGTATCTTGGATTGAAAGTGCTCATAAGGGTGCTATTTAAGGATAAGTTGTTGTTAAGTATTCACTTAGTCTTCCTAAGATATTGCTTAATTTAATCATGAGAACTATACAATCCTATGACTGGCAGCTACAATACTAATAAGGTAAGAATGAATGAACTTCCATGCTCATTGGTTGGATTGTAGGGCTTTTACAAACACTTTTGTGTCAGGATTCCATTCAATATCAATGAAACTATGATTCTAAATTTAAGTATCTTTGAGAAACCATTTAGTGTATTGTCTAAAAGAGCAAACATTAAAATAAAATGAAAGTAAAGTTAAAATAAACATAGAAGATCGGGTAAAGATCACAAAAAAATAGTCTATTGTTTCAAGTTGAACTCTACATCACCAGCAAAACAGAAGATCAGTTATTGGAAGGGCCAAAATAAAGGGGAAAGGTTATGGGAATGAGAAGGTGCTAAAAGCCAGAATGATTTTGTGAAGCAATGAATTTCATTAATTGAACATAGAACATAGAACATTACAGCACAGTACAGGCCCTTCAGCCCTCGATGATGTGCCGACCTGTCATACCGATCTCAAGCCCATCTAACCTACTCTATTCCATGTACGTCCATATGCTTATCCAATGACGACTTAAATGTACCTAAAGTTGGCGAATCTACTACCATTGCAGGCAAAGCGTTCCATTCCCTTACTACTCTCTGAGTAAAGAAACTACCTGTGACATCTGTCCTATGTCTTTCATCCCTCAATTTAAAGCTATGCCCCCTCATGCTCACTGTCACCATCCTAGGAAAAAGGCTCTCCTTATCCACCCTATCTAACCCTCTGATTATTTTAGATCTGATTCACAAAAGGACACTTGAAAATTATAAATTGAATGTTCTTGAGTGAATCATTTTTAATAATCGTTTAACCGCACAATGTAGGAACCAAGAATTGGTGTACACAGTCCATACACTGTCCTGTTATATCTGAACATTGTAATGCCAACACCCTGATATCATAAGATTAATGTTTGAATGGTCTATGACCAGGCTGTCAATCCATGTAGGTGTCTAGCTTATTCATTTCACGGATCACTGCAGAAGACAAGAGTGTAAGAAATGACAGGAACTGGACATTAACCTTTGTGCTCTAATTTTTTTTCATTTGCATTGCCTTTGCATTTCAACCTGAAACCAAGAATAAAATTCATTCAAGTTATCATAGATAGGAAGCAAGTTGTAAGAACAAATGGGGGTCTTAATGCATTCATTTTAGAGTAGCACTGTCATGTTCTCTTGGGAGAATATGAATTTTGAATTCAGCACGCTCTTCTCAGCGAAGGTGACAGTATGGATCTTACAACCAACACCATCAACTACAATAAAAGGACTATAGCATCTTCCACTCAAAAGAAGTCAAGCAATATACAAAGTGTTGAACTTGTCTATCAACTCACACTGAAAATTAGTTGCTAGGTTTTGGAATATATCAATCATAGACAACCTATGCCATTTTAAAATTACAAAATCGGTCTGCAGAGAAACATTTGCTTTCTATCAAAATTAAAATCAGGCACTTTTTAAAGTAAATTTTAGAGTATGATACACAATTTTGGGCAAATCGGTGCCATTTACTCTTGCAGTAGTACAACACCGTAGTATTAGCAGGTATATTTCACACTACTGATAAATCCTGTATTTGACTATTCATGTTTGGTAGTAATACATGCAGGACTGCCACAATCGTAAAGAAAAAGATTATGTTAGATTCATAGTAACTGGCTTATTTTGCTATTATAAAGTCTGATTAAAAGGAAGGTAAATGTAATTCTACATTGTGTTGACATTTCCTACAATTTCATATTAATATGTTTTTGATACCTTCCTGTATCTTGTCTCCAATGTTTATTTTCCTACTTGCTGCAAAAGCAATGGCTGGTTCTGGTTGATAGAATCACATAAAACACATATTTTAATGTTGTGGTTCAATTTGCTTAGGACAACTTGATAAATCATAGTTCATCTACCTCATAGGCTTTTAGCTTATTTCAATTATTGGTCTTGAAATTCTTTTTTGCAACATCACTTGTAACATTGACCATAAACTGTTTATGTTTGCTACTGGCTTCCTGAAATTATACACGTTTGCTGGGATTTGCATATCACCCGATGCAAGCACTGCTGAAACAGTGTGAGAAGCTTAGCAAGGTCATTTAAATAAATCAATGAAGACTCTTGCTTGAAAACAGGCCAAATTGACAGCCTGTACAGCAGGCATGAGCACAAACAATTGGCAGGAGGATCAAGGGGACAGTTCCCAACAGTTAGTGGAATTTGGGGTGCCATCATGGGGTTGGCACGGGTCCACAGAGGGCTGTCAATGGAAGCATAACTGGGATGGGGAAAAGGCTATGGCAAGGTCATGGTCAGAAAATAGAGCAAAATGAACACAGACACAAATAGAGGAGAGGACTTTCAAAGAGATTTTTTTCATAGGAAGTGTTGTGAATGGGGTCTTATTCGGAGGGGAGGGTTATGAAAGGGCTTATGTTTTGAGAGGGATGGTTGTTACAGCGGTTATGTTTGCGAGAAGGTTTCAAATGGGAGTGGGATTTTACAGTCTTCTTATGGATTGTTAATATTTAAAGAGAAATCTAAACACTTTATTTTAACCAACATTCACTTGATCTTTCATGTAAAAGAACTGAGAAAACTTTTGGTACAATTTTCCCCTCTCTGAAAGTAGTGAGAAAGGGAAATAATTAGACAAGTTGGCCCTGAGGAGAAATTCACCCCTTCCCTGGCTGTCCACAAACTGACCTTCAGATTAATAACCTCACATTTACAATGGGGGAGGAAGTGGACTAGCAGTATTATTATTAGACTGTTAATCCAGATATTTTCTGGGGACCCAGCTTCAAATCTATCCATGCCAGATGTTAGAATTTGAATTCAATAAAGGTGTGGATTATGAGTCCAATGATGACCGTGATCCATTGTCAGTTGTTGGTAGAAAAGCCCACTAGGGAAGGAAACTGCCATTGTTGTCTGGACTACATGTAACTCCATGCTCACAGCAATGTGAGTGGCACTAAACTCCTTATAGGATGGGCAATAACTACTGGCCTGGCCAGATGCACCATCATCTCATGAATGATTTTTTAAAAATCTTCTTTGCCTAATGAGATAACTAGCAAGTCGTTAATCTAACTTCTCTGCATTTACTGAATGCTTTTAGGGCTGATTTTGTTCAAGCTCGCAATCACTTCTGTCTGGGTTGCACTTCTTACAAGTATTATGGAAATAATGGTCAGAATTCAACATAAAAGACATTGTGTTAAAGTGGGCACCTTCAATAGTCAGTAACCCCACCTCCACCTGCAAGAAAGCCCACTCGGTCAAGCACCAATCAGTAATTGATTACTTACTGATGGATTTTTAAACCAATCATGTCCTTTGTTACTGAAGCCCTGCCCCAACCAAAGATGCTGGGCAATCAGAGACCAGCAGTCAATGCACACTAGAGAACATTGTTGGATTGCCAGGGCATTCCTCACCAATCAGACGTGCAGCAGTAAACAGGGGATGAGGGGATTGTGGTGGAATGGGGTCATTGGAAGAGGGAAGTCAGAGGTGATGGCACTTTCAGAATCTGATTTTCCCAAATTCTATCTGTGCCCCTAATTGCCTCCAGATTGGGGAAATGCAGGAAGATAGAAACCAATTGCCTTGCCTGTCAGGATTTGGATAATTGAAGTTGTGGTGGTTCAGGACCCATAAGTGTTAACTAACACCTTTCAGGAGATTCACTAGTAGCAAGTCAGCAAAATGATCGATGGATCTTTCATCCTTCCTACCTCAGCTCACAGTTGGCGAGGTGATGGGTAAGGACAAGGAGGAATTCATAAACCTGCTTCATTATTTCCCTGTGTGGCCACTTTCCCCACCAGTTCTAGGGAAGGGATTGCTCACGTCACCAACTCTTTAGCCCAGTGCGAATTTTATCTTAAAGATTTAGAAGGCTCTGGGGATCCGCCTGGTAAATATTCACAACCCAAGAATGGCAGATGGACTCAATTCAGCATTGCTTGTGTACATATCTTGAAAGGCAGTGTCCATCTTCTTTCATCCCTATCTGCAACACCCATCCCACTGACCAATCCCCACCACTGCCTACCTGCACTCACCTATCACCATCATACCTACCTTTCCTCTCTGCTTATTTCCCAGCTTTCCCTTCCCTTTCCCCATTTCTGAAGAAGGGTCCCAACGCGAAATGTCAATGTTCCTGCTCCTCTGATGCTGCCTGGTCTGCTGTGTTCCTCCAGCTCCATGCTATGTTGCCTCTGACTTCAGCATCTGCAGCTCTTGCTATCTCTGTGCTGTTATTTTAATTCCAGGCAGGACTGTTAAAATCTGGGCTGAAATTTCACATATAGACCATTTCTCAAAACTATTGGAACTGTTACCTCAAAAGGTTCTCCCCCTGCATAGTCATTAGAGCAATCAATAAAATGAATGATGTTTGCCTGTTCCTTTGATAACTTGTGTATAGGAACTATAAAGTATAGGAGACTACGGACATCTGTGTCACGAGCACCCCACGCTTCTTTAAGCTTGTTGCAACAAAGACATCTCTCAGCATCAAGTAGGTTCTCCAGTTTTAGTGTTTGATGTTAAATCCACATGTTCACTCACGAAGTTTCCTGTTATGTTTTATGGAACTCAAAGTGTGGTTTGTGCAATGTACCTGTGTCCAAAACAAAAACGTCTGGTTATGGTCTTTCTCTCTGCAAAGAGAAATTTCTCTTTGATGTGCAGATGACTTATCTATTGTAATACGAGGATCATTAAAGCACCCCAGGGTGCTATAAGGTATAATTCTCCAATCCTGTGATTAGATTTCCAATTTAACATTAGATTGAGTTACTGATCTTATGCTCATGTTAAAAAAAAGCGCATAGGTGTGTTTGAAAAAGTGAAACAGCTTGAGACTCTTTACGTTCAAGCATTTCAATTCTGCCAGTGGGAGTTACCTTTTCTATGCTTCACAGAGCTATTTCATCATAAGATCATAACCAGATTGTGTGAATGAAATGAAAAAAAAGAAGCTCAGAGGCTTAAAGTATGTTAGCATGGTGTATAAAACAGTGCCAGAATAGCATTTGTGGTTTTACTTGTGTAAACTCTTGAAAACAATTATAGTTATAATATAATTAACTGTCAGATCCCATATGATTACTCACTATAGTTCTAAAATAATTTGTCTAATCTACACAGCATGTTCAATATATGGTCTTGTAATTTATTTTTTAGGAGAGTATTCTAAACAATAAATCTAATGGAAACAATCTGCCTCTCAATTTTTTGACTGTTCTTGAGATGTGAGTATTGCTGGCAAATTTGGCATTTATAGCCTCTTCCTAATTTCCAGAAGGTGATCGTGGGACGTTTGCATGAATCACCAGCAGCAGGTTTGACACAACTAAGTGGTTTATTCAGACAGCACTTCACCACATTAGTGTGGAACTGAATTGTTTGGACAAAGAGTTTTTTGCTCTGCATGACAGCATCAGAGCTGAGATGAACATCACAGGCACTACAGCAAGACCACTGACAGGAGAGGATAATTACAGTGTGAGAAGTTGCATGTGCAGAAACCTAACAGCAAATGCTGAAAGCAGTCAGCAAGTCAGGCAGTGTCTGGACAGAGAGAGTGTGTGCATATTAATATTTTCGATGACTTTATGCTCCATTCTCCTAAGTTTCATTCCTAGCTGGAAGAGCAAGATAAATCCTCAATGAATCTCATTTTCTGCTGTGAGTTATTGCTAAAATGTCTTCCTTAAGAATACAGCAGGAAGCTGTTTTCATCAACATCAGCTGGATAAATTTCTGAAGCATATGATAATAACAGTTGAAGTGAATGAGGCTGTACTTTATGATAATGTAATTGCAAATCTCAAATTGCTACATAATTGCTTCTACAAATTAGAAAAGAAAATGTATGGAGCTGCTGGGAGCCTGCCTGCTGCCTATAAGCAGAATTCTTTGATTTTCAATTTCAACCATTCGGAAAGGATGAAACATTTTCTCGCTGAATTCAAAGGGTTTTACCTCTTAAAATAAAAGCAAAGGATAGCTGCTTTAAACAAAACACCGACACCAGTAATGGTTTTCATATGAGATGAAAGAAACACTTATGCTGATAATGGTTTTCATATGAATACAAAGTGACTTTCAGTAACGATATTTTATCTTTTTTTTCTCTCGGCATGCTTGTTTGAATTAAAACCACTATATCTGATCTGCTAATCCAACCTGGCGGATCACTAATCTTGTATTTGTGCATGCAGTGGTCTGATTACAACTATCTGACCTCTGCATAGAATTAGGCCAAAGTCTTTAATTGAAAGTCAGTGCTGAAAGTGCTTCCAACAAATGCACAGCCAGCTCCCAGCTGAGCACACTGCAGACACCTCATCTACTGTAGAACCAGGTGAAAGCTTTCAGGTCACATCTGACTTACAGCATATGCCTCGTAAATCGATGTGAAAACTCTTTTGACTATTTCCTTAGTGACCAGATGGGCTACGTCCTAGAGCACTCACAGAAGTCATTACTCCAAGCATCAGGGTGTGGAATTGATTTTAAGATAACAGACAAGGGGAAGGGTTGCCAGGCTTGATTGCCTTCCATCAATGTAAGAGTTCAGAAACAGTTTAGTTCAGCAAATCTTCCTCAATTTGGGTGGGAAAAGCCAACAAGAATTTTTTTTATTTGTCTCAAAATGCAAAGATGTAATAGGAATCCATTCTTCTGTTCTGTGATCTGGGGTTTGAGTGGCTGAATCAGGATGCCATGACACATGGCTCCATTTCACTGACAGCTTTTCCCCTTCTAGTCTCTTTTATCCGTCCAAAAACAACTAGACAGATGTTTCCAGTAAGGGGTATAACCTCAAGTACTTCAAACCTCACCCTTTCTTTTTGTCTTTCATTAGCTGTCTAGATAATTGTCATAGATAGCACCATTTACTGACAATAAAGGCAAGAGTAATTACGATCCTCTTCCGAAATCATATGCAGATTCTGAATGAAGTGTGATTGTGATTAATCATGTACCAACATTAGCCTCATGTATTTGTCACATGCTGCTGTCCTCTACATTTTTAAAATTTCATTTATTTGCATCCAGGCAGAGATCACCACCATTTCTACTTAAGCTTCACAAATCATTCTTTGCTAGCAGCTATTAGTTCACAGCTTCCCAGATCTTTTAAATACAAGCAACTGGAAACAGCATCTCTATAAATTTTTGTTATGGTTAGTTCTAAATCAGAAGAAAACTCTAAGACAAGCACTGGAAGGAGGATATAAACAGTTGGAAATAAATTATGTGCCCTGCAACTGATTTATTTTTTGAATGTCTAAGCTTGCCAGTTGAGTATGCAATTTGGTTATGTCCTATTATGGTTGAAATACCCCCTTGTTTCTGCCACTCAACATGTGATTGCATTTGATTAAAATAATGGGAAAATTTGAAGCACTGCAGTTGGATCAAGGGAATGCTGTGGATTCTCAAATGGCAGCTAATGAAGCAGTAGAGGTAAAAATATGTTGGAACCATGAGGAATTTGGCCTTGTATAGATGGAAAGAGAACAGAAAGCAAGGGGCAGCCAATGAGATTAATGGGTGTGTAGGCAAAGTTAAAGCTCATGGTTTGGGGGTCACATATCAGCATGGATTGAAGATTGGTTGGCACCAAGATGCAGAGAAAAGATTTAAATAGGTATTTTCAGGTTGGCAAGCTGTAACATGTGGCTTGCTGCAGCGTTCAGTGCTGAGTCCTCAAGTGCTCACAAGTTCTATTCATGACACAGGTGAAGAGATGGGACGTATTATTGCCAAATTTGCTGATAACATTCAACTAGTTAGAAAAGTAAGTCGTGAAAAGCACTCAAAGAATTTGCAAGACATCTGTGGTTAGGTTAAATGAGTGGTCAAAGATTAGAAAATGGATTAAAACGTGAAAATATGGTTGTTTTTTTAATTCATCCTGCCAAAATGAACAAGCAAAGGTAGGCAGGAATATAGATTTGAGGTTACAGTCAGGTCAGCCATAATTATGTTGAATAGTGGTGTAGGCTTAGACCATAAGACCATAAGACATAGGAGTGGAAGTAAGGCCATTCGGTCCATCAAGTCCACTCCGCTATTTAAATCATGGCTGATGGGCATTTCAACACCACTTGCCTGCACTCTCCCCGTAGCCCTTGATTCCTTTTGAGATCAAGAATTTGTCGATCTCTGCCTTGAAGGCATCCAACATCCCGGCCTCCACTGCACTCTGCGGCAATGAATTCCACAAGCCCACCACTCTCTGGCTGAAGAAATGTCGTCTCATTTTAGTAAAGAGAAACTTGAGAGACTAACTGGTTTTCTCCTTTCCTAATTCATAAAATCTTAAAGATTAAGAAGGCCTATAATGAATTAAATTGTTATATGTTGGGGTTGAAATTGAAATTCATGGTAGCATGGAATGGACCATAATTTATTGGCAGAGATAGTAGTAACTGCGGATGCTGATTTCTGAAGAAGGGTCTTGACCCAAAACGTCAGCCTTCCTGCTCCTCTGATGCTGCTTGGCCTGCTGTGTTTATCCAGCTCTACACCGCGTTATCTCATAATTTATTGGCAGCTTGTTTTAACTTTTCAGCTAATTTTCTTTGACAATAAAGTGAACAGAAAATGAAATGGGCCTTTGCCTATTTTGTGCTACTGTCAAAACAGAATTCAATATCATGGTTTCTGTTGAAAAGCAAGGTGGCACCAAGCAGATTTAGAACTAAGATATTAATAATAATAATTGTAGAAGTAAGAAAAGATTTGATTATACCGACAATGGATAGAACCTGAAGCTAGTGGTTAGAAGCTGCACTTTCTGCTGTAAGACATAATCTAAAATAGGAACGGATAATTGTTTAACAAAAAAACCTAACCTGGAATATGGGAGCAAGAAAAAGAGTGTGAAATATGAAATAAAGACAATGTCGTAGATTAATAAATATTTGCAGAAGGGAGCTTTTTGGCCTATAAACCCAGGCCTCTCCAACGGCAAATACATTCTATCCTCACCACTGACTGGCCTGTATTTTCCTGGTCTATCCCCTTGATAATGGTACAACGTCTGTAATCCTCCAGTCCTCTAGCACCTCACCTGTGGCCAGAGAGGATCTGAAAACTGAAACCACAAAACCTGATAGCCCTTCCCAGGCCTCCCTCAAAATCTCGTGCTGTATCTTCTCCGGGACTGCAGATTTATACATTTAAAGACTGTTAAACAAGCTAATACCTTGTCTCTCACTCTTTCTCTCTGTCTCCCTCCCTTTCTGTCTCTCTGTTACTTTCTTCTAATATTTCACAGTATTCCACTCTGGTGTGTGTCCGCTGTGACATCTTTTTCCATTGTGAAAAATAACAAAAGTACTAAGTGAGGGCTACGCCCACATCTGAATTCACCTATTTCTTTTAACATTGCTGCCACTGTTGCCGACTTAGGCTGTCGGTCTGTTTCTTTCCAGGTCCTTATATTGCTTGTTCTTTTTGGATTTGCTGACTGCATGGAGGGACATCATTTTACCACTCCTCTCAGTGATGCTGACTGCCTTCCAAGTGTTTCTAATTTTCTCTGCCCCTCTCTAATATGTATTGTGAGTTTACATCCAACATGGTGGTTTATTGCTGCGGCAATCCTTATGTTATCTTCCGTAACATATTAAACTGTTCATAGATATTGTGAAGAATCCCACAGACATTTATTGGAGCAAATTATTATGTATAATTGTTACATTTTTTGGACATCTAAGTGTCTGGGCTAAAACGAGGTGTTTATTTAGAACAGAAGAACATGTTTCCACTCCTACCATGTGCACTGCAGGTGGATGGAGTAAATGTTTATGTGGTAGGATGCCAATCAAATGACCAACCTGGAAGACACCAAGCTTCTTGAGTGTTGTGGAGCTTCACTCATTCAGGCAAGTGAGGAGTATTCCATTACACTCCTGTCTGTGCCTTGGGGAGCTTTCGGGAGTCAGGAGACAAGTTCATCTGAACACTGTAAACGCAGCACTATGTCATTAACATCATGTTTAAAGCTTTACTGAACAAAAGTTACGCCTTGGGAATAGCAGTCCCACCACATTGACAGTGGTATATTGCTGAAGTCAGATGAATCAATAGAATTCAAGCTTCTAAGGCTTCAAATCAGAAATACCTGGGGAAACATCCTGTAGGTACGTCTGCATCGTAAAGCAGTTTTATTCCACAATTATACAAGGTAGTTTAGCTAAATCTCCCAATGTGAAACTGGATTGTGCAAATCACTTCTCCCTCCACATCTCCATATTCTGATATTTTACCCTATTTTTTCCTGTTTCACTATCTCCTCACTAGGCTTTTTGCTCAGTTCAAATTCTACCCTTTTACTTTGCACCCAATTTATTTTCATCCTGTTTTGCCAGATAGTGTAAAAGATGAAGAGCCAGTTGGATCACATAGCCATGACATTTGACAAGTTAGGTTAAAATTAAACCCAAACAATACATTTTTATGATTTTGTTCCCTTATGAGTGTTATTTATGTGACTATATATTCAAATGGGTCAGAAGAAAAACTCATGAGTAAAACCACTTTGAAATACGATTGATTGGAATTGCAGTTTTCTAAGTGATTGATTTTTCTAGGCTTCGATTAATCTTTTTGAATTATTTTTTCATGAATCAGTATGATTAGGTTGCTTATTTTAACCAAAGAGCAGGTCAATTTAATCATTGTTTGTTCAGTTTGCTGCATGGCATAAATAGGTCAGAGCAAGACATTTACAACAATGAGACACTGACATCTGATATCACAACACATTTCTGCAGAGTAAAACAGATTTTGAACAGAATCCTGTTTATCAATGCTATTTTTTAAAACTTGTGCAGTTTTCAAGAAACTGAAAATGTTAGCATCTTCGGTGATCTGTTGTGAATTTGAGCTGGATCCCAAAATGTCACGCCTGGACTAGTGTTCTAAGAGTGAATGACTCACAGAAACATGGCCAATACTGAACTCTCTGTGTGAAGCAATCACAGCTGCCAGCTGGACACAGCCTTAACATGTGCTGTTCAGCAGAATTAATCCATTAGCCAAATAAGCCTTACATCTTGTGCTGTAAAGGTGTCAGCTGATGATCTATAGAATTGTATGATTCTTCTCTTTCTGTAGCCAGCATCAACTTGGTAACATTAGAAACTACTGATATATTTACAACAAAATCCTTCTGTCAGGTGGACTTGTTGCATTAATCAAGGCAGAAACCTATCTCCCAGATTTTGAAAATACTTGTCTTCTACTGATTTTTTAACTTTTAATGCATAGAGTAATAGATTCCTAATGTAGAAGTATGGCATCCACTAGAGTCTTGTCAAGATCTCTGTGCATCAAACGTTATTGCTGAGCCCATAGCATAAATGACTAATGCAACTATGCAGTGAGACAAATAATGCTACACTTTTCTGTATAATTTTGCCCTCAGCAGACTAAGTAGTGGGCTAATCACCTTAAAACCAGCAAATGGGAATGTTATTTTGTGGTTTTTGGTGTTTGCATGCACTAAGAAAAAATAATGTCTCGTTGCATGGATAAGCATATGGATGATGATGGGATAGTGTAGGGGCATGGGCTTAGATTAGTTCACAGGTCAGCACAACATCGAGGGCCGAAGGGCCTGTTCTGCGCTGTATTGTTCTATGTTCTATGTTCTATGATTAGCCATTAGTAGCTAGGAAATGATCATCCATTTTAACTGACACCTCTTGGTGCTGAAATACTGCTTAAAGCCCTAATTGTTGAATGTAAAGAGAGGCTTGATTTTGAACAGCCTCGGTTACTTAATTAAATAGCCTTGATGAACATAACTTGTAAGCACCAACAATTAACATTGCCAGAAAAATTCAACAAGTCTGGCAACAAGTATGGAGAGAAATCATTCAACATTTTGGGTCCAATGACCCTCTTTCAGAACTGATATAGCTATTGATGCTAATGACAGGGGGTAAAGAGGAAAAGTAGTGAGCAGATAGGTGGTCACAGAGCCCGGAGAGAAAAAGAGAAAGAAAGTTAGGCAAACAAAGGATTTGTTGATAGTAAGTAAAGAAGAACAGCTGATAATGTGAAACGGTGGTGTGTTAAATAACAGGCATAGGAATTACAAGGTCAATTTTACAAACAGAACGTTGATTGTCATCAAAGTGATCATCCAGTCAGTGTTTGGTCTCCCCTGAGTAGAGGAGACCAGTTGTGAGCAGAGAATACAGCAGACTAGCTTGAGTGAAATGCAGGTAAATTCCTGCTTCCCCAGAGAATGTGTCTGGAGAGTTGGGTAATAAAGGAGGTAAACATGCAAGTGTTACATTTTGTGTGATTGCATAGTATTGTGCCATGGGGGTATGTAGAGGGGCTGGGAATAGAGTAAGAGTGGACCAGGGTGTCCCAGAAGGAACGGTCCCTGAGAAATGATGACATGAGAGAGAAGGGGAATATGTGCCTGTTAATAGTAGCATCTCACTGAAGGTAGAAGAAGTGGTTGCTTATAATCCTAACTTTATTGCAGCCCCTATAACCCAGCAAAGAACAACTACAGTGAAGTAAATGCACAAACAAGTACCTTGACTAAAATAATAGTCGAGTATGAAAGCAATGATTCAAATGTTTGGATGGCTCAGGGTTTTACAGTGTAGGATCTATTATGTCTCATTACTTGTAATAGAGTGCTGCATTGTATGAAATTTAGAGAGTGGGAATATTCTGAAAGAAGTTGAGATGCATCATGAAAATGCAGTTAGGTTAGAGGGTGCTGCTATATTGGTACATCAATGTAGGAAGGGAGGCAAATAAGCCTTGGACATATTGTTGCTATTTTCTATTGAATACTGTAGACAAAAGAATATAAGCAACACAATCAAAATTGTGTTGACCACAGAACAGTGAAAATTTCAGAGAACTAAGATGGCTTCATTTCCTTCATGTACTTCTGCACTTAAACTGTGACTACAACTTTGCTTTTGTTCATGTTATTGGGTTTCTTCCTCATGATTTCAATTTTTAAAAACTTAAATAATAATGGAAATCAAACATTTTATTCAGGAAATTGTCAATGGGACTGATGATGTGATTTTCTCTACTAAATTGTTGCCAACATTTAGACATGGGAGCTTTGATACATTCAGTGCATGTAAGATACAAAGAAACATATTAGCATTTTATTCACTTGAGGGCTGCCCAGACCATGTAGAAAACTTATTCAAAGGCTGAATTTTGTATAAAGGAGGGGTTATATTAATAATGTGATCTAGAGATCTGAGCAGTACACATTATAAAACTGAAATCACAGAGGAAACTTGTACCTTTTAGTTAAGATTGTTTAAAGGTGCATTACTGTTCCTTTTGCATCAAATTTAACCTTGTTGAACAAGGGGTATTAATTGCAACTCTTGAAGATATCCTAACAGCTACATAAAACCATTTGAATAAGTAGGCCATTTCGCCCTTCATTCTGCTCTGCCAGTAATTAAGTTCTTGGCTAATCTATTTCTGTTCAAATTCTAATTTCCCACCTATACCCCATGATTACCTTTGATTCCGTTGGCCAACAAGAGTCTATTTACTTCCACTTTCATTATATTCACATGATACCCTCAATCTAAATCAGCTTCAAAATATCAAAATTTACAAACTTTCCAAAACAAATATTTTCTCTCAGTATCTGTTGTAAAAAGGTGAGCACTAATTTTAAAACAATTGTTCCTTGCTCTGGTTTTGCCCATAAGAAGGACCATCCATTCCTCACTCAATCTGTCAAGAGCATTCAAGGTTTTACAAGCGCCAATCAAATCACCTTTCACTCTTTTAAAACTTCAGTGGAAAAAAGCTCCACCTGTTTAATCTTTCCTGATGTGACAACCTGTTCATTCCATGATTGATCAAGTAAACTTCCTTCGGACCTCCTTCAAGAAATATAAACCCTTCGATAAATAAAGAAATCGATCTGCATACACTATTCAAAATGTGGTCTCACCAATGACTGGCATCACTTAAGCGTAACATTGCTAATTTAATGTTTAATTCCTCTCATAATAAACAAGAATATTCCATTTGCCTTTTTGATTTTGTATTTACCTCCCAACTGACCTTTTGTGACTGTGCACTAAAACGCAGATCCCTCTGTACCTTGAAGTTTCATAGCCATTTTCCGTTTAAGAAATAATCTGCCGTTTATATTCATGTTTTTTAAGCAACTTCTCACTATATTCCGCCTGCTAAATTTTTGTTATTTTTACAACATAGTTTCCTATTTATTTTTATGTTATCTGAAAATGTAGCTACCGTACCATTGATCACTAACTCATTAAAATAAATTGTGAAAAGTTGGGCACCCAGCACAAACCACTGCAAGGCTCTGTAGGTCACATCCTGCCAATCTAAAAAAAATTCATATCCACATGCTGTCTGTTTCCTGCTGGGCAGCCAGCCAGCCAGCCAATCTTCTACCCGTACATTATCCCAACATCACAAGCTCCTATTATGTGTACTCTGATCTTTTATACGAGACCTCGTCAAATGCCTTCTAAAAATCCAAGAATGGTGTGTCTGCAAACACCCCTTTATCCACTACTCATGTTACTCCATCAAATAACTCCAATAAGTAGGCTAAACATGATTTCCCTCTAATAAAATCACACTAACTTTTCTTGATTACCTTGATAAGCATCCAGCTATAGCTCCCGTAATTCTGACACTTTCCCATGGCAAATGTCAAATTAACCGTCTTATAGTTTCCTGCCTCTGCCTCCCACACTTCTTGAATTAAGAGGCTATATTTGTTACTTTTCAGACTGATGAAACTTTTTCATAATCTAACAATTTTTGAAAAATTAACAGAAACAGAACTATTATCCCATTAACCACCTCTTTTAAGAGCTAAGGATGATATTCATCTGGATGTTAACCCATAGCTTCATCAGTTTGTTCAATATTACTTCCCTCATGATTATAATTTCACCATGTTCCTCTTTTCCTTCAACCTTCTGATTCAAAGTATAACCAGGGCTGTTTTTGTACCAAGTACAGTGAAGACAGAAGCAAAATGTTTATTTATTAAAACACATTTCTTTATTATCTATTATAATAATATCTCCATTCTCATTCTTCAGGGACCAACACCCACTTTACTTATTCTCTTCCCATACATGCCCCAATAGAAACCCTTGGTATCACTTTTTACCTTTCTAGCTAACGTCCTCCCATGCACTCACATGCTGTTTAATTAAGTTTAGTGCTTTCCTTAACTTTGATTAGTTCTTTCATTAGTCATGGATAGAGGAATTGTTCTCTACAGTGGGAATGTGCTCGAGTATTCTGAACTATCCCTTTAAATGTCTGGCTGTGCGTTTCTACTAATCTATCTCCTAACCTACTGTCCTTGTGCTCCTATCCTAGACTATTTATATGGTTGAAGTTGTGAGAAAACTAATCTTCATGCAAGTGCTAACCTTTTTTGTTTTAATGTTCTAGGAAGAGAGGGCATCAAGAAATGCGCTAGGCCAGTGTGTTTGTTCTTAAAATATTCAATGCAAACATTTCTTGAAACTGACATTAATTTGAACAAAGCCACGCTCTGGAATGTAGACCTGTCCAAGGACACCTGTTTGTGTAGACATAGGCTTGAAAATTCCACACAGCTGTGCTTCCGTTCTGCCGACAAAGATTCCCGAAGGACACCATTAACAGGGCTATGCGGCCAGACTTGCAAACTAGTTCCAGCACATAGGTAGTGCTGTCAGTGCCTGTCAAGGTTACAACTGCAGTGAATTTTTATGTGACAGGTTCCTTTCAGAAGTGCAGCAGATCTATGTCACAAATCTTCAGTGCGTGCTGGATCAAGCAAGTCATCAATATATTTTTTGTCAATCTATTTCATTCACTTTGCAGTGAAAAGCAACCACAAGCAAGTCAAAAGGCCCCAACATCAAGATGCTTTCCTCAAGTGGCGGGGGTAATAGTTGTGGCCGTTCCATTCATTCAATTCTGTTCATGAACTGAAAGATGGCATATGTTTGTACAGCCATAGGAACTTTAACATTGTAAACACTGATTAGTTCCACAACGAGTCTCCTTTCACCATTTAAAGATATCAACTACTTGAATTGAATATATTTGTCTCAATAAATGGCAACATCGATATTTGAAGAATTGAAAAGATTATCCTTCTTGCAGGAGTGGCTTATGGCACCACTTTATTACCCAAAGGACAGGCCAGGGTGCAGTAAAACGTAGCTTACACTTTTTGCATTGTGAAACAAATCTTCGGAATCCTTGAGCAGTGGTTTTCTAAATGGAGAGGTCAGGGAGAAATGTCACTATGCAATCTAGGCAATGTCTCCAAGATTATAGCCTCCTCCTGTGTCCTTGAACACTTCAGCTCGATAAGGTGACTCATCAAGCATCAGACAGCAGATGAAAAGAAGCAACAAGCAGAAGAAGAAGGAACCAAGGCTGCACATTGAGTGCTTTATTCCCTGCTATTTTCTGCCTTTACTATGCCTCTACATCCCATCTATAATGACAATGCACTTCAACCTTCTGATGATGCTTCAGCAGACACATTGACTCAGACACCTGTAAATATGAGAAGTGACTGGCTTGGGAAATATCTGCAGGTGATGACATCTGAAGTTGAAAACAGCTTAACAAACAGAAATCATGTCTATATTATGCAGCATATAGGAAACGTAGAACAGATTACTTCTGGTAGTTTTATAATATACAACTGATAACCAACAAATTTGTTGACTATTGCTTAGAAAACAAATTCTTTAGGGTGCATTCTCCACGGCAACACCTTTATCAATCAATCAGCACTCTTCTCTCATGCTGTAGAAATGTTAAGTTTTTCTCTTGGCTTTATATTCTTGATGAGCTGGAAACAAAAAGCCTCACTGAAATTTTTCTCAGCAACACAACAGTTCTGGATGAAAAAAAACGCAAAATAAAAACATCTACAGTTTATTTCCAGCCTCAGGTAACTAAACTGATTTGTAAAACAATACAGTAAATTGACCACAAGATTCAACTCCATTGTGCCTCTAGTGCTGGGGTAGAATTCATAAAATGATGATCAAACTACAACCAATCACTTCTGGCCTGGATCCACACTTGTAAGAGTGCCATGCTTCATAGTGTGTTTCAGTCAGATCATCAAGAATTCCGAATGCTTATGGGAGGTTTGGAAGACAGAATGCCATGGGTATACAGGAGGTTATCAAGATTTGGCCCCAGGAATTCATCTCTCTGGCTACTGTGTCTATTCACTTCACAGTGTGTGTCTGGAGTGTGGAGGTAGTGTCAATGGATAAAAAGATGAATCTCCGAAGTTAGCAACAATGTAGCTGCGCCCTTCGAGTCACATGTTGTCTACAAGTTTGGGACCCAATACAGCATAATAAATGCTGCTCTGTAGCCTAAAGCCTTGTGCAGTCTATCAGTAAACATGCTTTACTAGCAACAAGGTGTCTGGCCTGAGGTTGTATGACAAGCCCATTTTCGAACATGTTACATGATAGCAACAACGGGCAGACACTGATCTAATGAAGTCAATGTCATTCTCAGAAGAATTAACAGAATCACAAGACAAAGCTGAATCATGAGGTGAACATATTCAGAAATTTTCTGAATGTAATGACTTAACATTTTATCCAAAACAAAAGGAAAAGCCTTAGCTGAAGTGCAGTAATGTGCGGCATACCCTGAAGTGGCAGCATGTCTCCACCAGCTCAACAGTTCCTCTTCCTTCTGAGAAGCTTCAATGCTGTCCAAAGGACACAGGTCCTGAGGTGAAATATATGGACTCAGTTAATCTGGTAGAAAGGTGAAGAGATCCTTTTTTTATTACATTGTTGCAAACTGCTGAGGGGCTGGGTGAATAGAGAAGGAATGTCAGTTCATCCATCTATATCCTTGAGCATAACAATTTGTGGTATCCCATTTGTAACCATAGTGACTTAGGACCCTCACCTAAGAACTGGTCATAACAATATGCAGGAAAATTATTCAGCAATACGGAAGCAAGAGAACGATTGTGGACAAACACTGGGGAGAAGGGGATGGGTTGCTCGCTGCAGTATACAGTATTTATTTGTTTGAGCCAGTTCAATTTATGGTCAATGTAATCCATAGTGCAGAAAACATTGTCTTATCTGGCACTTTGATCTACTGGCACTCTTGATAAACGACAAAAAGTATCCTTCATACACCGTGAGCTACTGCGATGTCTGAGTATTTATGCTATAAATAAAATGTAAGAGCAATGTGTACCTTCTGCACTATGCTTATATTACTCACTGTGTGTGCGGTGATGCCATGGAGAATGCACCCTGACGAATTTCTATTCTTATAAAAAGTCCTGATGAATACAAGATGAAAAGCTTTGACAGTGTTTTTAGGAGATGTGTTGAATTTTTTACTTTTTTTTGAGGGATGCTTATGTCTTGAAGCTTGGCTTGGATAGGGTCTAATGCAATTATGCATACCTCTTAATTATCCAGAATATTTAACAGTTGCTGGTTAATTAAAAGTTTGCTGCTTAATATTTCAGGATTTAGAGCATCAACAATATCACTGAATTTCAAGGAGTGATGGTTAGATTCTCTCTTGTTTGAGATGGTAATGAAGCGTAAGAAATGCTACTTCCCACTTATCAGTCCAAGGATGTTGTCCACATCTTGCTGCTTGTTGACATTGGTTGTTTCAATATCTGAGGAATCCTGGATGGTGCTGATAAATGGTGGAAGATGGCTCTGCCTAGGGCACCATCCTGAGGTGCTACTACAGTCACATCCAGGGACTGTAATGATTGACTTCAAACAATCATAGTTGTCTTTCTTGAAGTGATATACATCAAAGAGTATTTTCCCCATTCTCAATGACTCCAGTTTTGCTACGGCTCGTTGTTGCCTTGTTCTGTCAAATGCTGCCATAATGTCAGAACCAGTCATTCTCACCTCTCTCCTGGAGTTCAGCTCTTTCTTCTATGCTTGGATCAAAGCTGTAATGAGATCAAGAGTTGAGTGGCCCTGGCAGAATCCAAACAAATGTCAGTAAGCAGTTTATTGCCATTTTGTGTGGTTGAAAGCAATTTAGATATTTTGTTGTGCAGCCAGTGCCTTGTGTGCTGGTAAATATAACCTTTTTTTTACACATTACTTGTCAAGTTGATGACAGTCTATTTTTCCAATTGCCTATGCATTTATTTTCAATGTCATTCAACATTACAACATCAAACACTTAAATTATTCAAAAATGGTTTAAAATGGGATGTCATAACCTTCTATGAGCTGTTGACATTGCAGCCAATCATTGCTACATTTCACACATATAAAGTAATCTCCGTGAATTCTATTAATGGCAGTCTTACAAGTTCAGAAATACTGTTCTCAGAAGGGAAGGGCTGTATCAACGAAAGCTTGATGCATCTGCTATAAACCATTGCATTAAATGAATTCAGAAGATGGATTAACCTGAAACATCAGCTCTGTTTATCTCCACTGATGCTGACGGATGTGCTGAGTATTTCTAACATTTTCTATTTTTATTTTGTTAAATTTTCCCTCATTATTACATAGGTATTATAATGCAACACACAATTGTGGGATGAGATGAAGTGACAAACAATGAGAGCTGAGCCTTTGTGGTTATTTTGAAAGGGAATCATTCAGACAATATAACTTAAAAATTGTTTGGGGCACGATGCCAGTCAAGGCCCTGAAAAAATCTCGTCATAAGTTTACTTAAAACATTTGGCATCCAAAATATACTTTTTGCTTAGGGTCTTCACAAGGCAATTGCAGCTTCTGGTTATCCCAAGCCTGAAATAATTTGACTCAACAGTTTTAGTTTAGCCAACAGCAGAGGTGGCACCTGGAAAGAGTCTGCTGCCTGTATGTTCCTGGCCCAGATCATATACTTGGTCTAGATAAACTCCAGACTCAGACCAATCCTGAGACTCATGATGCAAATTTGAGCGTCACTATTGATCTTTCAGGCCAGTGTTTTGCATTGAGCTTTCAAGGTGAAGATTGTGTTCAGTGGCTGAACACAAGTGGCTTTGATTCAATTGTTCCCTCTGGCAGGACAACAATGGAGAATTTCCTGAGCTGTGAACGAAACAGGCCATGCAAATGCAATGTTCCTGTTTGAGCAGAATGCAAGCATGGCCACATAGCGATCTAAAAATGACCATGCAATGCAAGAAACAATCTGCAGAATGCAAAGACAAATCAAAGGGAATATTGCACTGATCACACCAAAATGCCAAAATTTTTTCAAACGAAAATGAATTCTTCTGTCCTCAGCATGGCTCCCAAACCCCATTTCCCTTGCCTGACAGGCCTGGGCAGTCAGACCATGTGTTAGGTTGTATTATAACAAATGTAGCCATCAAAGTAGCATGTTAAGTTGTTCCAGATATCCTTTTAAAAAAATCCAATGTGTCAGCCTTTGTTTCATTTCCTGCCGAAATCGATTCCAGAGCGAAGTGAGCAAAGCAACCAAAACTCTTTTATTCCTACATGTTGGCCGTAGAACTGCAGCCCTTATGGATCTCGAGGTTTGATTGGAAACATGAAAATCATTTGAAATCATTCCAAAATTCAAGAAGTGATGGATTTTTACCACCCAATCAAATGTGAGGAAGAATCAGTGAAAATCTGCATTAATCTTGGTCCAGATCCTTGTGTGAGGTCAACATGTGTCATACTGTCATTTTGTGTTACAATCAGTGGTCTAACGCTTGCCAAATGTGAAGCTGGAGATATTGGAATTTCCTGTATTGGAATTTCTGCCTGTCACTTCATCCCTTTCCATTCCATTGGCTTTGTAAATGATGGGCAGATGCTCAAACTCCTTATGAGGTCCTGCAAAATTCCTGACTTTAAGCTCACTGTAAAAGAGAAAACAAAAGAATGTTTTATTTAATGCCTTTCACAATCACTGGATGTCTCAAAGTGATTTACAGCCAATGAAGAGCCTTTGAAATTTGGTCAAGTGGGAATAGTCACATACAATAAAAACAGAAATATGATAATGGCCGGGTCATTTGTTTACGAACTCTTGTTTGCAGGATAAATATCAGCAAGGACATAATGGATAACATTTTTGTCCTTCTTCGAAGTATTTAAATGCTGCAGTGAAATTTGAATGTAGAGCGTTAAGAATGTAGCCAACTGAGCCATAGCTGACATTACAATGTAGGTTCGCTCATGAGATGTAGGTGTTGCTGGCTGCACTAGTTGCCATTCTTTGTTGTCCTTGTGAAGGTGATTGTGAGCTGGCCACATCCTCAGTGTCGAGGGACTGGCCACCTTTGATCATGTACAATGGACTGGACACATCGTCCGCATGACCAACATGAGACTCCCCCAGCAGGTGCTCTACTCTCAGCTTCAAAACTGCAAGCAGGCCCCAGGTGGACAGAGGAAATGTTTCAGTGATACTCTCAAGGCTTGACTGATAAAATTTGCAATTCCCACAGGCACCTGGGAATCACTGGCCCAAGACTATCCAAAGTGTAGAAGGAGAATCTGGGAAGGCTTCAATCACCTCAAAACTTGCCGTTGGGAAAAAGCAAAAGCCTGTTGAAAACAGCAAAAGGAGCGTGCTGCCACGCCAATGTCCCATCAATCCCTTACTGTGGACACTTTCTGTCCCAGTGTAACAGAGCCTGTGGTAGCCCATCAGTCTGTACAGCCACCTACAGACTCACCCTGAGAGCAGAAGAGTTGTCTGCGAGGGACCATCAATGATGATGATGATGGGTATGAGCTGCCTTCTTGAATCATTGCCGTGCATATGCAGGATGCAAGCTATGGCAGAAACACTCTTTGCACACAGAGGTCAGTGAGAGAGTAGATGGTTGGAGATCTGTGGTTCAATTCATCTCCAGTTGATTTGGGCCTCCAACAATGCAGGCTTCTTTGTCTGTCATTTATATCATAGGCAGCTCTTCCATTGTCATGGGACTTACACTTGTTCTGAGGAAGAAATTTCTCTGATCAGCATTCTCCCCATTGTGTGCCTGTTTCTCCTCGAAGCATTTGTATATGTGAGTTTTTAAAGAGCTTTGAAGGTATGTGAGATAGCTAAGCAGCATGAACATGTTGAGAAGAAGGAGCAGCAGATGTGTGCAGGGAGGAAGTTCATAATGAATTATTTTTTGTAATTTATACCATAATATCAAGCATATGGTGAACATCACAACATTCAGTAGACAGATTGTTCCAAGGAAGTTGCTACAATTGCTCAATTCAATTCTGCCTAGTAATAGAGGTGGGGCTTGCAGCAAGACATTTAGTAGATCACTCAAACAGTTCAGGGATCTCTGTAAACAGTTCCCAGGTCTTAATTGGCAGTTGCTAAAAGGCAGAGGCAGGCTCAATAAAAATGTAAACTGTGGGGCTACGTAAGATGGTGTAGGATGTACAGAGCACCTCATAGTTGTAAAGAGAAGTCTTACTTTAGCATTATGGAGAAATGTTTTAATGTTTCTTCCTGCCCTGCAACCAGCCCTTGGACCAATGTTGAGCATTGTGGCCTACTCAGCCTTCTCTCCACTTCTGCAGGCATGCCATTATAAATAAAGAAGACTCCCTTTCTGATCGCTACATGTTCAATTAACACAGCCATGATGTTGTGTGAAAATTAGACGGCCTGGTGTGCTTTTAACTTGGAATGCAAAAATGAATGAGAATAGCCATTAAATGAAAAATTGCTTTCTCTCCTTTAACATGTGCAGGCTACCTTCAAACAATTGTCATCCTGCCAGATTCCCTGCCCTTGGCAATCAATGAGTTACTTTATCAAGCAAAAGTTGCATTGAAATCAGAATGATATAATTGAAATGAAGCCCAAATATGAAAATAGAGCAGGCCCCTCAATGATATTGTCACTGTTTATCCAGTTTGTAAAATATTCAAAGGTAACGCTGCAGAATTTGAAATTAAGGGATAGTAAATACCAATTAGATCTGAGCATCCTCAGCAAGTTTTTATAAGTTTGAAATTTGCTAATTCAACACGGGCTACAGAGCAAACTTTGTGGAGTGATGTAACACATTCAAAACAAAACAGCTTTTCTTCAATTTTCACTTCATTCAATGTATGAATAGTTTATTATTCTCTTGTGTGGTGGCAGTTTACCTATTTACAGTCATGTGGATTTTATTGGCAAAATGAATCCGTTTCTAATTAAAATATGAGGCATTGGTATGTGTAATAGAAAGAACATGCAGTTATAAGATTCAAATGGTATACTGTAAGCATAGTACTGCTTCCAGATGTTAATCTTCTTTACTATTTTGTTTGACAAAATGTTTCAATTATACTAATATTTTACCTTATAAAGTAAATGTGTTTATAATAGAAAAATGCAAAACGTGCTCATATGTGCAACAGATCTATATGGTATGGATTTATAATCTCTCCAATGACACAAAACAAAAAAAATTGAATCTTTCCAACTCAACAATCTCTGAATCCATTTGAATTTGGATTTGCAGTGAGTGGCAATAGTGATAGCAATCAGTGCACTATCAGTCCAAGCTTGACACTTTGCTGTTCACTGTAGTTCACTGCCAAGCTGACAAAGCCTACTGTCCCAACAATGTATATCTCATTGATTGAGGAGAAAAAGGACTCGGGAGGCATGACCACAGTGTCAGAGCCATAAGCTTAGATAAAGTGGGTGGAGATCCTTAGAGAGTTGAACAGTGAAGAAACATGATATGACACAAGGTAAAACATTTAGAGTACAGTGAGACCACGGATACAAACTAAAATATTCATTTTTTTTATGTGTTCTGATCATATTGAGCTATTTAGTCCCCAAGTTACAGTGAAAACTTCACCATGGCTTATGAAGAAAATGCAGAAATTGAGTGAAACCTTACATGGGTCTAAGTAATGTGGGCCATAATGCAACTTGTGGCAGAATCAAGCGAGATATCCAGCAAGGCCTATCTTAGTGCTGGGAGGATCTTGTTGCATTGTTTTTGCTTTTGCTAAGAAGTGAGGTGACTTTCTCGTTTGGCAACTCAAGTTGTCCATTTGGAGGGATTAATGCAAAAGCAGAAAGTGCCAGAGAAACAAACCATATCTGGCAGTATATGTAGAGAAGGGGATTATAGCCTGTGAAATACATAATTAGTGCCGCAGTTAATATTACTATTCAGTCTATCTTACCAATTATGCAAAAGTGTTTGCCATCAGGATTCTCAGCTTGGAAGTCAAAACACCCACCTGGCGAATTCTATTGGCCACTGGCAGCGGTCAAATGTGCTAGATCAATCTCATTCCCGCACTACATGCAGCAAACAGATAGCCATGTATCTCAGACTTAATGGAGTCGTTCGCACCAAAGTCCATGGAGGTACCTGTCTATCATAGGGTCCTGGCACAGTTGGTGAAAGCAACCTCCGATACAAAGCCAGGAGATTGCTAATGATCAGGTGCCCAATCGCATGTTCTTGGTCAGAGAATCCATGTCTCTGCTGTCTGGGGAGTGAATTGGGGTCAGTCCTGTGTCTCTGGAGCAGCCTGTCCAGGAATTAGGGCTAAGCCAGTCAACAAAATGTATAGCCACTGGCTAGTGGGGTGTGCACTTATCATCCAGGGCTGTCAGGTTCGCTCAAGGGAGTTTACCGTGGCTAGTCTACTGGGCCTATTTACAGAAGCTATGGGAAAAGGAGGATGGGTGAGGAAGGGGGCCTCAGCCACAGGAAGAAGATTCAGGCACTTAAACTTCAGGATTGGGGGCTGCAGTCACTGGGGGGAGGAGAGAAATGACAATTGTGAAGAATGTATATGGTAAAGCATGGATAAGGGGGGCAGGAGTTTTTCCATGATGAGGAGCACTCACCACAAGATCACTCCATACGTTGGACTTTGGAAGAGGTGGACAAGTACAGGCTTATGGAGATGGGTGGGGTGGGACATGGGGAGGTTCTGTGGAAGTGTACAGATTTCATGGGAAGGGCTCTCAGGAAGAGAAACTGGTTGTTTGAGAGGTTACTGACATGTTGAGGTGGAAGCTGCAAGTTTCTGGGTATAGGGTACTCGCTATCACCTTCCATTCTGCTGGAAAACAAAAGTGCACAAAAGAAAAGAAAATAGATGCAACCACTCCTGGAATGGGCAGGGTAAGTGACTCAACTTGTGAGAGAGAGCTCTGCAGGTTTTGAGGCCCTTTAAAAGGAAATCATTTAGTACAAAGCCATGTGCATTGTACAGTACACAAACTGTGAGGTCTCTCATCCCTTGCCACTTAATCCATTGACCCACAGTTGTGTTGCACCTTCCTACTCCAGACATTGCTGACCACCTTGTTCACACCGAAATTCTTGGATACAGAAGCCAAGGAAAGAATACAGATATTTGAGCAAGATGGACAATGTTGCCAGCAAATCTATTGCCCCTGTGTATACCTTGTTCCTTTTGCTTCCACATGCTGCAGCAGGCTCTCAATGCAGACATTGATTCATGGTCCATCCTACATGGCTAGAAAGTTAAACAGCATGCTGGCACAGATGTATTCAAAGCCTCGGAGAAATTTAAATAATCTGATATAGAGGCAAGATGGTGAAATTTTTACAAACGTTAGAATTCATTTGCAAAAGTGAACAGATTCAGACAGCCGACTTCCCTGTTTGTATGTTTGTCGCGCTTGCCACTAAAGTGCTTGCACAACATTTTCTTTATTCTTTTTATCCACTTGCTATGTCTTAGTGTAGTGGCTCCACAGCTAGAGTGGAGGGAATTTGGTCCGTAATGGAGCTCATTGTTTGGTCAAGTTTGTGTCTAGACGCCCAGACATGCTGACAGTCTTCTTGTTGGCAGTACTTACAAAGCAAAAGAAGGAGAAGCTGGTGAGGCCAGTAGTTAGATAGAAGTGGTGTGCACTACACAACACAGAAAGTGGTGTTAAGGTGAGAGTTGCAATGGAATGAAGTGAATTAAAACCACTGTCTGTTCATTCACTAACTGTGGATCCACATAGTTGTGGACACATCTGGCCAGAGTGTGTGGTCCTTCACAATAAAGTTAAAAGGTAGCAGCTTCTGTGTTATTTGTGGGAAGTCTATGCCCCTATCCCATGGTAAAAGAGGATTTGGTGCACCTATTCGGCAGGATATGGATGTCTCTAAATCCCACAGTAGTGGACTCATTCTCCTCCTGTGAAGTCCAGAATTCTCACCTCATCTCCAATGACAAACCTATGGCCTAACACTCTTTCACCGACTTTAGCCTTTTCAACCCTGCTTTGGACTGCCTTCTCTGAGAATAAAAGAGGAATTGCATGGGGTCAAGCCAGGTGAGAACGCTTGTTGGTGCTAGTCCAGATAGTTTAAAGGTGGTGAAGAGTCCCAGGTGGTTGAGGAGGCAAAACAGAGGACATGCAGGGTTAGTAGCCTGGGGGAATGAAAGTGAATGAGGTGAAGATGTTGCTGGTACTAAGGAGAGTGGCAGAGTGTGAGCCTTGGTGGGAGATGAGTGCAGCAGCAGAAAGAGGAATATGGCACTTTCCCTGGCAGAAAAGAACAGGTCACTGAGTTTCTTACAACATTGCTGGCCATCCGTCTGTGATTATACTGACGCTCATGTCAGGCTACCTGGGTCTGATGATGGAGGCCTCCTCTGCTAGATCTGCAGGAAGTAGAATTCTCTCCTTTGCATCAACCCATTGAATACTACAATTCTCCAGCAAAACACAGCGCAAACTGGAAACATTGCACCATATCAAGTACAGATATATGGGCATGCTTGCACACAGACTGGAAGTGTTCTGCAAACAGGTTGCCTAGCCTAGGTTTGGTTTCTCCAATGTAGAGTAGGCCACATTGAATGCAATGAATACAATACACAAGATTGAAGGAGGTACAGGTGAAATGCTACTTAGCCTGGTATGATTTTTTAGGCCCTTAGATGGTGAGGAAGGAGGAGGTGAGGGGGCAGATGTTGCCCCCTCTGGGATTACATGGGTAGGTGCCGTGGGAGGGTGTGTGGTGTTGAATGGTCAAGGACTAGAGTATCCTGGAGGGAACGATATCTGCGAAATTCAGATGGCGGAGTGAGGGGAGGACACATTTGGTGGTGGCTTTCTGCTGGAGTGCCAAATCCCTCTGAACCCTTCCTATTCATTCACCCATCCAGGTGTCTTTTAAATGATGTAATTGTACCAGCCATCACCACTTCCTCTGGCAGCTCATTCCATACACACACCACAGCCTGCATGAAAATGTTGCCCCTTAGGTCTCTTTTAAATCTTTCCCCTCTCACCTTAAACCTATGCCCTGTGGTTTTTGACTCCCCCACCCCAGGGAAAAGACATTGTCTATTTACTTTGTCCATGTCCCCCATGATTTTATAAACCTCTACAAGGGCACCTGTCAACCTCCGATGTTCCAGTGAATATAGCCCCAGCCTATTCAACCTCTCCTTATAGTTTAAACCCTCCAACCCTGGCAACATCCTTTTAAATCTTTTCTGAACCCTTTCAACTTTCACAACATCCTTCTTATAGCAGGGTGACCAGAATTGTACACAATATTCCAAAAGTGGCCTAATCAAAGTACTGTATAGCTGAAACATTGCACATCTCTATGAGTCTATGAACATCTCATCCTCAAACGAGGCATTGTACATCTTTCTGGGCTTAATATTAAGTTCAACAACTTCAAATTGTGAACTCATTTCTTCCCTTTGTTTTAGCTTTGCTTGTTACATTCTCTGTCACCTTCTCCACCCCGCTCCCTACCCCAATGGGCATGTCTGTTCTTTCCCTGGCAGGTAGACACACTATTGTTCTGTAATTCTCACATTCCAATCACTTAAGTCTGAATATCAACATCCTTTCTCTGCCAGCACTCCAACTCCATCCCCATACTGTTGCATAAATGCTGCCCCTCCACACTTCACTTCAGCTCTGATGAAGAGTCAGCTGCTTGGCCTGCTGTGTTCATCCAGCTCCACACTTTGTTATCTCAAAAATGTTAGCTTTCTTTCCCTTCGTGGATGCTGCCAGATCCGTTGTGATTGCCAGCATTTTTTGTTTTCATTCCAAATTATTTATTCTATTTCATTCATTGCCACTCGAAGCTTCTCTTGAATGTACATACTGCAATTCCCTGGGGCATCAATAAATGGGGCTGCTTCACATTTCAGATAAAATGTAGCATCATCCTTGAAATTGCATGGTCTGCTCCACAATAATGGGTGTAGCTTGAATGTCATTAATTGTGACTGTACCAAGATCTGTGCAGAATGGTAGCCCTGCTACTGCTGGACAATTGGTACTTTCCAAGTTGAAAATTTTGGGATTTTAATTTGGAAAAATTTTCAGACGAGTTTGCATATTACTACTTGATTACCACTTGATGGAATCCAGTGTGAATCTGTCTATGCGTAGAATTGATGATCTGCTCTACACTAAAGAAGTCTCTCACAGGCTACACCATGGAGCACCTCTGGCTTAAATACATGCCCATTAGGATGCGTTGTGCTGATGTGTTGGCACTAGTTCCCATGTCAATTTTAACTTTTAATATGTGTGGCTGTCCATTTTCAGGACATGTGAGCTCAATATTTATTAAAGCTTTCAATTGCTTTATATCACTGTCATGGCAAGCAAGATTAACAAAATGTAAGGCTTGGTCATCTTGTAAGATTTGTTTTTCTTTTGGCTGCCTTTGAACTTTGTTGATAGGTTTGGTTTTGTCCACATTCTTAATATTTTATTTGTTGTCAGTGTTATGGTGATTTACTGTCTTGTTGGTCACTTGTTCTTTGTTCAGGGCCGTGGCTTGGCGTATGAAACCAGATTTTCTGCATGTGTGCCCACATACTTCACAGATATCAAGAAAAGCTGGACAGCTTTTGGGTAGGTGTTACAAAGCGTGGTTTCAGATTTTATTTGCTTATTGTATCAATGTGTTGGCTGTGCCAAAGCATGTAATAGATGTTGGCCTGCCACTGATCTTCATATTTGCACCCATCTTCAGATAATGAGTGAATGATTATGGGCTTTCCTCCTGCACAGAACTTTAGATCATAGATCATAGAATCCCTACAATGTGGAAACAGGCCCTTTGGCCCAACAAGTCCACACCGACCCTCAGGGTATCCATCCAAACCCATCCCCCCCGATAACCTGCCTAATCTACAGATCCCTCAACACTGTGGGCAATTCAGCATGGCCAATCCACCTAACCTGCACATCTTTGGACCGTGGGAGGAAACCGGTGTACCCAAAGGAAACCCAAGCAGACGAGGGGAGAACGTGCAAACTCCACACAGACAGTCACTCGAGAGTGGGATTGGCACAGTGAGGCAGCTGTGCTGACCACTAAACCAACACACCACCCCAATAGGCTATCACTTATTTTTGGAAGAGGGAGAGATAGAGGACATTGATCAATTGGACGTTGAATTGTTTTTCAGCCGCCTCCGTCTCCATGCTCACTTCTTTAATCACAAGCCTGGGATGGGGGTGAGGCGGGAGGTGTAGGGGCAGGTGTAGCGCTTCCTGCAGTTGCAGGGCAAAGTGCCAGGGGTGGTGGGGCTAGTGGGGAGTGTGTTCACTTCTTTAATCACAAGCCTATCCCTCTACTGACCCCTTCTCCCGCCTCCAACACACCCCTTCTTCCTGGGCACCACCCCAAGGCCTCCTACCCTTCCTCCAGTTCTTAATTTCCAACTGCTGTCAAGACAGCAATCACCTCAATCTGTCCAAGATAATAAAATGTGAGGCTGGATGAACACAGCAGGCCAAGCAGCATCTCAGGAGCACAAAAGCTGACGTTTCGGGCCTAGACCCTTCATCAGAGAGGGGGATGGGGACAGGGAACTGGAATAAATAGGGAGAGAGGGGGAGGCGGACCGAAGATGGAGAGTAAAGAAGATAGGTGGAGAGAGTGTAGGTGGGGAGGTAGGGAGGGGATAGGTCAGTCCAGGGAAGGCGGACAGGTCAAGGAGGTGGGATGAGGTTAGTAGGTAGCGGGGGGTGCGGCTTGGGGTGGGAGGAAGGGATGGGTGAGAGGAAGAACCGGTTAGGGAGGCAGAGACAGGTTGGACTGGTTTTGGGATGCAGTGGGTGGGGGGGAAGAGCTGGGCTGGTTGTGTGGTGCAGTGGGGGGAGGGGACGAACTGGGCTGGTTGAGGGATGCAGTAGGGGAAGGGGAGATTTTGAAACTGGTGAAGTCCACGTTGATACCATATGGCTGCAGGGTTCCCAGGCGGAATATGAGTTGCTGTTCCTGCAACCTTCGGGTGGCATCATTGTGGCAGTGCAGGAGGCCCATGATGGACATGTCATCAAGAGAATGGGAGGGGGAGTGGAAATGGTTTGCGACTGGGAGGTGCAGTTGTTTTTTGCGAACAGAGCGGAGGTGTTCTGCAAAGCAGTCCCCAAGCCTCCGCTTGGTTTCCCCAATGTAGAGGAAGCCGCACCGGGTACTGTGGATGCAGTATACCACATTGGCAGATGTGCAGGTGAACCTCTGCTTGATGTGGAATGTCATCTTGGGGCCTGGGACCATTTCCACTCCCCCTCCCATTCTCTTGATGACATGTCCATCATGGGCCTCCTGCACTGCCACAATGATGCCACCCGAAGGTTGCAGGAACAGCAACTCATATTCCGCCTGGGAACCCTGCAGCCATATGGTATCAATGTGGACTTCACCAGTTTCAAAATCTCCCCTTCCCCTACTGCATCCCTCAACCAGCCCAGTTCGTCCCCTCCCCCCACTGCACCACACAACCAGCCCAGCTCTTCCCCCCCACCCACTGCATCCCAAAACCAGTCCAACCTGTCTCTGCCTCCCTAACCGGTTCTTCCTCTCACCCATCCCTTCCTCCCACCCCAAGCCGCACCCCCCGCTACCTACTAACCTCATCCCACCTCCTTGACCTGTCCGTCTTCCCTGGACTGACCTATCCCCTCCCTACCTCCCCACCTACACTCTCTCCACCTATCTTCTTTACTCTCCATCTTCGGTCCGCCTCCCCCTCTCTCCCTATTTATTCCAGTTCCCTCCCCCCATCCCCCTCTCTGATGAAGGGTCTAGGCCCGAAACGTCAGCTTTTGTGCTCCTGAGATGCTGCTTGGCCTGCTGTGTTCATCCAGCCTCACATTTTATTATCTTGGAGTCTCCAGCATCTGCAGTTCCCATTATCTCTGATACTATTTTAACCTCAATCTGTCCAACCCTCTTACCCCCTCCAATGTCTCCCACCCACAGCCTCCAACCTCATCATTCCCCAACCCCACACCACCCACTTCTATATCCTTCCCAAAATCCACAAACTCGACTGCCCTGGTTGGCCCATTGTCTCCGCCTGGTCCAGCCCCCTGAACCTATCTCCACTTCACCCGACTCCATTTTCTCCCCCCCCCCCGGTCGAGGAACTTCCTACCTACATCCATGACACAACCCACACCTTCTACCTCCTCCATAAATTCCTATTCCCTGGTCTTCAACACCTCTTCTTCGTCATGGATGTCCAGCCCCTCTATACTTGCGTACCCCATGCAGATGGCCTAAAGGCCCTCTGTTTCTTCCTGACCCATAGGCCCGGCCAGTGCCCCGCCAGTGACACCCTCATCCGCCTAGCCGAACTTGTCCTCACCCTTAACAACTTCTCCTTCAATTCCTCCCACTTCCTACAGACAAAGGGGGTGGCCATAGGTACCCTCATGGGCCCAAGCTATGCCTGCCTCTTTGTAGGATACATGGAACGATCCCTCTTCTACAGCTGCACTGGCCCTATCCCCCACCTTTTTCTCTGTTATGTCGATGACTGTATCAGCGCTGCTTCATACTCCCATGAACTCGAACAGTTCATCCACTTAATAGCACCTTTCACCCCAACCTCAAGCTCACCTGGACCATCTCTAATAACTCTCTGTCCTTCCTGGACATCTGTCTCCATTTCTGGCAACCACCTGGAAACCGATAGCTATTTCAAGCCCACCGACTCCCATAGCTACCGAGAATACATCTCCTCCCACACACCTTCCTGCAAAAAGGCCATCCCCTATTCCTAACTACATTTTGCATCCACTGTTCCCAAAGTGGCCTCCTCTACATCAGTGAAACCAAGCAGAGGCTTGGAGACTGCTTTGTGGAGCACCTACACTTGGTTTGCAACAAACGACTGCACCTCCCAGTCGTGAACCACTTCAACTCCCCCTCCCATTCCTCAGACGACATGTCCATCCTGGGCCTCCTGCAGTTCCACAACGATGTCACCTGAAGGTTACAGGAACAGCAACTCATATTTTGCTTGGGAACACTGCAGCCCAATGGTCTCAATGTGGACTTCACAAGCTTCAAAATCTCTCATCCCCATCCTCATCCCAAAACCAGCCCAACTCATCCCCGCCTCCTTGACCTGCCCATCTTTTCTCCCACCTCTCCCCTCCTCTCACTTCACTGACCAATCCCACCCCCACCTCCTACCTACCAGCATCATCCCCGACTCCTTGACCTGTCCATCTTCCCTTGACTGACTAACCCCAATTCTAACTTCCCAACTACACTCATCTTTACTGGCTCCATCCTGCCTCCTTGACCTGTACGTCTCCTCTCCACCTATCTTCTCCTTTAATCACCATCCACCCGCTTTCGCCCCTCTCAATTTATTTCAGAATCGCCTTCCCCTTCCCCATTTCTGAAGAAGGTCCAGACCTGAAATAGCATCTATACCTTGTTATTATTAATCAGTTATCTCTGGTTTTGGTGGTATTCAGCCTTTTCATTTCAAAGTGACTGAGAAATATCTTGTATCTTGTAGGAACTTTACTTTTAATTAGAAAGAAATTTGCTCTGTTTTGTGGCTCCTCAATGCTTGCCTATAGATCTGCATGAATGCCTATAATCAAAGAAGCTAATCCTGTCTTTATCTACATTCTTTGGTGCCCAGGACTATTGTCAAGTTGGCCTTCACTTATTTTCAAATTATTTACCATGGAGATCATGAAATCATTTGTTTTTGATAATCATCACTGCTCACCATGATGTTGGTTTTGCCTTCAGCCTTCTTTAAACTTAATGCAGCAATATTAATATTATCTCTTGTAACAATCAAGAACTATGCATGGATAATGTGGTATTAAAGGATAAATAGATATTTATTACAGCTAGCTTTTAAAAACAAACATTATATTCAAAGGCACATCAGTGCCTGGGCAAGTACTAAGCTCTTAATTTGCACAAAACAGCATGCTTCAAGAGCTCCAAAGTAAGATGATTTTGGAGAATTTTATGCCCTCGAGTGATGTGCTAAAATAAAGAGATGAGGTTATGACCCACCTCTTAAAGTTATCTTGCCATATAGTATCTCAAAGGTTTGCTGACATACTGGCCATGAGGCATCCCACAACAACCCTTCCCTCAAATCATTGCTAAAGAGAGTTTAGAGCCAGAAACGAGGATTTCTGCAAATTGAGAGTTCCACTCCCCTTGCTGTCAAAAAACAACCCAATATCTTATTACTGATGAAACTATTCAAATTAGCCTACCAGAAGGTAAAAAAAAGCATCACATAAAATTAATTCGCTCATGTCTAACTTTCTTTATGACAATAACATTTGATGGCCTCCAATGAAATACAATGTTTGTTCCTTAGAGTGTACCCATGATCAATGTTGAAAACAGCCAGTAGTAATTTTTAAGAAAACTATTTTTATATCTGGGCTTCCTAATAAATTTTATGCTGAATATTTCCAATGTATTTTTTAAATAATGTTGAAGCGAGGTCTTCAGAAAATATGATTTTTCTTTTAGCAATTGTTTACTTCCTGACACATTGCAGAGTTTTCATGACTTCATCATGTGCAGCATTTACAGTGTGTATCCATGGAGTGAAGAACCATGGAGTATTCTGGGGCAACACTAGTAAGAGTCAAGTCATGTGAGGCCCATCAGTCAACACTTTCACTTATAAAGGTGTAGATCAGATTTGCACAGCTTTCTGGACTGACCTCAGATGAAGGTCAGGCATCACTGGAAATGTTCAGTTTTAACAAAACATGGCACCATTGTGCAAGTTCTCAGACTTGTACTTTTATGACAGCTTGAATACTGCCTAACTGTCCCTATGTGTCTTTTGAAATACAATTTGTGAAATTCCAGAAATCACTCAAAATATTCTGAGAAGGGAAGGGAAATGTGCTGTCACTCTATTGAAAGATGAGAATTATCTGTCATGTAAATTCCTGCTGACTGCTGGACCACATCTTGTTCTGATTGCCTTTGGAAAGCTGGTACATCAATTTAAGAGAATGTATTTGAATTATACTTCCTTAATAAGCGCTTTCACAATAGTCTGCTACTTAAAGTGATGATTAAGTTCTCTCCTGTTGTCATGTAAAAGTTCTGATTCTGAGAGTACGCTTTTCTGCTACCTCGGAGAACTACGTTATTAATGTGTAACACAACGCCACAAAAATCCCTCCTTGCAACAATCCAGATCACATCCTCCTATGGCTTCTCATTTGTTTCCATTTATTAAAATGGAAATAGGATAAACAAAGCAACAATCTTGAGGCAGGACGTATACTGCACCACCAGAATACTTCTGGGCTTTGGGGGAGCTCATAAAACGCATGGCCTGCTCACTGACTTTCTGACCACACCAACTGTCTCCCATATTATGGAAGACTATAATTCCACTATAATTAATGTAACAGGTAGGAAGGTAGGAAGCCTGATAGTTTTCATTGCATGGGCCACTTGTTAGCCAGGAGGTGGAGAACTTCCCTTCGGCCCATCGGAGGCACCACTCCAATCATCTTATTCCTTCTTTAAGTGTCCATCACTGGCTCTATAACACACCACTCAATTCATGTTCCTACTGACCCCCACCCATGGCCCCACATACTTGATGTATTGGCAAGCTTAAACAAAATCTCTGGACTTAGCTGAAGTCCAGAATCCATGGTACTGGCTCTTGGAGAATGTCTTTTCTCCCAGCATTCGCTATTACTCAATCCTGGTGATTTGGGAGTACCAAACCCTTAGCCAATTATACTGGTTGGCAGGACGAAGCCTCAGATAGTGTGGCGGGAGGGGAGTGGTGATCTTTCGGTTGGAGGGTCCAGAATCTGTTCCCCTTGCTTCCCCCAACTCTGTAAATCTACTTCACAATTTCAATATTTAGTGTCGTAGAGTTGTACTGTATGGAAACAAATCTTTTAGTTCAACTGTTCCATGCCAACCAGATATCCTAAATTAATCTAGTTCCATTTGCCAGCATTTGGCCCAAATCCCTTTAAACGCTTCCTCTTCACATACTCATCCAGATGCCTTTTAAATGCTGTAATTGTATCAGCCTCCTCCACCTCCTCTAAGCTCCTTTCGATAAATATTTATGGTCATGAACACAGTAGTCTTCATGGTGATAGAACATGTTCTCTATCACAAATTTAGAGAGGCCATCATTTTTATGCTGTTCAGCTCAGGACAGGACAATGGACATCAACACAACATTTCTCTTCAGGATCCAGACAATCTATATTTGAAGTTTATCAAACTGAATGGTGGTAAGGCCACTGACCCAAAGCTGGATAGTCTTCTATAATTGGAACCAGACTGCAGTATTAACTCAGTGGCATGAATAAGTGATAGATGCGAGTGTCTTCCTTGACCTTTTGCAACCTGAAAAGGCTCAAGATATATGGTCTTTCAAAAAAATTTTCTTGTAGGGTCAGGAGGAGCAACACTTAGACTTCCCTCATCACAAACATTCCTTCTCTCCTAATCACAAAGTTCCCATGGAACAGATTTACCAACTGTTCCTACCACTTATCTGATATCTGGGCTCAAGGTTTCTCACTGCTTTCTGTATAATAGCTACCAAGAATGGATGGTTAGTGAGGATTGCATAAAGCACAAGAGTTCAGATCTCTTGAGTTTCATTTCCACAGCAGCACAGTACTGATTATGTTCTGAAAACTGGTTGGAAATTGAAATTTGGTTACTAGTATCAAGCACTTCCAGGCCAAGTATTGTTAGATACATTGAGTTGCTCCATCCCTGGGCCAGGATATTCAAATTACAGCAATCTGAAGCACAGGATAGAAACAGGATAAGGATATTTATCAATTTTTTCATCCACAAAATTTATTTTCATCAATCCTCAGCATGTGTACACATGGCCTTAAAATGATTGTGTTTATTTAAATTAAAGTGATAATATAATGCTGACATCATGTATCAATTTTCTATTATTAGCACTTTTTTTGAAACTCAAATGTTAAACATCAGTTAGTAAGAACACCAAGCAAACATTTGCCATATTTATTTGATTCCTTCTGTCCTCTAATTTCTGTAGAAATTGTAAAACATAATTTTATGAACTATGCTTTATAAAATTAAGCTAATATAGCACTATTTTAATGTTGCTACATAAATATCTATGACCTATCTAGGGCAAAACCATTTTGTTTATTATAGACTCAAATTGCTTGGAAATATTTGGAAAAAATTTGAATGACTAATCATTCTGGGGTGAAATGTGTGTTCCCATTTGGTCCTGGAAAATAAAATAAACTTTGTCTCACAACTCAGACTCTTAAATCAATTAATTAATTGTCGCTACCTGCCTTCAATAAATGTGGTCAGAATGTCCATTGTAATTTTCAGCTCCCACTAGAGAAAACATGTTCAAAGATCATGTAGGCCATTCAACATTCCAGCAGGTGGGTTTGCTGGTGCTGTCAGGAGGAATTTAAACTAGTTCTGCAGAGATAGGAAACACAGCGTTAATACAATATGAACTCAACATACTTTTAGAAAAGGAACAATGGCAGTGGGAGTTTAGCCATGTTGAGCCACAAAAGATTGAGGCAAGGTAGGATAGGCTGTACTTGAACATTGGGAGATTTATAGCAAAGACACCTGAATTAAGGGTGTGGATGTTAAATTTTCAATTCCTCTGGTTGCAGGGTGGGTGCCAAAGGAATGAACCGCAGCTAATGCGATTCTACTTTTCAAGAAGTGTGATAGGGATAAACCAGGGATTGTAGAATAGCAAGTCTCAGATCAGTGGTAGGGAAACAACTGGTTACAATCCTGAAGGAGAAAAATAATCTTCAGTTGGAGAAGAACATTTGCTCAGGGATAGTTAGCATGGCTTTGTCAGTAGGGCATTATGCCTGACAAATTTGAGTGAACTTTGAGATAGTATATAGATGTGCAGATAAGGACAGTGCTGTTGAAGCAGTTTGTATGGCTTTTGGCAAAGCCTTTGACATGTTTACACATGCGGGATTGATAAAGAAGATAAATGCACATATAACTTTGCAAGTTGGATTCAACATTGGCGTAGTGGTAGGAAACAGATGCTACTCACGCCATGGTCTTCTCTACAGTGGGAGGCAAAGCACAGACTGGGTGACCATCTTGCAGATTACTTAAGCACTGCCTGCAAAAATGACCCCGAGCCTCCAATTGCTGAGACTTCCATACATCACTGTGTTCTCCGGCCAACATCTGTCTCAGGCTTCCTGCAGTGCTCCAGTGAAACTCAGTTCAAGCTGGAGAAACAGAATCTCATTTTCTGCATAGGGGCCTGTCGGCCTTCGGGACACAATATTGATTTCAATAATTTTGGGTTCTGATCACCTCCATCCATGAACTTACCCAAACCCCAAGACATCAGTTCTTGTCATCACGTAGGCAGTTACCTAAAACACCCCATTATCAGCTACAAATGGTCTCCATCAGCAACTATGGATTCCTCCATCTCTCTCTTTCTCCCCCTCTCTCTTTTTCTCTCTCTGGACTCCATTTCCATCTGTTGTTTTCTCTTTCCTTCTGCCCCACCCCTTCACCAACAACATATAGACCAAACTTTTCCTAACCACAATCAGTTCTGAGAAGGGTCACTGGGCTCAAAACATCAACTCTGCTTTGTCTCCAAAGATGTTGCCAGACCTGCCGAGTTTTCCCATCAATCTCTATTTTTGTTTCCAATTTCCAGCCTTTGCAGTTCTTTGGCTATTTTTTAGTTAGGGTACATGGAGTAGCTTTTGCCAGTACAGACTTGATGGACCAAAGGGCCTCTTTTATACTATGTACTTCTATTTTCCTTCACATGCACAATCTGCAGCTTCTTTATTTTGAGCAAGCGAGCACCAAACAGGCTGATCTTTTACAACCATGCTGGGCTCCTGACAGCAATGAATGTAACAAGTTTGTTGCCAATGGCCCACAACGTGTTATAGCTCCCTGCTATCAATTCTGTTTCATCCATAAACAGTTGTGTTTCAGTCTGTCTCTCTCTCTCTCTCACAAACCAGAATCTTATGTCACATTTCCTTCAGAGAGTCATGAACTCCACTATGATTTCTAGGCAAACGTTAAACATGTATTACTTGAATGAATACTATTCCCTCTCATAGCCCAAGGACCATTTCCAGATTGAATGAAACACATGTGGGAGTTGTTTGCACATCCCAAACAAAGTCTTCCTGGCTTAATTAGCACTATAATGCTGCTTGGAATCTGCAGAGAAAAACCATTTCCTGGAAATCAGATATTCTGAAACTGTATAAACGTATTGCAGCTGTCTCAGGCTTGGTCGAACTGTTCACCTGGCCTTATCACAAAACAATACTAATGGTCAGAGGCACATTTCACATGGCAGAACACAGGAAAATGGCCATCACAAGTTCTATTTTGCTGAGGAAGTTGTTGAGAACTGTGGTTCCTCCGAGAATATAAACTCCAGGTAATTTCCAATATGGCAGTAGCACTACCATTGTCTACAAGACCCCTGAATACATTTGCAGTCAAGACCAGTGCCACAAAAGTGTTAATTTGCAGCTCACAGTTATATCAAATGGGTGATTGATGCCAGGGCAAGCAATTTAACATCTATGTACACTTCCAACAGCAGTCTGTTGCTTTATCTGTATATCCAAAACTCCACTGCTATTGATGGCATCAGAGTGTTTCTCCAATCCTTGTCTTTAAGCTGGAGGGGCTTTTGCACTGTCAACATTCAGACTTCCAGTTTGAAAAGCAGGGTTCAAGTCCACAGCTTTGGCAAATATTAAACCTTTGATCAAACTGTGGCTATTATGCACTTACCTTCAGGATGTCACATGGAGAAGAAACTGTTAATGTACTGTTTATTTTTCCAACTGCATATTTTACTGACAAAATTCCCAGTGCATTCCTTCTGGATATACTTCCCTGCCTTGACTGGTGTTAGCCTACAATCAATTAACCTGGCCATCTGTTGTAAGGAGCCTAACCTGGGATGTAAAAGCTTCATTGGCAATATGGAAGTAAGCATTTGTTTTCAAACATGACCCCTACTCTTCCCAAAGACAATGAAGCAGGCTCTATAAATAGAAATAGAAGATAGGATCAGGAGCCGGACATTCAACCGTTTGAGACTGTTTCACCTTTCATCACAATCATTGTTGATCATCCAACTCAATAGCCAATCCTGCTTCCTCCCCATAAGCTTTGATCCCATTTACCCCAAGTGCTATATCCAGCCACATCTTGAATACATTCACTGTTTTGGCATTAACAACTTCCTGTGATAACGATTTCCACAGGCTCACTACACTTTGGGTGAAGAAATGTTTCATCTCTGTCCTATAAGACCTACCCCAAATCCTCAGACTGTGACCCCCTGGTTCTGGACACACACTACGAGGAACATTCTCCCCACATCTACATTGTCTAGCCCTGTTAGAATTTGCTAAGTCTGAAATTTCCCACCCCACCCCCATGTATCCGAACTTCAGCAAAAACAATCGTGACCTATTCAATCTCTCCTCATATTTGTCAGCCCCACCTCCTCAATCAGCCTGGTAAACCTTCACTACACTTCCTCAAAAGCATCCATCCTCAGAACGTGAGAACAATACCGTACACAATATTCTAGGTGTGGCCTCACCAAGGAACCATATACATGCAACAACAATCCCTGCTCCTGGACTCAAAACTTCTCACAATGAAGGCCAACATACCATTTGCCTTCTTTACTGCCTGCTGCACCTCCATGCACACGTAAAGCAACAGATGCACACGGACACCCATGGCACACTGCACACTCTCCTCTCCCAACTTGTTTTTTTTTTAAATGATCCCAGCTGATGTTATTACTGAACAAGTCAGGGCATAGAATCAAATCTAGCTTGATAGTTCATATTTTTGTATATCGTTTAAAATGAGGTGGTCTTTCATCAAAAATATAAACAGCTGATGCTGCATTAACACAAGTTGTAGGAGCTCCTTCAGTCAGCGAGACCGTGGCTGATCCAATAATCTGTTTAACTCCTCCCACAGTAGTTCAAACAATTCAGAAGTTTATTATGCAAAAGAAATCAAGATAAAATAGAAAACAAAAACCAAATTATATACGTACAACACCAATTTATAAACTTTGAAACTTACTAGAAAAATACAATCCAATTAATCCCCAAAATACTATAGTATGTACAGAGAGAAACTCTCTCTCTTTCACATCTACAGGGCTCAACCCAATTCAATTCCTTGCCCTGAGATTCTGACAACCTCTTCAAAAAAAAACAAGAACTGACTTGCTCAGTTTCAAATAATTTCTTCAGAATTTTAGACAGATACTTTGCCTCTAGAAGTTTTAACCTTAACTTCTGGCTTGGTGGCAAGCTCTTCTTTTAACAGTTATAAACTTACCTCCCTTTCTCTCGAACAACACACATTTGGCTTCAGCTAAGACTTCTGCCTAATTTTTGCTAATTGAAATTTTAAAGGCTTTGTTTTTCCAAGTTGTATATTTCCCCTATGCTCAAGAAAGCTATTCAAGAACCTTCGAACTGAAAGATAATGCACTATGTCATTTACTTTAGTAATAGAAAAACAATTCTAGAGAAAATCAGCGGGTCTGTCAACATCTTTAAGGAGAAAAACAGGGTTAAAGTGTAGTTTAATTCATTTTTTTCAAAACTGAGTAACATTCATACACTCTTCAAATGTAAACAAAGCCCCATTGCTCACCAAGAAGTTTGATTTTAATATCAAGCTTTAAAATAAATCACCATGGCAATAGATATGCTTGCACATTAATCAATAAATCTCTTCGGATACATAAATAACCCACATGCCACTAGTTCAACATTCAAAAATCCAAACGTAAGTTATATTAAAAAACAAGCCTTACATTACCGTTTGTTATTATAAAAAGACTAACTAAGCTCCTACAAACAGGGCTGAACTGGGTCAGGAGATTTAAATAAGTATTTAATTAAATCAATTTTAGAAAAACCCACAGATTGGCCAGTGCACTAGCAGCAAGAGCTAATCTCAATAAGTCATGGTTTCATCATCTTAGTATTCATCAAAAAGTATATCATTTGAATACGTTCAGAGAATTATTTCATCTGATACATTTTTACCTGTGCACATTGTTACATATTAAATAATGGTGGATTTAATTTTGAATCTTTAAGGTATTTACATTAATTTTGCTGCTTTCATCAAAAATGTAGCTTTTCCACAGAAAAACAAAATCAGTTCCCTCCTATTTTGCAAAAACCTTTTATATGTTTTTGATATAATCTAGAGTTTATTATAGCTCCAGGGTTTTGCTATAAACGCTAAACAGTTTCAGATATGAAATACTCATGAAAGTGTGAATCGAAATGATTGGTTCATTTTTATGTTAGCCTGAATACATCTCTAAATAAATTATTGTGGCTTGTTTAAAAATATTTGCGCTCAATTCCAACGTTTTACATTATTTGTGAGGGAATAAAAACAAAATATCATTCACTCCTACTTGTATAAACAAAATATCTGGACAAGTACTGTTCATTTTCATTACCTGCTTTGTGTCTTAGCTATCACAAATCTTAGTTCAGACAGGATCAAAACAATAGTCTTTTGTCGTTTTGAGTGTCATGCTATGACCAATGACAGGAGCCACAATTAAGTTTAGTCCCGATGATTTGCTTCCTGCCTTGATCATGATGCCCAAATTTACCTTTGCTTTCCAACAATTGCTTTTCTTTTCTGTATTGATCTGCTAATACTTTCTCACTCAAGGCAAGTTGTTATTCTTCATGTATTTAGGCCTTAAGACCGTAAGACATAGGAGCAAAAATTAGGCTATTCAGCCCATCGTTTTCTCTGCCATTCAATCGTAGCTGATAAGTTTCTCAATCCCATTCTCTGTAAGTACATGAGATAATGGGAACTGCAGATGCTGGAGAATCCAAGATAACAAAGTGTGAAGCTGGATGAACACAGCAGGCCAAGCAGCATCTTAGGAGCACAAAAGCTGACGTTTCGGGCCTAGACCCTTCATCATAGAGTCTAGGCCTGAAACATCAGCTTTTGTGCTCCTGAGATGCTGCTTGGCCTGCTGTGTTCATCCAGCTTCACACTTTGTTATCTCCGGAAACACATACCTGTTTTTACATTCAATTCCTCTCAAAATAAATGTGAAAGTTGCATTTGCCTTCCTAACTACTGATACAACCTGCAAGTTTACCTTGAGAGGATCCTGGATGAGAGCTCACAAGTCTGTTTGCACTTCAGACTTCTGAATTTTCTCTCCATTTCAAAAATAGTCCATGCTTCTATTCTTCTGACCAAAGTACACGACCTCACACTTCCCAATGTTGCACTCCATCTGCCATTTCTTTGCACAGTCTCCTACCTGTCCAAATCCTTCTACAGCTTCCCTGCCTGCTCAACACTACCTCTCCCTCGATCTATATAAAAAAAACCAAAAGAACTGTGGATGCTGTAAATCAGAAACAAAAACAAAGTTGCTGGAAAAGCTCAGTAGGTCTGGCAGCATCTGTGATTGAGAAAACAGAGTTAACATTTCAGGTCTGGTGACCGTTCCTCACAACTCCCTCTACCTATCTTTGCATCATCGACAAACTTAGCCAGAATGTCATCAGTTCCTTCACCTAGATTATTAATATAGAAAGTGAAAAGCTGTGGCCCTAACACTGACCCTTGTTGAACACCACCTGTCACCAGCTGCCATCCTTAGAAACACCCTTTAACCCTACTCTCTGTTTTCCATCAGACAGCCAATATTCTTTCTGTAATAGCACCTTGCTCCTAACACCATGGGCCATTACCTTACTCAGCAGCCTCCTGTGCAACACCTTGTCAAAGGCCTTCGCGATAACAAGCAGATAACATCCATTGGTTCTCCTTGGTCTAACCTGCTCTCTACTTCCTCAAAAAATTCTCACAGATTTGTCAGGCATGACCGCCCCTTAATGAAGCAATGCTGACTTTGCCCTATGTCGCCATGTACTTCTAAGTATTCACAGTTATCATCCTTCCCAGGTTACCAGGTTATGTTCTGTTATTTTCTTTCTCAAGTTCTGTCCTCCAATCAATTCAGTCATGTCTACGTTATCTTATGTCCATGAGGTTCCACAATTACATTCCCTCCTGACATTGTCTTCCTTATCCTATTGCCACTTTGGACTCTGCTTTTTATCCTGTTATCTTTTTCCCAGGCCTACATTCCTCTTCTCTCCTTGCCAATAGCTAGAAAAATGCAACTGATGGAAACATTTAGAAATGAGAAGCTGAGGACAGTCAGTGCCTATATAATGTTTTAGGTGTTGGAACTCACTGTCCTAAACAATCAGCATCTGCAATGTTGACGTATCTATAGATTCAAAACTCTAATTATGGTAAGGGAATTTCATGGTGTAATTTCCGCCTTGCATGGGTGGGTTGCCTCACGCAATCACAAGCTTCTCCGCTCACTATTTATAGAAAGGAGGCATTCAGTGTGTTACTCAGTGAATCTGATGATGAGCTAAGCTAAAGTTCACCATGACTGGATCATGACTTTTACATTCGGTGTCACATTTAACAGACAGCTGAACAGGATGGACATCTCACACTATGATACTAACTTCTAAGACCTGACCAAATGGCTCAAAATAAAATTAAAGTAATTTCCCACTTTGTGGAGAATAATGCGGAGGTGCTGGTGGACAGAGTGATGGAGAAAGGTTTATCTCAAGAAGCTATGCCACCAAACGCATCAAGGCTGGACAGAAATACCAGCAAAGGCCCCCATCTCCACCATACAAAAGGGATCTGCTGTACTACAGAAAGTAGGTCGGTGATACCCTGCACTCCACAAGGATAAATAACGCTATTTTCTCTCTGCTACTTCATACTAAAACGGCCATCGATCTAACTCTGCCACTGCATTTGTAATTCACCAAGGATGATGGACTATAATTCTTAATATCAAATTTCCACTCAAAGGCCGGCACCCAGTTTATCATCTCCAACTGTTCACCCTTCCTGCCCTCTGTGCTTCCTACTCACTCACTGGAGACTTTTCATTATCTCGCCTGCTCATGCAATGACAACGAACCCTCTTAGAATTCATTCCAACATAATCAATCCTTGCTTTTGTATCATTGTGGGAAAATTGTTCTGCCATCCAGCCAAAATGTCCAAGACAGACAGTAGGCCAATGGGCATTGGATTTCTCACTTGCTGTGAGGAAAATTTAATGGAGCTATCCTCAGAAGACCAGGAACCTTCATGTGCTGAAGGGGAGACAACAATGGGCAACCAGTCTCGTAAGTCACATTGTGGCATGCTACTCACAGATTACCCAGTAGTACTAACTAATTCTTCTGCATTAACTTGAATCTTTCTTTTCCAACTAATTCTCTCCTCTTACATTGGCATTTGCAGCATGCATAGAAGCTCCAGGAGGGATCGACCAACCTGTGAATCCTTCAGCTCTACTTCCACCTCTGAGGACAAACCCAGTGAACCCTCAGATGATGCACTGTCAAGACTTCATCCAACAGCTCAGAAACTTTCACCTCAAGTGAGTATTCCAGTTTACGCTATGGGGAAAAATGTGATGAGCATCTCACTGACATGTCCCTGCAGCCACTCGATAAATAAACACCGAAGGGCTGAACCTGGCTATTTTTAGCTAAGCCCAACTTGTGTTGAGATTTATTTAGGGCTTCTTGCTGTGAGGTGCAGTGAATTTTCTTGCAGTAGCTTATTAAACTTGCCACAATAATTACCAACCCCATCCCTAAGACATCTCTCACAACTGATTTTCACCCTTCTTACCAGAACAACTCAACACTGAGCAGATATCCTGGAATTCACTGGTTCCTGCTTTATCAATCTAACTCTTTGCTGCAGCAACTTCCCTCACTCACACCTACCCCTGACATCACTAGCCCTGCATGCCCTTTGTGCTGTCTACTCGCTCACTTGGAACACCTCTCACTTGGATGAGTAGTAATAGCGGTGGCACCCCATTTCACCTTCTGTAATATTTCATTCCAGGAGGGGTCCTGGGTCAGAAAGACTCAAGGTGGGTGGTATGCTGCCCAGTATGTGGTTCCTTATTCCTTATGGGGAGACGGTCCTGACTCGGGCCACCTCAAGCCGGACCTGGTAGAGAGACTGCACTTCACGTACTGTGCCAGGACCCCCTGAGCAAAGCCAATACCCTTTGACTGGACTGAGGCCTGTTGATAAACACAACCAGCTCCATCGCAGGGCATACAGCAGTAATGTGAGCCTGGTATGTCTTGCTGAGATACTGGCTGAAGCACAAAAAGGCAAGGTAAGGATATGTGTGCATTCAGTTAAGCTCAGAGTGAGTGCTTACTGAGAACATTGGAAGAGCCCAGAAGTGCAGCCTGGTCCAGTGCATGAAGCATTGCACTGTTATGAGCACAGAGGATAAGAAGCAATCGACAGGGAATAAACCAGAATCTGACCTGCACACATCTTTCAACATGTACTTTATGGGTGAAAGTATGGAATTGATCGTGATTCCATGCATCCCAATATGGAAACATGGTTCCTTTGTATGACTTTTCTCAAGGGACTGCAATGGCATTCAAGGGTGGAGATGTTCACTGGTAGATCACATTTTCACTGTCCCTTACAGCACATTGGTCTGGAGAGAAGACCTGCACAATGTGCTTCTTCTCACAGGTTAAGTGCAGTTATAGAGAATGTTCACTCACATTAAGGTAATGTCCAGTTTCTACACACTGAAGGGTTAGCAATAAACAAAGAGTCAAAAGGAGTTTCCTTGGGATTCATCTCAGCCTGGTGGCTCTCATGAGGGACTGCACCACACATGACTCATGAGTTATAGCCTCACCGCTGGTTTCAGAAAGTAGTACATAACTTTAGCAGCATACAATGTAAGTGCACCTTCTCAGCCTTTTTCATAACATTGATGTAAGATAAATTATACCTAGCAATTTTAATGTTATCTCCATCAAACATACCACTTGCACAAAAAGATGGATAATTTAACACTTTATCAGCAAAACAAAAATATTAAGGACAGCAAATCAACAAGTTAGACCTTTCCTTTATGTTTATTCAGGGGACTGCCTGCTGGGTGAGCAACTTAGACACTGAAACAGTCAAATGAAACCTGAGCATAGCTCTGTCATCCTAGAATTGTTTGGTAATGAGGTTTCCTCTGGCTTCATAGCCTCTCTAATACAATGCTCTGTCCTCCTCTGGTGACCTGCCATTTTGCCAATCTCCTGATCTTCTAGCTCCTCTTCATCCATGCTCTCGTTTCTCCATTTCAATTGCATTTAAGCTTTGTCGGCTCAACAGGTGAAGAGGCCAACTTGTCACCATGATACAGAATGCCATGCCTGGGCTATACTGCAAAGCCTTGGTAGGAGTGGTCCACACATCAAAATGTTACATTCAGGCAGCCTGAGGTCTATTCACTTTGCCCTGGTGGAATCCTGAGCAGCATTGTACCTCTGTTCTGCACCCATCTGTAGATCTCTTTCAAGTTTCATAAGCCAGGTTTGAAGAAGGGGCTACTTTTTCCCAGCAAGCACCCCTGTATGGGCTGAGGACCTTGCAAAGAGGCAGGCCCCTGTTAGTGCACTAGAGTGTGCAAATGAAGATAACTCCCAGAATTTCAGGCTCAGGCTTCCAGAGGTGACTTCAACAGTCATTAATTAGTTGAACATTAAGGATATGGGATCCTTCTCTGTTCTCAAATACTACTGGTTTAATCTCAGGTAACTTGGATGCATTTAATAGCACTTTGCACTTGGGGATAGCCAGTAATAGTGCAGAAACTTTATACCCTAGGTGGTTAATTATCTTGATCAAGGTGAAGGGAGTGGTGAAAAGGTAAGTTCTGTAAAACTGCTATCTATAATATCCTGGATACACTTGAGTGGAGAATTGGCAAATGCCACAGATGCTCCATGAAAGAAGGTTTTAACATAAAAACTAAGGGCGGCTGTGGCATTGATGACCACCAGGATGAGCTAGTGAGTGCAACTCGATCCCCCTCCAGCCGTGCCCCAACTCTAAGGTGATGGAGCAGGACATCCCTATTTCTGGATGTGAGTTTGCTCGCTGAGCTGGAAGGTTCGTTTTCAGATGTTTTGTCACCATACTAGGTAACATCATCAGTGAGCCTCCGACGAAGCGCTGGTGTTATGTCCCGCTTTCTATTTATCTGGTTAGGTTTCCTTGGGTTGGTGATGTCATTTCCTGTGTTGGTGATGTCATTACCTGTTCTTTTTCTCAGGGGCTGGTAGATTGGCTCCAAATCAATGTGTTTGTTGATGGAATTCCGGTTGGAATGCCATGCTTCTGGGAATTCTCATGTGTGTCTCTGTTTGGCTTGTCCTAGGATGGATGTGTTGTCCCAATCAAAGTGATGTCCTTCCTCATCTGTATGTAAGGATACGAGTGATAGTGGGTCATGTCATTTTGTGGCTAGTTGATGTTCATGTATCCTGGTGGCTAGCTTTCTGCCTGTTTGTCCAATGTAGTGTTTGTCACAGTTCTTGCAAGGTATTTTGTAGATGACGTTCGTTTTATTTGTTGTCTGTATAGGGTCTTTTAAGTTCATTAGCTGCTGTTTTAGTGTGTTGGTGGGTTTGTGGGCTACCCTGATGCCAAGAGGTCCGAGTAGTCTGGCAGTCATTTCGCAAATGTCTTTGATGTAGGGGAGAGTGGTTATGGTTTCAGAGCCCGTTTTGTCTGTTTGTTTGGGTTTATTGCTGAGGAATTGCTGAAACTCGAACAAACAGCTCTGCCAATCATCCAACCCAAACTTTAGGTCCGCTATGTGGATGACACCTTTGTCATCACTAAACAAAACAAATTAGAGGAAACCTTCAAGACCATCAATAATACCCTTTACTGGCATAACATTCACAAAAGAGGAGGAAAACAACAACAAACTGCCATTCCTAGATGTCACAGTAGAGCGAACAGTCAATGGGGAACTTCAAACCAGCGTCTACAGGAAAACAACACATACGGACCAAATACTGAACTACAGGAGCAACCATCCCAACACCCACAAACGAAGCTGCATTGGAACATTATTCCAACGAGCCACCACACACTGCAGCACAGAGGAACTACGCAGAGCAGAGGAAAATCACCTATACAGCGTATTCAAAAAGAATGGGTACCCGATGAACACAGTCCGCCGATTCATCAGCGATAAACCCAAACAAACAGACAAAACGGGCTCAGAAACCATAACCACTCTCCCCTACATCAAAGACATTTCCGAAATGACTGCCAGACTACTCAGACCTCTTGGCATCAGGGTCGCCCACAAACCCACCAACACACTAAAACAGCAGCTAATGAACTTAAAAGACCCTATACAGACAACAAGCAAAATGAACGTCATCTACAAAATACCTTGCAAGAACTGTGACAAACACTACATTGGACAAACTGGCAGGAAGCTAGCCACCAGGATACATGAACATCAACTAGCCACAAAACGACATGACCCACTATCACTCGTATCCTTACATACAGATGAGGAAGGACATCACTTTGATTGGGACAACACATCCATCCTAGGACAAGCCAAACAGAGACATGCATGAGAATTCCTAGAAGCATGGCATTCCAACCGGAATTCCATCAACAAACACATTGATTTGGAGCCAATCTACCATCCCCTGAGAAAAAGAACAGGAAATGACATCACCAACGCAGGAAATGACATCACCAACCCAAGGAAACCTAACCAGATAAATAGAAAGCGGGACATAACACCAGCGCTTCGTCGGAGGCTCACTGATGATGTTACCTAGTATGGTGGCGAAACGTCTGAAAACGAACCTTCCAGCTCAGCGAGCAAACTCACATTCAGAACCTCAACCTGAGCTACAAATCTTCTCAAAACTCGCTATCCCTATTTCTCTACAGCATTGCCATTCAGACGTTTGCAGATAACTGCAGTAAAGTTTGGTTCTTTCCATACTTCTAAATGCCTTAGGGGATTCAGTCCTGTTGGTTTTCCTTCTGGAGTCTATGTGGCAGCTGCTGGAAGTTGTTTTGCTTTCTGAACATGTAAAGCTCTTGTCTTCACTGTCTCCTCCTTATTGGAGCAAGGGCTATGGGAAAGGCAGGCATCGGATATGCCAGGTATCTGAGTAGATAGTCTGTAGTGAAAGGCAGGGGAGTCATGCAATGAAATTGAAAGGATCTCTGAGCCTTGACATTCTCGACAGTCAAACTGAATGTGTAGCTGTCTCTCAGTGGTGAAGCATGGAGGTTACACAAGGATGCCATTGTCATTCCTGACTAAGGAACTCTGAGAATTATGACCTTAACAAAGACACAGCAAACAACAAGTGTCTATCGACCAAGGGGAGTGGGCTTCTATCCATAATTGACCATGAAATGCTTCACCCTCCACCCCTATCCCACGCAAGCCTCCCTTCCATATCACTGCCCACAATCCTTGCTCTTATTTTTCTGTGTGAGGACGTGGTAACTACTGTGCATTGTCTTCCTGCACCTGTAGTAGATTGTTGTTGTCAAATAGAAACTACAGATTTATCTTTTAAGTTCCTCGATAAAACATATCTTGCTGAGCTTAAGATGAAAGACACTAAATGGGCATAATGTAAAGCGCATAATTTCTTGAAATCACCATTTGTTTACTATATCCTATAAGAATTACTGAACTCCACATAAAGTGAGAATTAAAGATAGAGGAGCAGCATTGCTGAATAATTGACACCATGATTACTGCGATTATCTCTGTGTCTTGCAAAAAGAAAATTGTAAACTCCATGCTGCAGAACAAAAATCAATAATTTACTCCTTCCACGTTGCATGCAGTATCTGTCATTTTGCAAAGGTAATGCACAATTGACTCTTGATCTGATGTGGCAAGATTCCAAATTTGTCTTTGCATGAGTAACTTGTAGTTTGTATCTCTGACACATGAAATTCCCCCTATTCTTCATGTTCTGTTTTGTGTTGCTTAACCTTTGACCATAATGATATGCCTGCCTCTTCCTGTTAAAATCCCTTTGCATCACTATAAATGTGCCTGCTTAAACCCCAGAATCCTTGAAGTTCCTGAGTCCTTTTTGGCCCTTTATCTTCCCTGTGCAGAGGCCTGAGCAACTGCAACTTGCTTGAACACCAACTTTGAGAATTGCACTCCCCTTAACTAAGATCCACTCAACTAACTGCAATTGCCCACAAGCAGTGTCACCACTTCCTCAGTGGCTCAGTGCAATGAAGACACCCCCTTCACACTTGATCAGCCTGCATTTTCCATAACTCCATGTGCTGTCCTGATGGTTTTCCGACCATTTTTGACCAAATAACCATGACTAATCATAGTCCTCCAACCAGAATAATCCCCAAGCTGGTTGCACTTGACTTCAATGACAGGCTATGACCCAATTCCTGGATTGCAAGGACATAGATCTTCACTCTCATGCAGGCCCAAGAATCTCACTGACCCTGGCAACCTCCCCTAGACTGAAATCAGATCAGCCCTTAAATGATATCTCTGACTGACCAGAATCCATCATTACCCCACTAAATTCTCTTCCCCTTTGGTTTTCATACACACAGCCGTTTTAAGTAAGGACATGTACTGCATTGGTGTTCATCTGGAAATATATTTTTTCCCCTTGTTGGAGAACCTAGGACCAAAAAGCACTATCTCAAAATAAGGGACAGCATATTTAAGGCAAAGGTAAGGAAAAACGTCTTTTACGAAAGGGTCATGAATCTGTGGAATTCTGTGCTTCAGAAGGGTGTTGAGCATAGTCAAGCGGAAAATAAACAAATTTTTAATAAGTAAGGAAATCAGAGATTGTGGGAATACAACAGGAAAATGGAGCTGAGGATTATCAGATCAGTCGTGAATTTGTTGAATGGTAGAGCAGACTCAATGCCTGAATGGCCTACTTTTTTTATTCATTTATTCATGGGATATGGGTGTTGTTGGCTGGAAAACATTTATTGCCCATCTCTAACTGTTCTTGAGAAAGTGGTGGAGAACCGCCACCTTGAGCCACTGCAGTCCATCTGCTGTTGGCTGACCTACAATGCCATGAGAGGAAAAATTCCAGGATTTTGACTCAGTGACAGTGAAGGAACAGCGATATAGTTCAAGAACAGGATAGTGAGTGACTTGGAGGAGAACTTGCAGTTGGTGGTGTTCCTGTGTATCTGCTGCTCTTATCCTTCTTGATGGAAGTAGTCATAAATTTTGGAAGGTGCTGCTTGAGGATATTTGGACAATTTCTGCAGTGCATCTTGTAGATGGGACACACTGCTGCTATTGAGCATCAGTGATGGAGGGAGTGAATGTTTGCGGATGTAGTGTCAATCAAGTGGACTGCTTTGTCCTGGACGGTGTCAAGCTTCTTGAGTGTTATTCTGGCTGTACCCATCCAGGCAAGTGGGGAGTTTTCCATTACACTCCTCACTGTGCCTTGGACAGGTTTTGGGGAGTCAGGAGATGAGTGACTTGGTGCAGAATTCCTAGTTTCTACCTGTCCTTGTAGCCAATGTGTTTATGTGGCAAGTCCAGTTACATTTCCAGTCAATGGTCCACCCTAGGAAAATGGGGGATACAGTGATGGTAGCACCATTGATAGTCAATGGGCAATGGTTGGAATGTCTCATGTTGGTAATGATCAATGCTTGGCATTTCTGTGGCACGAATGTTACTTGCCACTTGTCAGACCAAGCCTCAATATCGTCCAGATCTTGCTGAATTTGAATGTGGGCTGCTTCAGTTTCTGAGTTATGAATGGTGTGTAACATTGTGCAATCATAATGATGGAGGGAAGGTCATTGATAAAATAGCTGAAAATATTTGGGCTGAAGACGCTACCTTGAGGGACTCCTGCGGAGAAGACTGACCATCAACATTCACAACCATCTTCATATGTGCCAGATATGAGTCCCACTGGCAGACAGTTTGTCTCCTGTTACCCATCGATTCCAGTTTTGCTAGGGCTCAGTGAAAGCAACCTTGATATCAAGTGCAAACACTCTCACCTCACCTCTGGAGCTCAGCTCTTTTATCTATGTTCGAACCAAGGCTGTAAAGAAGTCAGGAGCTAAGTGGCCCTATTGGAACTTAAATTGGGCATCACTGAATAGGTTATTGCTGAACAGATGCTGCTTGACAACGCCATTGATGACAGCTTCCATCACTTTACTGACGATCAAGAGTGGACTGATGGGTGGTAATTGGCTGGGTTGGATTTGTTCTGCTTTTTTTTAATGTACAGGACATACCTGGACAATCTTCTGCATTGTCAGGTTGATGCTAGTGTCATAACTGTGCTGGAACAGCTGGGCTAGGGGAGCAGCAAGTTCTGGAGCAAATCCTTCAGTACTATTACTGGAAAGTTGTCAAGGCCCATAGCCTTTGCAGTAGCTATTGTCTCAGTTTCTTGATATCACGTGGAATGAATCGATTTGGCTAAAGACTGGTATCTGAGGAGCTGGGAACCACTGGAGGAGGCCGAGATTGATCTCCACTCGACACCTCTGGCTAAAATTTGCTGCAAATGCTTCAGCTTTACCTTTTGCACTGTTTGGCTCTTCTATCATTGTGGACGGGAATATTTGTGGAGTCTCCTCCTCCAGTAAGTTGTTTAATTGTTCGCTATAGTTCACGTCTTGAGGGGCAGGACTGCAGAGTTTTGATCAGATTTGTTGGTTGTGGGCTCCCTTAGCTCTGTCAGTCACGTGCTGGTTATGGCGCTTGGGTCCAGTTTGGTATCTTCACTGCAGATACTGGAACTGTCCTGCTGGTGAGACAGGACATAGCCAGACATGGTGATGGTAGCGTCTTGGCCATTGCCTGTAAGGTATGATTCCACGAATGTGGCTAAGTTGGGCTGTTGCTTGACTAGTTTGTGAGACAGCTTTCCCAATTTTGGTACTAGCTTCCAGATGCTAGTAATGAACCATTTGCAGTGTTGACAGGGCTGTTTCTGTTGTTAACAACAATTCACCCTCCTAGCCAGATTGTTATCCTTTTGTTTGTCCAACCATTCCTCTCACTCTTTGGGCTCTATCCCAACCTATCGTGTACTTCTCCCTGGTCCCACCCTATCTTCTACATAAAATCCAGCATTTTCCGAGCTACCATAGGTTCTGAGGAAGGGTGATCACACCCAAAATGTTAACTTTGATTTCTTTTTACAGATGCTGCCGGACCTGCTGAGCTTTCCCCATAGTTTCTGTTTTGTTTCTGTTTCTGCTGTTGTCTTTCCCAGTGCCTAAGTTAGTCGTAGGTGGCCCATCCAGTTTCAGTTCCATGAGCCTTTGTAACAATTGATACAAGTAGGTGGCATGCAATGCCACTTCAGAAAGCAGTTAGGAATCAACAACATTGCAGTGGATCTGGAGTCACATGTAGGACAGACAGAATAAGGGCGGCAGGCTTGCTTCCCTGAAGGACATAAGTGAACTGCGTGGGCTTTTCTGACAATTGACAGTGATTTCATGGTCATCAGTAGATTCTTAATTCCAGATGTATTTTTTTTCATTGAAATCAAATTCTTCCGTCTGCTGTGGTGGAATTTGAACCCAGGTGCTTAAATGATGGCTGAATTTCTGGATTAATAATGTAGCAATAATCCCCACCAGGTTATCATCCCCGCACTGCTCCTTAACCTTATGGCTTTGTAGTTAATCAGATGAAAATGAAATGGAACTGCAGACCACGACAGCTTTGAGGCAGCATGAGGCGGTACCGATGGAGAGAAAGGTGAGAGTTTGCATATGACAATGCGTGGTAATGATCTAGAGCTGTAACATGAACAACTGTCTAAGGAGGATTTTTCATCTCAAAGTTACCTGTGATCCTGGTTGGGTTTGAAATATGAGAATGGCACTTCAGTTGGAGTTCTTGCGGGGGTAAGTCAGATCCAAAGACAGTCATTAAGGAAGGAGGTGTGACTGAGAAGTGAGTTTTGGCTCAATCAAACATGTAGAGAAGAATAGAAAGCAACAAATGTGACAAGCTGGAAGACTAAAATGTAAATCATGTCAGAGAGAAAAGCAGAACTACTTCAAAATAAATGTACCTGGAAGAGAAGTGACAGTGAATTAAACACTGAAATGAAAGTAAAATACTGCAGATGCTGGAGATCTGAAATAAAATCTCAGGTGCTGGAGAAATTCAGTACGTCTGGCAGTATCTGTGGAGAGAGAAGTAGAATTAACATTTCAACTCCAATGGCTTAAGAGATATTGAGCTCTAAGTATTAGCATATTTTTTCTCTCCACTGATGCCATATATGCTGAGTTTCTCAAAACCTTTTTTATTGTCTCATATAGTGTGATTGCTGTATTAACTGCTGGCACATGTTTCAGTTCTGATTTTGATATGGCACTAGGCCATACAGCGACATGTCTAACCCCTCCCTGATGGATCCGTTTAATCTTCAGTGCTACCCACTGCTACAGGCTGCCTGCCTCTGCTCCAGCTCTAAAGGCAGACTATGCCAAAGAGGCTGCCAGTCTCAAACGCTGCACTTAATAACCTGTCTGCTAAAAAGCAGATTAAGTCGTTGAAGATATCTAGATCAATCTAAACGCTAAAATTCCAACGGTAAATAAGATGCCTGAATGTCCCTCGGTACAGATTGATCTGTCAAGCAAGTTTTGGCTGTCCCTCGCCTCCATGTCACGTATTGAAGGTGTGTTCAAGCTGAATTGAGAGCAAGCACAATGGTGTTGTAAAGCTGGTTTTCTGCTGATCCCATGTTGTGTGGATGAAGGTTCAGGAAGAGCGTGGCCATTGACCGTGGAGTGTCTTTGTACAGAAGAAGTGGCTGTGTGCAAACAGAAACTCAATAGCCAGCATAGCCACTTTGCCAGCTGTGATGTGTGTGGCTGGCAGGTACTGGCGCTGTTTTAGTGGTCGTGGGTTTCAGTGCCGCAGAGAGACCGGAATGTTGCAAGGGCATTGTTAATGCAGTGAGTTGAACTGTTAATAAAATGCAGATACGCAAAGATAAACTTCTCAGCACCTGATGGTGAGATTCTGAACTCACCACCTGGGGCGTGAGCTCTTAATCAGGAGAGTTTATCTCCATTTTTGGTCTCTTGCCTGATTAAGTCATTCTGCTTGCCATCATTTTCACCACCTCAGACAGGGAAAATTCTGCCTCCAGTAACAACATAAGTCTTAATGTAATTTAATACATTTCTAAGAATACGAATTGACTGTATTGGCCTATAACCAAAAGGCCGAGCAAGGGCCATTGCACTTTACAGTACTGTGTTTGCGGCAGCACTGATGGGTCTCTGCTGCCCCCTTAAGACCAAAACAAACATGACAGAGTGTAACTACATCCTTTGACTGAAACCAGATTCCTGCAAAGGTTTTCAGTCAATATCAGAGTCCTTAAACAATTACCCGTTCCTTTATGATATTTGTTAGTGTCTCTGCAGGGATTTACCCTGCTTGAAACATTTGGTTTTGGCTTCCTGACAGCAATGTGATTTGGATCAGGACAGAATGATTCAGAAACTTGAAATGTGGCTGAAATGTGGGAAGATTATCAAAGTCTTTCTACTCCGATAATTGATTTGAAATCAGAAATAATGGAATTGTTGATTTTAAGTCAAATATATGCCTGTTGCACCTTGTTATAAAATGGAGGCTGCTTTTCTCTCCTCGAACAGAATGCATTTTGGATGCCTTTATTCAAAGAAGTTAGGGAGATATTTCCAACTAGTCAAGATGGACATTTGTTGTCAATGAAGTTTAATCATTTGAAATGGTTATATACTTTTAATACTTTTATTTTCCAATTTTTGTCATAGGCAATTGGGAATTTAAATCAGAGCTTCACATTAGTGGAAAGCTGAAGCATGGCGTTGGAGTTCAAAGGGCAACATTTTCTGCACCAAAGGCAGCGCCTCAAATGCAGAAAGAGGCTCTTGGGTGCAAATTATTCCAAAACTGCTATCAGTTTTTCAACTAATAGTATCACCTATTTCATTTCTGCCAAGAGGGAGAAAGAGAACTGGTGAAAAGGTCAATAGGTAGATATAGTTTGAGTCAGGATATGCCCAATGACTCCTTTCTTTCAAAACATCCAGGAACAATCAGCAGCATCACCCAACATAAGATTCCATTTGTGTTAGAGTCAAAGACTTTTGAACACAGTTGTTTTGGGAATACCAATAAAGAAATACAATGTTTCTTTAAATATTTACATAAGGATCCCTTTATACACAAGTTAATCTAATGTGGAATCCATTGGCAAACACAAAGCTTCAATGTTTCTTTATTTAAAATGTAAATAACATAGGTAGATTGAAACTAGCATAGAGTGTAAAAAGGAAATAAATTACCAATAATGAAAACAAAAGGAACACAATTTAAAATACATGAAAAGAGAAGCCAGGGCCACAAATTAAAATGCAATGCACCTTTGATTAGCTTTCATGTTTTCTCTGTTTTAAACTGTTTTCATCAGCAAGGTAAGATTACTAACACTGCAAATATAATAAAGTATTTTACCTTGTAATCAGAGAAAATTATCTCAATAAATTGGACCTAAATAACGTACTGTATCATGTATATGCATTTATTCAGAGCCTGGACATAAATCCAGACTTGAGCTGCTGATACAGCTTACGTTCAAAATATTGGTGAGTTTAAAGTTTGAATTCAAATCTGATTTTGCAAATAACCATTGTTGATAAAACAAATCAGCATTTGCAGTAAAGGGAGCATTACGCACTTATCACATATTGAACTTCTCGGCAAAGATCTGCGATACCAGAATGATTGCAGTGTGTGATTGACAAGTCCATTGGATAATTAAGAATAAACAGTAAGAGTGATGTTTCAACAAGAGAAAGCTATTAGGCCATCTTGCATACTTCTCCAAGTTAGCTTTCAGCACCCAAGTATGCATGTAGAACTAATAGTTTCTCTTTGACAATCCTGTCATCTTCAATTAAAAAGTGCTGACTGAATGTATTAACTTGAAAGCCTTAGCTTTAAACTGTGCCCATTAGTCCCCTGATTCTAATCCTGAGATTTCCTGATCCAAAATCACCACAAGAATGAAGAATTCTTGTGCCTCTCCTTGTCCTCCTCTCTAGTATGAAGTCTGGGGGTATGCGGTGATCTTTCATAACTTAGGCTTTTGGGTATACGGGTCATTTCATCTCTCTCCTCCGGACAGCATTCAATAACTTGACATTTGTTCTAAAAAATACATTAATGGCTTCAACATTGGCTGACTGAGATACCACTGATAACTGGTATCCTGTCCATTATGAGACTACATATCATGATCCTTTGCAGTCTGTCTTCTACCCCGATATCAAACGATCCCATCGGTTTGCACCTTGTGGAGTTACCAACTGCCTACCTTGATTGCAAAGAGATTTGATTAATGTTTCATCAGCATTCACCAGGTCTATAACATCCTAGAGAAAGCCAAGCACCTGTGTTGGGTCTCTCCTGTCAGACCCATTTCATCCAGAGCATTTTGTAAAGAACTGCTCAGCAAAATTGCAAACACTGTGCAATCTATCAAATGAAAACGAAGATTTCCACCAGATTCAGAGCTCACCTGAATTTGGCTTGGCTTATGGTATATTTCTGTCTTCATATGCAATTTCCTGAAACTCAGAGTCCCTATTTTTAGGCCACATATATAATAGCCTTTATCAAACCTAACAATGTGATTGTATTACTGTCATTACTAATTTTAGTGCAAAAATAGTGTTATGTCAGTGGAAAGCATGAATACTATTTATCTATGTCTATTCCTACTTTGGGGGATTCGTATCACTCTAAAAATAGATTCAACAAACATTAGCAAAAAGAGAAAAGCTGTTTTTTTCTCTTTTCTTCTTGAGGTTATTATTAATGAACTCTGCAGGATTCTGCAGCTTTACATCCAAATTAAGCATAATGCTTTCATGCTGGGCTGCACCTGGATTTTATTAAATAAAAGGTGTTAAAGTGTTATCATTGCAGTCAAAGAACGAGATTGAATATGGTGTAATTTTCTGCCTGCGAGCATGAGTTGCCATACTGTAGGAAGTGAAAGAAATAGATAATTACGTGGGAAATCAGAGGGAGTAGAACAGATCTGGTAAACTTGTTCCTAGTGCCCTGTCGCTTGGTGCAGTAGCTGTGAAAGCTGAATACCAATCCTGGAGAATGTCACAGGGACTTGTTCAAGGTCAACAGAAGTAATACCAGATAAACTGGGATTCGGCCAATGATTGGGGGCTGGAGATGGGCTTTTCTTGGACAGTATGATTAAAATGTTAAAGGGTAAATGATCATGAAGCGACAGTAACAGTAGCATGAGCTAAGTGTACTCTAAGATTAGTTGTTAGATTATTTAAGTTTTGATTTAATATTTGATTTTGAAAGTAATCTGAAAATATCCACACTTATTTTTACACTTGGGATTTAATACTCTTCACGAGAATCAAGTCAGCTAATTTATTATTTTGTTTCCTCATTTTCCTCATTCCCTAACTGAAACACTGATTCTTGGGCTATGGGACTAATGGACCAGGATTTGAACATTGACACTTCAGGTTTGTATTGGCATTGTAATACACTGGGTTTGATGGTACACTCAGGATGAAACCTGTATGCCAGCATATATGTTGAGTGTGAGATCACCCCTGCTGAGCTGGCACACCTCACATTATTTTTTCAAGATTTAACTCTTTACTTATTATGAGTTGGGGCTTCTGCATGTGCCATGGAGGATGTGGGTTGTGAGTGTCAGTGGCTTGGATAGCAATTATTGCTCATTCCCAATTGCTCTTGAACCAAGTGGCTTATAGTGCTATTTCAGAGGATAGTTAAGAGTAAGTTATGTTGCTGTGGATATGGGTTCACATGTAGGCCAGATCAGGTAAGGGCAGCAAACTTTCTTCCCTAAAGGAGATGAGCAAACCAAATGTCTATTTATAAGAATTAATATTGGCTACAAGCTTGCCATTAGCTGTTCAATTCCAGATTTATATTGAATTCAAATTTCACTATCTATTACAGTGGGATTCAAACCCAAAGTAACCCAATACCTCTAAAACAATTCCAGTTGCCTGCCATTTCAACTCATCACCATGTTCCTTCATCATCATCTCTGTCTCATGCCCTCTGTAGTGCTTCAACGAGGCTCAGCTCAAGCTGCAAGAACAGCACCTCATTTCTTTTTGGGAACACTGCAGCCTTCAGGACGCAAAATTGAGTTCAATAATATTAGGGCCTGAACACCACCTTCTATATCTTTTAACCACCTCCACCATCCTGGTGTTTCACAACATAGGCTGCTTTCATTACAGCCAGCCCATTTTCAACCATTACTGATCCCTTTATCTGCCCAAATGCTGTTCTTTCTCTCTGGTCTCCATCTCCCCATATTGTTTACTCCTTTGACCCCACCCCATCTCCATCCCCTTTCTTCAGCATATAGATCTCCTTTTCCCAGTGGCTGTCAGTTCTGAAGGAGGGTTGCTGGATCATTAACTCTGCTTTCTGTCCACAGATGCTGCGAGACCTGTTGAGTTTATCCAGCACTTTCTACTTTTATTTCAGATTTTCAGTATCTGCAGTTCTTTGTTTTAATCATGACACCCCTACCTCTCGACTCTCAGGTAATGTCTCGTTGAGCTGCTGGCTAGCGTCCTGCGGCTTTGCACATTTGCAACACCAACAAGATTGGTGGCCACTGCCAGTACTGCTGAAAGACCAAGGAAGTGCAAATCAATGATGGACATAGGCACTCAGATTAATCTGGGATCTCCTCACTGTGCCAGACTGACAGGGCTCCACAAGGAAAAGTGAGGGGCATATTACTCAGGAATGAGAAGAAAGTGAAGTTGGCGGTGGTGGGGGGGGGGGGAATGTCAGGAGGTAACATTGATTGGCATCAACACCTCAGCAAGAGGCAACCCACCCTATTCAATTCTGTCCAGCATCTCATAGCACTAAACATGCACCCGATTTGAATGGGCTACTGAGGTATCCCAACTTGGCAAAACTTCATGGCCATAAGAATGACTAGATCTGTAAAAAAAAAGTTGACTACAAAGCATTTTGCTATATCCTAAGGTTATACAGGGCACTATACAGAAATAGGCACTCTGTTCTTTGAGTGGCTTATTGTAACCTTTAAAAAGAGAAACTTTTATTACTGGATATGACTAATAGTAGTCAGGAAAGTGCAAAGGTCCTGATGTGAAATTATGCCCACAGTAAGCATTTTGGGACAGTCCATCACACTTCATCATTTTGTAATTACCAATTATCTGGAACTCATTGGTTGGGCTGTATATTTTCCTGATATCTTGCTTCCGGTGGAGATCTTTAGCAACAAAGAACAGTGAAGCCTGCAGAATAACATATTCCAAATTGACCAACCAATTGAGACTGAGTTATGATTTACATGGAGCGACAGAGTTTTTTGTAATGAACATCATGTAAGAGATATTGACATGATATAATGCTGGAAGTACGAAGGATGCATTCCTACAAAACAGAGATTAGGTTAGTGCATTGTGTGGAATGTCACTCCTCGAATCACAATCGCAACAGGGAAGAAATGCTTCATGAAATGATATAGTGAAAACATATCCTAAAATCTCTCAGACTTTCACCTTGCTGATTAAATGATCATAATGAGTTCATTGAAGTGATCTTGACATTCCCAAGGTTAAAAGCTAATGCTGTGGATAGCTGGGCAGGATTATTCCCTAAACTGAGCAGAACTTTTTTTGTCCAAGAGCCACGTTATTATGGGCCGAAGAGCCTATACTGAGCTGTGTTGTTCTTTGTTCTATTATGTAAGTAAACCTCTCCAAAAGGTCTGCTTCAAGTTTCTTGCAAAGATGATATGAAAGCCCAAAGCATTGATATTCACAGCTGAGAGTCACAAGCTGGTAAGAGAGGAAGATAGTGCCATCATTGTGGGCTGGCACATGCCACCACAATGCCCACTGATACAGTGGGTTTGCAACAAACTCCAATACTGAAAACAACCTGCAAAAACATTTGCTGCAACAGTTGTTGCAGAATCTGCTTCTCAAGGTTTGGCCTATGTAACCTTCTGTGTCATATGAAGATATGTGATCTGAAATGGATTGTTTTTATCGTCTTTCATTGGTGGAAGGATACCAAACAAGTGCTGGCCAAGACAAAACAAAGGAGCTCAAAGGTAGAGAGATTTGATAGCTCAAGGAAAGATTAATATTTTCTGAACAAAAGTACTTGGTGGGCTGAATATCCCCATATTTTAATAGTCATTTTTGGGCAGTTTTGCCCTCCATAAATCCTGATGGCTTTTCTCAAGCAATTGTTGGTTTCTCACTTCAGTAACTATGTATCCAGTCTCCACTGCGCTGCCCACCTCCAAACCTGCACCCAGCATAAAATGTAGTGTTTGCCACACTCCACCTGCCCACCCTTTTTAACACTGCAAACCAGGAGCTGCCCTAAGCACGGTTCTGCGATATCCAAGTGACATGGCTTCTTTTAATCCATTCATGGGATGTAGGCATCACTGGCTGGCCATCATTGTTGCCCTTGAGGAGGTGGCAGTGAGCTGCCTTTTAGAACCACTACAATCCATATGCTGTACATTGACCCACAATGCCATTAGGAAGGGAATTCCAGGAGTTTGACCCAGCAACAACGAAGAAATGGCAATGTATTTCCTCATCAGGATGGTGAGTGACTTGGGGAGAATTTGCAGGTAGTGTTTCCCATGAACACACTGCCTTTATTCCTTCTAGATGGTAGAATTTGAGGGTTTTGAAGATGCTGTCTAAAAAGCCTGTCCACCATTTATGAGGCACAAGTTAGATGGTAAATTTCTGCAGAGCAGCTTGTAAAGGGCACATTCTGCTGCTACTGAGGATGGGTGTGGACATTTGTGGATGTAGTGTCAAACAATTTGTCATTGATGTAGCCAAGCTTCTTGAATACTGTAGGAGCTGCATTCATTCAAGCAGGTAAACTGTATTCCACCATATCCCTAACTTGTGCCTCATAAATGGTGGACAGGCTTTGAGAATTCAGGACTCCAGGCTGAGATTGGATGATGAACTCGACTGACTGTGGCAGTACCATCTAACTGACCTTTATTGGACTAAGGGCGAACACCTTCCCTGTGCCCCACCTGAGACTTTCAGGTATAGCCATGTGCTTAAAACACATGTAGTATTTTTGATATTTATGGTACTAGCATAATCCATCGGTGTGGTTTTAACATAGCACAATGCCATTGACTCATCAGTGATGCCACTGACGACAAGTTATTTCGCTTTATTTTGCACAGAAATGCAAAACAAGACAGAACTACCATGAGTCTGTAAGTTCTGAATGAAGCAAAACTGTGTGAACAAGAAAGGCAGAGTTGCTGTGGGTATCCAAATAAGTGCAAAGTTAGTGGAGTCTAAGGAAGCACGTGCAAAACCATAGAAGTGCAGCCTGTTACAATGCCAGAGAGAGTCCTTGTTCCTGCATGAAAATTGACCTGTAGCAGCATTGTACTGTAAGCTGTCAGTGAGCTTCAAAGGGCAGTATTAAAGTGGTTAAAGTGGTGAACCCGAAATGTGTCATGATGATGTAATGAGGCTGATGCTCTGACAATGCCAACCTCAATAGACAGAAGGTGCAGATGGTCACTATGCATGGAGCATGCCCAGAGTTGCTGTGGAATTCTGGCCAAGACGGATACCTAGATGAGACACCGATGTGCTGCAGTTGCACAGTAACCGCTCTGGCTTTGGTATTGGGAACTAGTGCCATCTGGTTTCTTATACATAGCTGGGAGAGTATCAACCTGCAGAGATTAGTTGGTAATTACATAAGACCATAAGACCATAAGGCATAGGAGTGGAAGTAAGGCCATTCGGGCCATAGAGTCTACTCCACCATTTAAATCATGGCTGATGGGCATTTCAACACCACTTCCCTGCACCCTCCCCGTAGCCCTTGATTCCTTGTGAGATCAAGAATTTGTCGATCTCTGCCTTGAAGACATCTAACGTCCCGGCCTCCACTGCGCTCCATGGCAATGAATTCCACAGGCCCACCACTCTCTGGCTGAAGAAATGTCATCTCATTTCAGTTTTAAATTTACCCCCTCTAATTCTAAGGCTGTGTCCACAGGCCCTAGTCTCCTCGCCTAACGGAAACAACTTCCTAGCGTCCACCCCTTCTAAACCAGACATTATCTTGTAAGTTTCTATTAGATCTCCCCTCAACCTTCTAAACTCCAATGAATACAATCCCAGGATCCTTAGCCATTCATCGTAAGTTAAACCTACCATTCCAGGGATCATCCGTGTGAACCTCCGCTGGACACGCTCCGGGGCTAGTATGTCCTTCGTGAGGTGTGGGGCCCAAAATTGGACACAGTATTCTAAATGGGGCCTAACTAGAGATGTCATGCATTGCCGATCGTGTCCTTACCACTGACGAGCCAGACTCTCAGCTGACCAGGGCAACCCTAAGGGGAAAATCAAACTCTATTTGAGGTCAAGAAACTTATTTGTATTCTTGTCATATCTTCCCAACTTTTTTTGACATTGTCAATGTCATTCAATTGCCAGGAAAAATTCGACCCCCTGATTCCTGAAACTGGCACAACTTCAGAGGACAGCCATAGCAATAAATTTCTGAAGAAGGCTTGTGATGAAAGCTCCTCTCAGGAAGCAACTTTGAAACATTTAGCAGATTGAACAATAAGTCTTTGTTCACAATTTTCAGAGACTGGCTTCTAGGAGACAACAGGGTACTATTGAAGTTACAAGTCTCACACTCACTTGAAAAAGACTCATGGATTTATTTGAAATGACCATTTTACCTAACAAAATGGATCTTGAACATTCTGTCAACATGCACCAAATCATACATTGCCCTGGAAGATAGCTGCCTGAACACAATATCAAAATGCAACTGAATATTTGGGATATTTCATTGGGAAAGTGTTCATATGCAGTAAGGCTTTCTGATGAATTAATGGGTGTCAATATTCAAATAATTAAAGAAAATTATTTAAGATAAACTTTCAGTCTTTTTAGCTTCACAGTAGAATACAAATGAATGGGTTTGAGGAAGATCCTATTCCAGCACAAGAATATGTATGTCAATGGTCAAGGCATCTGAATCGATCCTGCCTACAATGAAGAAACAGATACTATAGTCACCTGACAGAAACCAGATTTCTGATAAGGAACATTTAACGAGACCAAAGATAGGAGCAATAGGCAGAGAAAGAAGCAAAAGAGTTCCTGACCAGGAAAGGAAAAGGTCCCCGGGTAAGAAGCCGAGAAAGTGGCTTACCATTTATTGATTTGAGAAATGGAAACCAGGTTTCTGCCGTAGATGCTCTACTGCATCTTGTTAAATCATACAACAGTAAACCACTGTAAAACTACCTTCAAAAATCGCGAACCTCTATTCCTTCAGTGGATCAAAAGGGAATTATGGGCATCCAATGTTTCAAAATCATCTCATGAGATAAAGAGCCACTATATTTTTGGCCATTTAAGACCTAACTGTATACTTCTTTTGTCACCTTTCTAAGTATGTGTTTGTGTTTGTATGTGTGTCATTTTGTCTGCGAGCATTTTTATGAATACACTTTGCTGTTCAGTCATAAAATTTATCTTATTTTAAGACTCACCGAGGGACCTGGCACTTGTCTGTTCTTGAGCGACTCTACACTTAGGGGACTAATACACTTTTAACATACATTTATCTTAAGTTTGTCAAAAGGTAGTAAAAGGGAAGATAGTCCAACTATCTTTCTCCTATTTGTAACAGATGCCAGAAATTTCTTCACTGTAACTGCAAGATGAAGATCAGAGAATCACACTTTGAGGTTTCTGTGGTTTGTAAGCGAAGTGTTTTCATTCAGGCCATGTAGATGGCCCTTACATCAGCTGAGCTGTTGGATAGTCAAGACTTCAATAACCTGTGACTAATTTGCCCTCACAACCCTCATGTTGAGTAACTACAATGGGAGGAAGAATGGGTGAATTCAAACATAAAGATGTATTTTTGTTGGCATTGATACAATATCACTTGTTGGAAGTCCAACAGTCATGTCAGGTTCATTAGATAGTCCCTGCCAACATAAGATTATGTTCCCAAAAAATCCACATTGAAAACTTGTGCAGCATGTATAGTTGAAATCATATATAACATTGCAGTTGATTCGTTTGTAATAGAGCTGTTATCTTGTGTGTGACATAGAACATAGAACATTACAGCACACTACAGGCCCTTCAGCCCTCGATGTTGTGCCGACCTGTCATACCGATCTGAAGCCCATCTATACTACACTATTCCATGTACATCCATATGCTTGTCCAATGATGACTTAAATGTACTTAAAGTTGGCGAATCTACGACCGTTGCAGGCAAAGCGTTACATTCCCTTACTACTCTCTGAGTAAAGAAACTACCTCTGACATCTGTCCTATATCTTTCACCCCTCAATTTAAAGCTATGCCCCCTCGTGCTCGCCATCACCATCCTAGGAAAAAGGGTCTCCCTATCCACCCTATCTAACCCTCTGATTATTTTATATGTTTCAATTAAGTCACCTCTCAACCTTCTTCTCTCTAATGAAAACAGCCTCAAGTCCCTCAGCCTTTTCTCGTAAGACCTTCCCTCCATACCAGGCAACATCCTGGTAACTCTCCTCTGCACCATTCCCAAAGCTTCCACATCCTTGTTATAATGCGGTGACCAGAACTGTACGCAATACTCCAAGCGCGGCCGCACCAGAGTTTTGTACAGCTGCAGCATAACCTCTTGGTTCCCGAACTCGATCCCTCTATTAATAAAAGCTAAAACACTATATGCCTTCTTAACAGCCCTGTCAACCTGGGTGGCAACTTTCAAGGATCTGTATACATAGACACCGAGATCTCTCTGCTCATCTACACTACCAAAAATCTTACCATTAGCCCTGTACTTTGCCTTCTGGTTACTCCTACCAAAGTGAAACATAAAACCATATTAAATAAAAATAATACCTTCAATGATGTTATGAGATTCAAAATGTTTAGACTAACAGCAATGGGAGCTGATCTATGAAATAGGTGCACAAATCCTTCCAACTGCCTCACAGCATTAGGCGTCAATGGCCCTAATGAACTAGAACATACAATTCAACAAAGCATAACAGAAGAAGATGCAGATGCAACGTTTGAAGTAATGTCTGCATTTCTGTCTAAAACAGCAGACCTCTGTTTTATCTATGTGCAGTGATCCATGTTCCAGCATTTGTGCTGTATAAATTCATGAAATTATTTGCGACAGTTGCACAGTATTTTGTGGACTGTAAAAATCATTTAGTTTAGAAAATGAAGTTGATAAATGAAGCACAATGACAGTGCTTACACTACCATATCTGAATGATTTCTATATTTTACAGAAAACGCCACCTGACATGAAAAGTAAAACTTGTGACTTGCTGATTCAAATACAATGTTAGATTTTCATAGAAAACAAAACAAATTCAACATGGGCCAGAGGCTTTTGAAAAATTAAATATTTTACAGGATTAGAAAGAAGGAAAACTTCAAATGTTTGAAATAATAATTGAAAATGACAAAGACGTACTCTCAATATGTTGGTCTCTGAAAAGAACAAAAAACATCTTTACATCTTAATTCATGAGAATTCTGAAATTGTGTTGACAAATAAAAATATTTCAAAACATGATTGCCTTTCTTGTTTTGATGCTACCATTAACATTATGTACTTCCAGCATTTTTGGATTTTTCCTTATTTATGACATCAGTTGATCAACTGTTGTGCAACATAATGTGTAAGAAGAGAAACTACACAACCATCTTTGCCTTGATTCTTGAAGAGGTTCATGCATACCAGCTGTATCAATGGACAGTGTTCATTTACCAACAAAAACACTGTGACCCACTGCTACCCAGCTAGAGTGCCTCTCATGTATTCATTAGAATTTAGAAGGTTGAGGGGAGATCTAATAGAAACTTACAAGATAATGTATGGCTTAGAAAGGGTGGACGCTGGGAAGTTGTTTCCGTTAGGCGGGGAGAATAGGACCCGTGGGCACAGCCTTAGAATTAGAGGGGGTAGATTTAAAATGGAAATGAGGAGACATTTCTTCAACCAGAGAGTGGTGGGCCTGTGGAATTCATTGCCACGGAGCGCAGTGGAGGCCGGGACGTTAAATGTCTTCAAGGCAGAGATCGATTAATTCTTGATCTCACAAGGAATCAAGGGCTATAGGCAGAATGCAGGGAAGTGGAGTTGAATTGCCCACCAGTCATGATTAAATGGCTGAGTGGACTCGATGGGCCGAATGGCCTTACTTCCACTCCTATGTCTTATGGTCTTATGGTCTTATGTTCCTGCATATATCCAACTCCCAAATCGAGCAGCTGTTACTGTTTTCACTCTATTATGGAGCTACTGTAGTTCCAGGCCTTCTAATTGTTACGTTTTCTGTTAACACTGAATGAATACTTATGAACTCACCAGTCTACTCTAAAGGAGGCCTTGCAAATTACTTAATCCACCCTATCATGCACCTGTCACCAAATTCTAGCTCCGTCTTGCCATTGCCATACTCAGAGGATGCCAGCATTCAGTGGATCTATGCTTAAAGTCCAGCATCACCAGCACTGGGGACATATTTAAAAGGCCAATTTACATTTCGGCATGCACCAGCATTCTGAAGATGCCTTACTCAGTGACAGTCATTTTGTAGACGGTGAGAAAGGAAAAATCATGCAGTGCTTCTCACTATTGCCTGTAACATCTTTCCTCATTCGCTGTCAGAACCATCTCCACACTCCCAGACCACTAACACTGCATGGACTTTGCACTGCCTACTCCTTCAACCGGGACACCTCACCACTTGCTTGACACGAGATGTGGTGTGAGATTGATCTAGCACATTGCCACCCAGAGGACTGCTGACCAGCAAAGCATACTGTCTGGTTGTGTGGCTGTGCTCATTGGCATGACAAGGTAAGACATGGAGGTTGCAAAATGCAAATTGGCACCAATTGAGAAAGTGCTAAAAAAAGCAGGCCAGGGATGTAGCCTGGCCTAATCTATGAGCTGATGCCTGTCCCCGCACCCAAAGACTTCTTACAACAACCTTTCAATTCTATTTGCTCGTGCACCTAAGCATCCTGCACACAGATCAGAGAGATGTCGTGTGGATCCTGAGATATTAGCAAATATCAGATGTCAATGTTCATAGAGGAGGTGTGCATGAGGCTGGACCCATGGATCATACCATGAGATGCTGTTGCATGGTGAGCAAAACAGAGGCTATCAGCGATTAGTGGTGAGCTCTGGCTTCCATGTCATGAATGATCAGCATTTAGTTTGCTCGAGGTATGTGGGAGGATAGGAAGCTGTATGCTATTGATGAGAGATGCACAGTTAATAAGATTGTTAATGAGCAATATTCTTCCTGGATAGACAACTCAGTGTGCCAAATAAGATTCTCATTTTACAGCTTAAAAGATGCAGCAAGTTGCTCCTGACACAAAGACTCCTTGTGCAATTCTGTCACATTTACAATAACAACCCACATTGTTTGGGACCTTGTAAGATTCTTTACATCTTTTGCAAGGTATAGAAAAAACAGGTTTTAAAACATTAGCCAGAACTTTAACCCTGACCAAAATCAAAATTAGTCAATAGAGTGCTTTGAAGGTAATTTGTATTGGAGAGTACCTATCTCTTAACAAGATAACTTCTTTCCCAACAAATCAACATTCACCAGAAATCCGATAACCTGTTCCACAGTCTATTATTTTCTGAGAGGGGAAGAATTTCCTAAGTTCCTGGCTAGCTTTGGCCTTGTGTAATCACAACTCTTAGTTGTCCCTAAAATCTCTAGATGACATAATTGGCCTACACCAATACATGCTGTTCTCATCATTATTTTACAAAACTTAATCGTTGGCCCTATTATATAACCATTTGAAATACACAGCCTGAGGCTGCCAACTATGTAATAAGACAAACTATTCCTAGTTAGAAAATCATTTTGAATGTATTTGTATACAAAACTGAAGAAACTGGGAACAATTTGCTCTGCGTGCCCCAATAATGTTTCTCCTAAATTGTTTGCAGAAGTGTCGGAAAATTAAGGGTTTCATTTCTGAAGGCACCAAGATATTCCTGAAGGATTGCCTACCTTAATATAAATTCAGATCTTTTCAGGTTAAATATTTCATACATAATTGATCTTGCTATTGCTATTTCTATAAATGTCCATACCCTGCAATGAATTACATACTTAATATGTTGATAAGTTGATATTCCCTTTTACCAAAGAAGATTTTTTTCTCAGTTTTCTACATTTTCACTTTCAATGTCATGAATTATAGTGTTTGTAGGTCTTTCTTATCTTTAGTTTCGAATTTTTAACAAAACGATAGGTGTCAGTGTGATGGACATTACCAAAAAAATGCAAATAAAATGATCTTTTGTACTGCATGTGCTAGAATATGTGACTGTACTTACACAGGCTTGTATCGTTTTCTGTGATGACTAAAAGGTATATATCATTTAAGACATAAATGTATTATTAGATATAGATACACTGGATGATGTTTTTATATGTTTAGCACTGCATCAAATTGCTAGTAATGTTTACAAAGTATTAGCACACACAATGCAATAAAACTGCCAAGAGAAACCAATTATCTATGAAACAATATTTATGCTCTGCCTAAATTATTTGCTAACATGTTTTCTGACATTGTGCTCTGATGTTGTCAGTAATCATATCCTGCTAATATTAAATAAGCAATTAATTGTTGTCCTATTAAACATATCAAAAATTTTAAATATCCTTTACCAAATTAATTTGCCACTCACTGCCCTCCTTGTCAGTTCCAATATAAAGCTCTCACTCTATACTTTGCTGATCATGTTGACAGTAAATCAAAGCACTGAATGCACCAGAGCATTGCATGTCCAACATCTAAATGTTTATAGGTATAAAAACTGACTCTTGCTCATGATAAATCCATGTTAAAGTAAAATTCAGAAGCTCATGAATGTAAATGCTAAGTCAAGCTTGCAGAAATTTGGAAGGCAGAGACAATTTGATCACATAGAGAAAATATATATTTTTACATTTGGTTTTATGATTAATTTCCTCACTATTAAAAAAACCATCAAAGTTAAATAATTTCCCAGTTGAAGGTGGTATATTTTATTTCCTTGCTATGAGTACCTAGATAAAGCAGTTTGATAGTAGATGTAAAAGAGGAATTTGAATTTAATCTCTATCTTCACTTACAAATTCTACCAGAATCCACGTCACCTATTATTAAATACCATTCTTTAGCCATTTTGATCTTATTTTCTGGAACTACTTTTATATGTCCTTCACTGTGACACTGTTTTCTCTACCTTTAACATGACAACCAGCAAAATCAAACACATACTCTTCATAGAATCTAATTTCATTGCAACTCTCAGTTATAGGCTCTACTTCTGAGCCTCACCATCCAATATCTGTTGGCCCATTTAGGCTGCTAATGGTTCTTTGGAAAAATGGTCTGTGCTATAAAGAATGACCAGCAATAAAGCCACATTGCTTTTGCCAAGATTACCTCTAGCCACTTTATATTTTCACTTTGATTCCCAAACTGTTTCTGGCAGGTATCAATAGATCATCAATAAACAACTTATTTAGGCACACCTACAGTTTGATGGTGCTGTTGAGTCCTTATATTAATTTAATGGGGGTGGAAGGAGATTGCTAGGGAAGTAATTGGCCAGAATTACGTTTGCCCTAATTTTGTCAGTAGAACACATCTAGAAATTTTCCACATTATTGTTGAGATAATGGTATCAGAGAAGAGGTAGTAACCTAGAGATATTATCGCTAGACTATTAATCCAGAGACCCAGGTGATGTTCTGTAGGCCTGGGTTTGAATCCCACCATGGAAGATGGTAGGATTTGAATGCAATTTTTTAAAAAATCAGGATTTAAGAGTCTAATGATTACTATGAAACCATTGCCAATTGTCAAGTAAACACATTTGGTTCATTACTGTCCTTTAGAGAAGGAAACTGCACTCCTTACCTGGCCTAGTCTGCCTGCTCTTACAATCTGTTTGACTCAAATGTGCTCTAGGCGAATAGGAATAGGCAATAAATGCTAGCCTAACCAGTGAAACCCACACACCGTGCATTAATATAAAACAAAACTATCATAGCAGCACTGGATTTGCCTGGCTCAGGGTATAAATTGCTCTGGTGCACACATCTTCCGTGCTACAATCAAGATGATATTAGGACCGAAAACTCTTTGTTGAGCGCATTGCATATTCAAAGTGGTTGCCAGTGGCAGTTATGACAGTGCAGGCAACTGAAGAATGCTGGGTAGAATTTGTTCACTTATAAGATTTTGTTGAAGATACTTACAAATACTTTGGTCTTGCTTCTTATACTTGTGCTGACCACCACCATATTTGAGAATAGGGATGTTCTTGGAAATCCTTCCACTTTTAATTCCAAGTTGCCTAGCAGCATTCCTAATGGGAAAAGGTCTGACTGCAAATGTTTGCCCTGAGCTATTGAATGTAGGACCACTTACACTGGTGTATAGTCTATAACATTTGCCATTCAGAATGGAAGTGCCTCTATAATTTCAATATATTTGCCATACAATATTAAATCATGTTACAACAGACACACATTCTCATTCTGAAGTGAACCAGGGTTAACCTTCTGATTCCTAGTTAAAGTGCTGCCAATTGTTTCCTGGAGAAAACATTAGATATCTACCTGGGTCTGTAAACTCTCTCAGTCGAGTACTTCTGAATCATTGTTCCCTGTTTCAATTTTATTTTTATTCTGGTGTGGAAGTGACTTCTCAACATCAAGGCAACATTTGCCTGAAGAGATAGTAGGAACTGCCGATGTTGGAGAGTCTGAGATAACAAGGTATAGAGCTGGATGAACAAGCAGGCCAAACAGCATCAGAGGAACAGGAAAGCTGACGTTTCATGTCAGCAAACAATGTTTATTATCATTTGTAATATCACTGATACTGAAGCTGTTCATGTTCATAAGTAGCACCCAGTAAAAAATTATGTCTTGGCATTCTACGTGGTAAGGGAAATTCAACATTACTATTATTTGGCTTACAATTGGGCTTGCCCTGCATATGTCTAAGGATGAGGTCTGAATACATAAGATCTGCAACATTGTGGGTAGTTCAGGTTCTGCCCTCCAATATCCCACGTCTTTCTCATTCATTTCATTTTCTCCAGAAACTGCCACACCCCCACTCTCAAAGTACCTGCACATTTTCCAAAGCCCTCTCTCCCCACTCACAAGATCTCACCAGCAATTGCCATGGCACAAGTTGTGTCTCATTCTTTTGGTTCAAGGTTATTCTTGTTTGGGGATGGATGTTGATGAAGGTGTTGAGTGCTTTCTAATTGCAATCCTACTCCAAGCTTATACACGTTATCAAAGCTGCCAAAAAGTAGAACAAATGATCACATAATATAAATGTTTCAAAACAATTGAATCTCTTATCATTGGAAAGGGCAATTTCATGCTTTGACTCAAACTCGGTTCTGCAGGGATTTTTATTTTAATTCACCTGAGGGACATGAGGGTCACTAGATGGGTCATTATTTGCCCATCCCTAGTTACTCTTGAGAAGGTGGTGGTGAGTTGCCATCTTGAGCCACAGCCCTTGTGGCATAGGTAGATCCACAATACCTTTGTAGAGGAAATTTCAGGAGTTTGATTCAGCCACTGTGAAGGAATGGCAATATATTTCCAAATCAGGACGATGAGTGGCTTGGAAGGGAACTTGCAGCTGGTGGTGTTCCCTTGTATCTGCTGCCCTTGTCCTTCTAGATAGATGTGGTCAAACATTTGGAAGGTGCTACTTAAGGATCTTTGGTGAATTTCTACTGTGCATCTTGTAGATAGTACTCACTGCTGATACTGAGTGTTGTGGTGGTAGAAGTGGATTCTTTTGGATATGGTACCATCCAGTGGGCTGCTCTGTTCTGTATGGTGTCAAGCTTCTTTAATATTTTTAGAGCTGCTCCCATCTCGGTAAATAGGAATATTCCAACCTGACTTGTTCCCTGTAGATGGAAGACGAGCTTTGGGGAGTCAGGAGTTGAGCTACATGCCACATATTCCTAGCGTCTGATTTGCTGTTGTAGCCATTGTGGTTATGTGGCAAGACCACTTGGGTTTCTGGTCAATGATAACCCCCAGGATGTTGATAGTAGGCAATTCAGTCAAGGCAATGTAATTGAATATCAAGGGGCAATAGTAAGATTGTCTTTTATTGGAGATGTTCATTGCCTGGCATTTTTGCAATTGAACGTTATTTGTCACTTATCAGCACAAGCCTGGAAGTTGTCATGATCTTGTTGCATTTCTACACGGGCTGCTCCAGTATCTGAGGACTCGCAGGTTTTGTGTAATACCGTGCAATCATTGGTGAATATCTCTAGTTCTGACCTTATGATAGTCATTGATAAACCAGCTAAAAATCATTGGGCCAGGACTTTACCCTGAGGCACTCTTGCAGAGATATCCAGGAGCTGAAATAACTGACATCAAACAACCACAATCATCTTCCTGTGTGATCAGAGATGATGGGAACTGCAGATGCCGGAGAATCCAAGGTAACAAAGTGTGAAGCTGGATGAACACAGCAGGCCAAGCAGCATCTTAACCCTATCGCAGCTTTTGTGCTCCTAAGATGTTGCTTGGCCTGCTGTGTTCATCCAGCTTCACACTTTGTCATCTTTCTATGTGCCAGGCTTGACCCCAACCAACCAAGAATTTGCCTCTAATTCCTATTGATTCCAGTTTTGCTAAGGCTCCTTGATGCCACTCTTGGTGCCACACTTGAGGTCAATTGTTGTCACTCTTGACTCATCTCTGGAATTCAGCTATTTGATCCATGTTTGGACCAAAGCTGTAATGAGGTCAGGAGCTGAAAGGTCTTGGGAGAAACCAAGCTGGGTGTCACTGAACAGGTTATTGCTGAGCAGATGCTACTTGATAGTACTGTTGATGACACCTTCCCTCTCTTGACTGATGATAGAAAGTAGACTGACGGCATGGTATCTGGCTGGGTTGGATTTGTCATTTTTTTTACGTACAGGAGATACTCGGGCAATTTTTCACATTGTTGGGTAGATGCCAGTGTTTTAACTGTACTGGAACAGCCTGGCTAGGGGATCGGCAGGATCTGGAAGACTGGTCTTCAATACTATTGTCGAAATGTCAGGGCCCATTTCATTTTCAGTATCCACTGTCTCTAACCATTTATTCATATCACACATAGTTGTTTGCAAAGATTGAAGACTGGCACCAGTAATATTGGACACCACTTGGAGAGGCCACGATGGGTCATCCACTTGGCACTTCTGAGTGAAGATTGCTGCAAATGTTTGAGCCTTCTCTTTTGCATTGGTGTGCTCTCTTCCATCATTCAGGATGGGGATATTTATGCAGGGTCCTCCTCCAGAGATTGATAATTATCCAACACCATTCATGTCAAGATTGCAGAGTTTAGATCTGATCCATTGGTTGCGGGTTTACTTAGCTCTGTCTACCATTTGCTGCTGATGTTGTTTGGCACACAAGCAGTACTGTTTGGTAGCCTTGCCAGGTTGACGCCTTATTTTTAGATATGCCTAGTTCTGCTCCTCACAAGACCTCCGGTACACTGCATTGAACCAAGGTTGATCCCCTGGCTTGATGGCAATGGTTGAGTAGAGATATGCCAGGGCTTAGAGTTGCAGATTGTGCTGGAGTACAATTCTGCTGCTGTTGATGGCCCACAGTGCCTCGTGAATACCCAGTCTTGGGTTGCTAGATCTGTTCAAAGTCTATTCTACTTAGCATGACAATTGTGCCACTCCAAGTGATGACGGTTATTCTCAATGTGAAGGTGACACTTCATTTCCACAAATATTGTGTGGTGGTCACTTTTACCAATACTGTCTTGGACAGATGAATCTATGGCCGGCCGATAGTTCGGATGAGGTAAAGTATGTGTTTCCCTGTTATGGGCTCTCTCAGTACCTGCTGCGGATCCAGCCTAGCAGATATGTCCTTCAGAGCCCAACTAGCTCAATCAGTAGTACTGCTATCAAGCTACTCACCATGGTGGACATTGGAATCTCTAAAAGAAACCAAAGAACTGCAGATGCTGGAAATTAGAAATGGAAGCAGAAGTTGCTGTAAGGTATCAGCAGGTCTAGCAGCAATCTTTGGAATGAAAGTAGAGTTAACATTTTGGGCCCAATGACCCTTCTTCAGATTACCCCACCCAGAGTGTATTTTGCATCTTTGCCACTCCTAGTGCTTACTCCAATTGCAATTCAACATGGGATTTTGTTTCATCAGCCAAGGGAGGTCACAATGTGTAATCATTGGGAGAGCCCATCAACCATGTATAGTCTGAAACCACAGGACTTTGTGGGGTCTGGGTCACATGTAGTCAACACTGAGGACTCCCAGGGCAAGCTCCCTTCTAACTGTAATCTACTATGCTGGCTGTGGCCTGTTAGGGGTGATATCTGGGACAACTTCTGTAAGGTATGATTCCACGAATATACAATCTTTACAGTACAGAAAGACGCCATTTGGCCCATCAAGTCTGCATCAATCCTGCAAACAGCATCCCAGCCAAACCCAGCCCCTGACCCCACAGTTACCATGGCTAATCCACCTAGCCTGAACGACCCTGGATACAACAGACAATTTAACATGGCCATCTAATTAGCCTGCACAGCTTTGGCCTGTGGGAGGAAACTGGACTACCCAGTGAAAATCCACGCAGACACGAGGAGAATTAGCAAAGTCCATGCAGACAGTCACCCGAGGCTGGAATCGAACCTGATCCCTGGTGATGTGAGGCAGCAATACTAACCACTCAACTTCCATTCCAAATATGACTAAATCAGGCAGGATTTGAACCCAAGTCTCCAGAACATGAGCTGAGTTTCGGGATTAATACCCTGTTGATAATATCACTTTCCATGAGTGTCCAATATTAAACTGAAACCAGTGTGTCTAAATGCCAGATAATAAAGTGTGAAGCTGGATGAACACAGCAGGCCAAGCAGCATCTCAGGAGAGATGCAGTTCCCATTATCACTGTCTAAATGCCAACCTATTTAACAACCATTCTGGTGCAACCGTCTGAGAAATGTTACGACAGTCAAGGCATCTTGACCCCTGTTTTGTTTGCCACAGTGCAGAAGGACATATTTTAGAAAGATGATAGGAAAATTGCTCCTTACGTCAAGCTTAATACTAAATCAGATCAAATACTTAGTAAATTTCTCTTTAAAAATTGTAAATGCCTTGACATCATTTCCATTTGCTCCATAAGCCATGCAATAACTTTTTCACATTTCAGGCAGAGCTTGAAAGAATCTAAATAAGTCCTGAAGTTGTCACCACATTGCTTGTGGTAACACTCACTTGCAACTTTAATCTGAAAGCAGAATTTCAGAGAATATAGGAAGATTTTAAAGTGTTCATGGAAGGGAGCAAGGTAATTAGAGAAAGAATTGCATAGTGAAGCACACAGAGATTAAGCATTTGTCCTCAGAAAGGTGGGGAAATGAATCACAAGGTATTCCAAATTCAGAAGAGTAGGGACTGCAGTCAGAAATGTGGTGAAAAAGGAGATCAAGCTAACACAGTAGCGCACGGCCTTGCAAAGATTTATGAAAGAGCATGAAGATTTTTAAGTCAATTTACTAGCATACTAGAATTTAGTGAAGCTTGACAAGGATGGCAGAAATAAAGGCCAATCTGAAGTCTATTTGAAGGGAACAAAATTCTGTTAGGCGAAAAGAAAAGAATATTGTCGAAGCTCTCAAATTATTTGATTGGTAACCAGGATGACCATGCACAAAACTTACAACCTCCATTATACTTGTGCTATAATCCATTAGCTAAGTGGAATATGGTAGCCTTTTTATTTGGAGTCACACTCGTCTGTGATTCCCATCCTTGTAGATGCACATTAGCTGCTTATTTTGGAAAATAGCGATCTTTAAAATTCTTGCCTTTCCCTTCAAACCATTCTCTATTCCCACTCCTCTTACCTGGGGAATTTCTTCTAGCCTGGCATCTTTCCTGTGTCCCATGTTTCCGTTCTGTATGACCTCTATGCCTCTGTGTAGTATGCAGTAAAGATAGCTGAAGTTTCTGACGGAAGATTTTAGAGAGCTTAGGAGTACCTCAATATGTAAAAGCATAGAAACTGAAAGAACCATGGATGCTATAAATCAGGAGCAAAAAACAAAGTTGCTGGAGAAGCTTAGCAGGCCTGGCAGCATCTGTGAAGAAAAAAGAACAGAGTTAACATTTTGGGTCCAGAGACCCTTCCTTAGAATCCCAGTTCTGAGGAAGGGCCACCACAGCCAAAACATTAACTCTTGTTTTTTCCTTCACAGATGCTGCCAGACCAGCTGAGCTTCTCCAGCAACTTCACTTTTGTTCCATGTAAAAGCATAGATTCAAGCAACAGAGGATGTGGCATGCGCATGTGAATTGGAAATATTATGTTGGTAAAGTGTTTGGGGAGTGGATCTGGTTAGGCGTTAAAAATGTTTAGCAAAGTATTTCATCAGACAGTCACATTGTGCATCTCTAAAATTATCTGAAGAAGTAGCTAAAACAGTTGCTGGAACTGTAGCCAGAGGTATATAGGTACTGATGAGGACCAGAAAGGATTTGCTTTATTTTTTTCCAACTTGTACGTGAAGGATATTAAAATGTACTCAGAACTTGATGTTTCACAAACAGTCAGAAATGATCATATCTGCTTTAGAATCAGAATTGATGATGGAAAGGTAAAATTAGGTGTTTCAAGCCAAACGTGGAATCTGACACCAAATTTACAGATTACATTTTTAACATGCAAACACCATTGGAAGTGACAAAGGCTGTGGCCTGAGATATACAGTTACTATTTGTGCAGGCAAAAAGATAAAAGTAAATTGAAGGAAGTTAGTGATGACATTGGACAATGACAAATAAATGTGAGGGCATGCAACAAAAATCACTGAGTGTGGAAGAGAGGTGATACAAAACTCTTTGGATAAAAGAAGGGAGAGAAAGAAGAACGGTAAAACCACACTGACCAATACAAACACCTAATGCTACTTGTATGCAAGAAAAATTGAGTAATCTAAATGATATGAAATAGTAAAAGAAGTCATAATGGATTCATAAGGCAACTATCTTCATTTAACACTGATACTGATGAACCATGCTTTGCAGTGTTTGAGATGTAGCTCCCATTTACTCAGAAAGTCAGCAAGACCTTGTGAAAATGAAGGAACATTAATTAGAAAGACAAATAGAAACAGGAAGAGAAAAAGGCTGACGTAGTCACAGACCAAAAGGAAGATAGAGATGGGGCAAAATACAACAGAGTAATTGTTGATTGCAGAAATGTCTGGTTGTGCCAATGAGCTGCCATACTTAGGCTTGAATGGGTTCAGAGAGATTTACTATGATGCTTAAAGTTTGGAATTTTAAAAATTGTTTTGTCTTTTTGTTGATAAATTTCTTCAAATGCAGAAACTCATGAGGTAATGTTGAGTTAACAAATGCGAGTTACAAACCTTTGTGAAGTAAGCAATTAAAGCTCTCCTTCATATGATGATTAAAGAGATTGACAACTTAATGTTTCCTTCAATTTGACCACGGGACATTGTATTTGACCTGATATACCATTGTTTAGAGTTAAAACCCTCCTGATATCTGATGCAGCACATGAATATTTTTGATGCAACCTTCTTTAGCAACTCAATATCATTTGACAAATCTCATAAAAACTGTGAGTCGTAATTAACAATTAATGATTAAAAACTGATCCTTTTCCAATTGTCAGAAAATACTAAACAATAATGTATCATTATTAAATCTTATAAAACGTATTTGTTGGGGATTAAGCTCTTCTAATCTAGTGCTAAAGTCACAATAAATTTCCCACTCAAATCGAAGTTATAATAGCAGTGGGCATTTGTTGACAACAAACAGGAAGTTCAACTCTGCCAGCTTTATTTTGAGGATCATCACGCATCAAAGAAGGGGTGAAGCATAGCAGATAAGGAGACAAGTGACCTCAGCAATGTGGGAATTGAACCCAGTGTGTTTGCTTCACTCTGCATCATGTATCAGCCATCTAGCCAAGTGAGTCTTTTGACTGCCATAGGAAGATAGACACCGCCTTGACTGAGTGCTGCTACCAGCAAAACATGCTGGTTTTGAGGAAGGGTCATCAGACCTGAAACATTAGCTCTGATTTCTCTTCACAGATGCAGCCAGATCTGCTAAGCTTATCCAACTATTTCTATTTGTGTAGCAAGACAAGATGCCTGGTTGTTTGACTGCACTAATTGCCACAACCGGACAAGGCATGAATGTTGCAAGCATATAGATGGCTGCCAAGTAAGCAAGTGCTAAGAGAACATCAAGGACTCCTGAGGTGTAGTCTAGTCCAAACTATAAACTGTGTACTTGTTCCTGCTCATAGTGTCCTTGCCACAACCTTTTGATGTTCGTTGCTGATGCACATTGAGGCTTGTAAGTGTATCAGAGATACATCATGATCATTGTGAAGAATTGCAAGAGGTCAGATGTCAATGTCTATGGCAAGGATGCATGCAGCTGATGTCTATGGATTGGTGTGTTTGGTAGGACTATTATTGAGACATTTTGTGCAGTTAATAAGCAGTTTAACAAACTATAATCCCCCTTAATCAGTAACTCTCTGCTGTCTTGCAAGAAACTCACCTCACAAATTCGGATCTGGAATGCATCATCACCCAAGATAATGTAATTCTGACTTAGCAAGTTTTCATTCACCCTTTATAAGTTTCTTTTAATCATTAGTCTGTGTTTTTGTTACAGAGCCCCATCAGAGCTGTTTGACTTGATTTTGGTTTTTAAAAGAGTCGAAATTCACCTTGCAGCTTAGCAAAAGCATAAAAGATGCAGCAAAATCATAATGAAATTGAGGTAAGCCTTGCTGGACTTCTCATCCAATTCCGCCACAAACCCTCCCCTAGTTCAACTTGCCTGTCTCCTCTCCACCTATCCTCTCCTCTATCCATCTTCAATCCACCTCTCTCTCTCTCCCTATTTATTTCAGAACCCTCTCCCCCTCCCCCATTTCTGATGAAGGGTCGAGGGCCGAAACATCAGCTTTTATGCTCCTAAGATGCTGCTTGGCCTGCTGTGTTCATCCACCTCTACACCTTGTTATCTCGGATACTCCAGCATCTGCAGATCCTATTATCTCTCATATTGCTCAGACCCTTGTAAGATTCTGCCCAGAATTAATGCTTCAAGACTGTTCTGGACAGGAGTCATGTTGGATTCAAAATGTTAACTCTGTTTCTCACTCCATGGAAGATGCCAGGCCTGCTGAGTTTTTTTAGGCCTTGCTATTTTTATTCCATCAAATACCAGCTGGTTGGGTATTCTGCAGAAATTATGTTTTCAGGCTTAATAATTTGGATGTGGTTCCATCTCCAGATGTGAAGCTACTCGAATGAGATAAACCATATAGGAGATAAGAGCCATTACACAACTCTCATGCAATCTTCGCTGATTTCTTTGCTTTTTGGGAAATTGTTAATCTTAATGTAGACTGTCTTTTGATCTATTCCACTTTAATGTCATGAAACATGGCCAAGCAATGTAGGACAGGTGATGTTTGGCCATCTTAAGTCAGTGTATTTTGTCCCTTTTTAAAACCATTTTCATCCATGGAAATCCAAATATTAAATTAAATTATTAAATTCAAAGGCCAATAGTCCACATTTTATATCATTGTGGTATTATATACATGTAATGAACAATTCTAAATGACCTCCTGGCGATATTAGAAGGGGTTAAAAACTTTAGGGCCCACTACAAACCAACAGATAAAACAGATAATATTAATTGTTTATTATGTTGTCTGGAGCTGTTAGGGATTATTAACCAAACAGGGTCAATTATGGCTCGAGCCAGAATTCAATAAAACATTTTAATTTAAAGTAGGAATACATTCAAGTAATTATGTATATTGATTTCTACTGATCTATATTAGCTTATTAACACATTATTTAAAGATGCAGTTTTACCACCAGCACCATTCTGAAAAACAAATAAAACTCATCTGTTTTGATTAACATTGGCTGTTTTGATACCTCAATGCACTACCTATAGTGTTGAGTCAAGCAGAAAACTCTATTGATTTCAATTAGGCTGAAATAAGTTGAACGACAATTGGTCCCTGTTTCAGCAAGGGCTACAATACAGAAGCAACATTGTACAGAAACCTTTTGTTTTTCAGGTTTGCACTGTTCAATTTATGACCTCCTGGTTCAATTTCACAGCATTGTCTGTAATGTGTTGCTACATTCATTGATGATACCAAGATTGAACCAATAGTTCCAGACATTCAGAGAAAATCTTACCTCCATCGGTCATGAGGTGATTTCCAATTTACACTAAAAATTTGACAAGTATTAGTAAAAGCAACTAATTTGTTGAGAAGGAGCCAATATAATACAGCTCATGCAGCTATTTTAAGTCATTTGAACATTTGAGTGGAGAAAAAGCATTCTCTTTTTCATGAACAAAACCAAAGTTGCTGGAAAGGTTTCTGAGGAAGGGCCAATGGACCCAAAACATTAACTCTTATTTTCTCCTTCACAGGTACTTCCAGAACTACTGGACTTTTCCAGCAACTTTGTTTTTGTTCCTGATTTACAGCATTCACAGTTCTTTTGGTTTTTACTCTCTTTATCAAGCCTTCTGGTCATTGTTGCATAGATAGTGCTTCTGAAACCGTTAATGCTAAAGTTGCATTAGCTGTACCTAATTTGATGGCGTTATATACAGTTTTTCAGTGGAACTGAAGAGTTCTACATTTGCCTTCATAGGGAACTGAAGGACTCTGTATAGTTTTTGAGAGCCCTTTGTAATTATGCCTGATTAGCAATATAATTTGTATTTAGTGCACCAGACAATAAACCAGCTTGTTAACTTGACATGCCCTCTTCTGTTTAGGCTCTCAAGTAGTCAAACGTCTGCCATTAATAAATTGACATGACACAGACTTGGCATAATAAAAATGGAAGTGTTTGTGGCTCAATGATAGTATCACTTTTTCTGGGCCAGAAGGCCTGGATTCATGTCCCAAACACCCTAGAGTTGTGTCATGACTTGTCTGAACAGATTAATGAAAATTAACTAAACAAAGGAGGGCTGGTAGCAGCAAACTAGCTCAAACAGTCATTATCCCATGCCACATATTGGCAGAAATGACTGGCACCATGAGAATTCCAATGTGGTTATCAAGGAAAATGTCAGAGTCACAACATGTGTCAAAGTCCTAAAATGGGAACAATTCACCCAAGGCCATTCCTTCAGATGCAGAAGAATGTAAAGCTCATGATACTTGCTCAGTACAATGAATGTGGTATATACTCAATGCTAAATGTACTGCTGAGTGATAGTGAGATTAATGATTGACAGGCCAGCACCACTTTAAAGTAACTTGAACCACTTAAAACAATTAATCTGTGAAAAAGGAGATATATTTTAACTGGAACATGGCCCTCAAGAGTCAAGGGGAAGGCTGTCTGAGCAGGAAGAAGCCTGAAAAATGGTGTTAAAAGACAGGTAGTGTACTTCAAAATTCTCCAGTACAGAAGTTCAGGCTTTGGTTGGACAAGTCAAAATGGCTCCTTTATTTACAGAGGTCCAGGACATCATTCAGCAGACACTGCAAAGATTGTGAAAACAGAAGGCCAATATCAGTAGTGTTAACCTCAAGGACCTGGGTACAGTGCTGCAGACTGTTCAACAACCTCACACAAGTAACCATGGTCAGCAAATACATTTTCAAGTACCACATTCTTCCCAATGAACCAGCAGCACCGTACACTCCTCCATTCATCATTTGCCCCCTCCCCTGCACACCCTTTATCATTCATGTTTAGTGTAAACCAGAATGAATATTAGTAGCTTGATCTTAACATTATCCATTTAACAATGCTACAAATTTCATAAACATCTCACAGTTTACACACACTGACAGCTGTTTAACTTGATATCCACATCACTCAGATTTTGACACACTGACTGGCACAAATCCCTCTCACTTTCAGGGTAAGGCATTGAGACAAGCAGGGGCAGCAGTAACTAACCAACTCAAACAGACAGGGCTGTACCTTAATGGAGGAGATAGTGTTTGCCATAATTGGAATGGACTTGACTGAGACAGCGAACTGAAGGGTTCAAGAATTCCTACTCGATCTTCGTTCACTCTTTCCATTTCTACCTTATTCCACACCCCTTCTAACTTATAAGGTGTCGCTGCTGCTTGCATGTGTCTCTTGCTTCCTCACCTTGCCGCACTGCAATCTTACCCTTCAACCATTTTGTTTCAGATACTTAAAAACTACATCCTAGACAAGCAGGAGCAAGAAGCAGAAACTGATAAAGAAAAACACTCAGAGACAGTAGGAATTGCTGATGCTGGAGAATCTGAGATAACAAGGTGTAGAGCTGGATGAACACAACAGGCCAAGCAGCATCAAAGGAGCAGGAAAACTGACATTTCGGGTCTGGACCTTTCTTCAGAAAAAAGGGTCCAGACCCAAAACATCAGCTTTCCTGCTCCTTTGATGCTGCTTGGCCTGCTGTGTTCATCCAGTTCTACACCTTGTTATCTAAGAAAAAAAACAGTCACTGACACTAACACTTCCAAAAATCAGCTTAAACATTGAAAATATACGCAGCTTGGAGTACATAGAAGTAGAATCTGCAGATGTTAACCAGCCAGTGCAGAATGTTACCATCCATTTTGAGGTGGCAAAGTCAAAAGTCAAGTCTCCTAGGGTCAGAGCAGTTCAAGGTTGTTTTGAAAAGCTAAAGCTCCTTGCCTACTGTCTTCATTTTCCTCCTCATCTCCTTCCTCTCAGTCTCTTACAGAACACCCGACGACAAGGGCAGTGTGCTCATGATGATGATGTTTTGAAGGCTGATGGTGTGGCAGGATGAATCATGGCATGTGGTCTGGTGAGCTCGACGGTGCTCCTCCAGAATAGTCCAGGCAGAGGAAGATTCCTTCAGCACCCAGTGATTTAACTAACGGCATTGTCATCGAGAAATACTGGTTCTGGTTTATTGGGTGCAGGTCGCATATACATCATAATTATTAAACAGGTCACCAAAGGATCATTTTTGTGACCCACTACTTACCACTGAATTTCTCATGTGGCTTTAAGTGTGGATGATACAATGGTCTGGTAATGTATGAAGCCAGGATGATGGCTACAGGAATATCAGATATTCACATTCATGATACACAATGTTTTGTTGCTTCACATTGAGGAACTGCGATTGCTCTGTGCGTATCACACATCCCCAAATTTACACACCACAAAAACAATGTGTGTACAGTCTGCCCAGGGGGAAAGGCTGCTATCTTGTCAAAGCCACCCATAGACTCGAACAGATTGTTTTTCTCTAAAAAGAGAGCATGCAATGCGTTCTCCACTTATTGCACACACAGCATCAGTAATCTCTCTTTCACAACATTGGAAGGTGAGTGCAAATCTTTGGTGATATTGCAATGTCCTACTTTCTGCCTCCCTCTGTTATCCAACAGGAGCATTGAATTAGCAGCTTTCCATTCTGCTGAAACCCTCCTAGAATCCAGTGAGTTCTAGAATTTTTCAACCAGTGCCTCCACTGTCTCTGCAGCCAAGTCCTTTAAATCCCTTCAATGCAGGCCAATAGGTCTTGGTGACTTGTCTGCCTTTAGTCCCCTTAGATTGTCAAACACTTTGCCCCAGCGATAGAGACTGCGACAACATTTTTGCTTCATTAGCACCTTGCTTATCTGCATTCCTACAGATGAATATATGCCTCCACCATGAAACTATGTAAAATATTGGTTAAATTGTTGGCATATCCCTGTTCCCTGTTATCTATTCCACAGTTGTATCCTCCAAGGTTTGCAGGTTTACTTTAACTACTCTCTTTCTTTGTTTTTACCCATAGAAGTTCTTGTTGTTTGTTTCTATATTTCTTGCAAAATTACTTTAATAAACAATTTTTGCTTTTTTGCTATCCACTACATGATACTAAAAAGCCCCATTTCTGTGGCCTACCACTAGATTTTGCTGTTTTTATGTCATTATTTTAGATTGGATACTCTTCTTGACAACCTTTGTTAACCACAGATGGTTCATCATTCTCGAGTGCATCTTTTTGACCAGAATTTTTTTTTTGTTGCTGAGTGATGTGCAATATCTCCATAAATGTTTATCACTACTCTTCTGCTGATCTTCCCCATAGTTTACTTTGCCAGTCTTTAGACAAGTCTTTCTTCATACCTAGAACCTGAAATAACCTGTCCCCAGGTGGGTTATGCAATAAACTGCTCCAAGAGGCAATCCCTGATGCAGTCTCAAAATTCATCTTCCCTGTTATCCTTTCCTATCTGTTTTGTCTGATCCATATGTAGACTAAGGTCACCCATGACAACTTAGTGCCCATTTTATACTTCTCTGCTATTTACCAATTTATACTTCATTTTATAAATGTCTCTTTCCCATTATGTCTTTCCCTTGCCATTCCTTATTTCCACACAAATTGACTCCACATTATGACTTACTTCATCAATGCTGTAATCACCACTGCACCCAAACAACTCTTTCATTAACAAAGTTACTCCACCTCCTTTTCTGTTTATCCTATTCTTCTGGAACATCGAATACCATTAATGACTGAGTTCCCAGTCCCGGTTACCCTGTAACCATAACTCTGTAATAGCTTTCAAGTCTTTTTTTTTCTGATAATGCTGTCAGCTTAGCTAACTTGTTACAAAGTTGTGCACATTCAGATAAAGAACCTTGAGCTTTGACTTTTTTGTCATTAGTGCTTGATCTGATTCTGTTTATTGCTGCATACTTCCGGGTATATTTTCTATCCCTTCCTGGCAAATTTGGGCTCTCACTTACCTTCTTCATTACTCCCTATCGCCATCTGCCTTGCTGTGAGATTCCAGTTCTACATGCACCTGACTGTAGGTACACAGTGAGTCTGGATGGCTGGCTGCAATGACAAGATTGACCCTTGAGACGGTTTCTGTGGTGTCTTCCGGCCTGGTATTTCAGAGGCATGGCATGGCGGTCTTCTTCTTTGGCAATGGCTTTGTTGGCCCTCTGCAGTTGTACCAGCAACCCAGGAGCTGGGAATTGAACTAAGATGAACATGTCTTAATTTTTTTTTGAATTTTTTTCACAGCCATCTTGTTTAGAATTGGTAACATGGTGGCAGTGTCACTGGACTAGTAAACCAGAGAACTCAAGCTAATGTTCATGGGACATGCATTCATGGCAATCATGCCAGACCATGAAATTCAAATTTGATAAAACACCTGTAGTGTCCAATGGTGATTATATAACTACTGTCAATTATTGTAAAAGCCCTTCTGACTAATAACTGTCCTTTAAGGAAGGAAATCTGGCAATCTTACCTGATATGGCTGTGGACCCACAGCAATGTAGTTGACTCGTAACTGCCCTCTGGGCAATTAGGGGTGGGAGGTACCCACATCCCGTGAATGAATATAAAAAAAAATAGCACAGGTTTGGTCAAGAAGTAGTGAGTACTTTCTCCTGCTAAATGTGTATTCAGCTGTGTGCTGCCATTGATTAATGAAGCATTATGATTGAAAATGCACTGCTGGAGTTATATCACTCTTATACACAGACTGATTTTTTTTTTACAATTTGCCTACGCTGCACCCTCATGTAGCACAATCCGGCACTCATGTTAAGGGGTCAAAACAGGGGTCAATACAGCCAACATCAATTGAACGAAGTAGACACCATTCCAAATCTGAAACAGCATGGGTTACATTAAAACAGGACTGATGCAACCAAATTCTGCAGCCAATTGTGTGTTTGTTTTGCATCTATTACCGACGCAATGAGAAAATAGTGGCACTCAAATAAGAAAATAAAAGTCAAATGTCTGGTTTAAAACCAACTTCAGTTAAAGCTTTCACATTATTACAAAGATTATTTAGAACAAAAATGTCTAGGTTTGTTCCTAGTAACTGATGTTTTATTTCATATATGCCACAATGTTATAGTTGGGGCTTTTGGTTATATATGAACTTTCGGTTAGTATCAGTATGTTTTCCATTGCTAACACCTATGGAAGTTGGCATGAAGACAAACTGGGAACAAAAGCACTAAAAGCATCAACAGGAAGTTTACTACCAATATGTTTTCTGACCTGTAGGAAAAAAAAACTTGTTTACACTAAAATTCTGTCATATTTGAATGCTGATTGCTTGGTCATATTCATTAAAACCACGTTAATGACTTTTAGTATTGAGCGGTGCTGTTTTCTGTTCAACGTCATAAATCTGGCTCTGACACCTCGTGTTCCCAGACTGGATTTATTGTGCTTGCAGGAACAGTAAACTGGCTACACGCTGCAGATAGAAGATTAGATTTAGCTCTTCAAAGAATATTTCCAACCATCCTTACAGATGATTTCCAGCATGTAGGGCCTAACAAATAGCTATTTGTTGATTGAGACCACGACATAGAAAGGTTGAGTCTGACCAATATATTAATTCGTGACTTCTAAAAAACTGGGTTCGTGCATGTTATCAGTTGACACTGCTCTTCCTGTCGCAGTCATGGTAATTGAAGGTCCGTTATTTTATGCCAGGTAGCATCCAGACCTAACTAGGTGCAGAGCTGAATGAACACAACAGGCCAAGCAGCATCAGAGGAGCAGGAAGGCAGATGTTTCAGGCCTCGCCCCTTCTTCAGAAAGGGTCTTGGCCTGAAACATCAGCCTTCCTGCTTCTCTGATGCTGCTTGGCCTACTATGTTCATCCAACTCTACACCTTTTTATCTCAGATTCTCCAGCATCTGCAGTTCCTGCTATCTATAGCTTTCAGACCTGACAGGGAATGTAGTATTTAGAATCGTATTAAACAGGTGGCTGATGCACAGTCTGGAAAAGTATAAGCTGTAGTGTTGCATCTGCTGTTTATGAGGGTGGAGAGATGCCAGGAGTTCCAATGAATAATCAGTAATTGCTACTTTGATAGTATCCTCTAATATATTGGTATATTTAAAACAAGAAGCATTTCAGACTCGACCAAATAGTCTGTGATTCCTAATTTAAATTCAGACCAATGCTTGTCTTCCTGGTAATATTCAAGATTCATACACAAACTGAAAATGCAAGAATATCTATCACATTTCTAACTGTTCCCAAACCTGATAAAAGATCACTGTCCTGAAATATTGGACTGAATTAATCTTATATTTGTTTGGCTGTCAGTTTTGTCAAGTATTTTGGAGGTTTTCTCTCCATAAAGCCTAGTGAGGTCTCTCAATGAATTGTGCTCCCTCATTAACTTCTTACCCCAGCATTATAATACCCTCTTGTCTAATTCTACCTCCATTCTGCCACCCATCATTCCCAGAAGAACTCTCCACTCACTGTATATTTTACGAAAGACCAACATCACCAGCACCTATGTCATCTTAAAAGGGCATTGTACACCCAGACAAGCATTGCAAACTACCTTGCCCCTCACTGATCAGGTCCATGGCACATATCCACAATGTCATGTTATTCATGGCACATAACTGGCATGTCTAACAGTCCCTCACACATAAATCCCGTTCAATCGCCCTAGTTACCGTTTAACCACCAGAACACATAGTTTACCTGCCCTTAACTCCATCCCATCCAAATATCTTCTCTAGGTCATCATTATTCTTTCCCCAGTACCCACAGGACACCTGTGTCTGTTCATTGTCCAGTAGAGAAACAGCACATACAGGCAAGCAGCCACACAATTCCAAAGATCGGCTTTATATTACTGACAGCAAAAGCAAACTCAAGCAAAATCAATAGAGACTGCAATTAATTTCCACAGTGCAAATCCAATGCTGCCATGATGACAAACAGCTATTTTACATTCATAGGAACAAGGTATAGGACTAGGCACTTGTGATTCAGTCCCTTGAGCTGGTTTTGCCATTCAGGGAGATTATGGCTGATCTGTGGCCTAACTTCATCTAACTGCCTTTGATCCATATCCTTAATCCCTCTACATTTCAAAAATATATCTATCTCAGGTTTCAAATTAACATTCTATTCTCATCTTTTGAAATAGGGTGTCAATCAGCTCCTGTCTGGCTTAAAACTTACATGTGGTCCTCTACGATTCCGTAGTGGATGCTGTGCCACGTTAGTAGTCATTGACAATAACTCTCTCTTCCGAAGTCTGCCAGGCTGTCCAGTGGTGTTTTGTATGATCCCCTTTTACCCTGACATTGCCTGATCACTGCCCCTGTCACAACCTCAATACATGCCTCTCCTTTACTCTCCTTAGCAATCGCCCACTTTAACAATGAGGCTTCTTATGAGACACCTTTGTCCTCACAGTGCCACACAGCCTCCCCTACATTCTCTCACGGAACAACACACAGACCAGCAGAATTGTATTTGCCCCAGAGCTCTGACAAATGTCAACAGTAGCCCTTAGGCATAACTGACCTGACCATTCACCACCGTCTTTGCAGCTCCCTGACTGATAACACGAGACTTCCCTGACTGCAGTCACCACTGGACAGTAGTCAGGCAGATCTCCTGGATATGACTGGAGTGTAGACAACTGACTGTGGGCTAGCCTCTGAACTGTATGTGGACCTATGACTGTTGGTACCAAGAGGCCTTGACCAATGGAAGGGCCCCGAAACTGAGCTGAGGAGTAGCTCCTACCGACTGTCCAACGTTGCCCTTTGGTTGAATGAGCAGTAGTGTTTGTTGCCCAGACAACTCGCACTTGCTGCAGGTGTTCTCCAACCCTCATTGGACAGATCCTGACTGACAAACCTGACAAACAGTCTGTCAATGTATCTGTGCAAGGAGCATGTCAGTTTTGCAGTATTAGAACATGGAACAGTACAGCACAGTGCAAGCCCTTTGATCCATGATGTTGTGCCGAAATTTTACCCTAAATCTAAGGTCTATCTAACCTCCACACCTACCTTATACTATCACCCATTTGCCTATCAAATAACCGACTAAATGCCCCTAATGAGACCAACTCCACTACCCTCTCCAGCAATGCCATCCACGCCCCGACCACTCTCTGAGTAAAGTATTGATAGCCTTTGGGCTCCATCTGAAATTATGACATGCGAGCAAGCATGGCACAGCATGGCAAGGAATGGCATGGATGTTGTAAGCAAGCACATAGGTACCAGAAGAGTGAATACTACGACAGCAACAGAGCAGCTCTGTGATGCAGCCTGCTCTAATCTGTGAGCTGGATGCCCGTCCCTATATACAAATTGTTCCTGCAACAGTCTTTCAATGTTAACCACTGGTGTGCAGTAAAATGCAGGCTTGTGCTTCCTGAACATCCTGCAAGGGGATCAGAGAGATGCCATGAGGAGCATGACAAAGTCTATAGATGAAGACTACAAATGACTGATGTCCATGTATTATAATAACAGGGATTATTGCTTGTTGGTAATCCATGGATTGTGCCCTTAGATACTGAGCATAGTGACAAAAATGGAGGCTGACTGCAGCCAACAGTAGTCTAAAATTGCCAATATGTGTTCTGACTTCTTTGTGGAGAATTCTCAGTAGTTGGTGCTGGGTTCTAGTGTAGGAAGCCACATATTAATGAGGAGAGACATGCAGTTAATAAGGTTGTTAACAAGCAATAATCCCCCTTAATAGGCAACACACCACTTCCTAGCTGGAATCTCACCTTGATATTTTGGTTAAAAGATGCAACAAATTACTCAAAATGCCAAGATGGACTTCTAATGCAATTGTACATTAGCCACACTGTCTAAACCTCGATAACACTCCACCTTCTAATTTTGCACTCTCTTCACATATATTAGTAGAGCTGCTGAGTATTTACAGTATTTTCTATTTTTGTTTCAAATTTCCAGTATCTTCTGTATTCTGCGTTAAAGATCTTGCATTAATCCAACATTATCTAGTTCTTCAAAATTATGAATGATGATGATGCTTTTATACTGGCTGCATAGCAGAACTCAGCTATGGTACAATAAGTTGTCATTGAAGCTGAGGACACAGTTGATCAAGCAGATCTTTGCCAAGATGGAACATCTCAGAAAATGATTAGACCATTTGACAGCTGATCCTGAAATGGGAGCTAAAGTTGTGATGGAGTGTTGCCTACCACATAACACTGAATTTCACAGGAACATTGGCCACCATATTTATAGGAAGGTGCAGATAAGAGGCAGAATCATAATGGCATGGTCCTGCCTGCATTTTGTAGCGTGGCTTGCTGCATAGCAGCCAGGCAGTTAGATAGCCAGGCTGACAAACAGGTAGATTAGTTGGTGCAGGAGGCGTGAGGTTGGGAAGGCTGATGTAGTAAGAGAAGGACTGAGACCGATATCCTCTTGCTCTTCCTGGCCTTCAGGACTTTGAGACAACCAGCCATCTTCCGGAAACCTGGGTTCCTGCCTGTTTCTGTGATAAAGGGAACTGCAGATGCTGGAGAATCCAAGATAATAAAATGTGAGGCTGGATGAACACAGCAGGCCCAGCAGCATCTCAGGAGCACAAAAGCTGACGTTTTGGGCCAAGACCCTTCATCCACAAAAGCTGATGTTTCAGGCCTAGACCCTTCATCAGAGAGTGGGATGGGATGTGGGTTCTGGAATAAATAGGGAGAGAGGGGGAGGCGGACCGAAGATGGAGAGAAAAGAAGATAGATGGAGAGGACAGTATAGGTGGGGAGGTAAGGAGGGGATAGGTCAGTCCAGGGAAGATGGACGGGTCAAGGAGGTGGGATGAGGTTAGTAGGTAGGAGATGGAGGTGCGGCTTGGGGTGGGAGGAAGGGATGGGTGAGAGGAAGAACAGGTTAGGGAGGCAGAGAGAAACGTCAGCTTTTGTGCTCCTGAGATGCTGCTGGGCCTGCTGTGTTCATCCAGCCTCACATTTTATACTCCTGCCTGTTTCTCACTGCCAACTTTGCTGGTCCTTAGAAAAGAGCAAACAATATACTGGTTACTTCGACAAAAAGATGACCTCAAAAACTGCCAAAAGCAAAGAAGGATTGCTTCAGATACTTTCTAGCCAACCTGCTCAAACATATCATCACATGTCTCCAGAGCTGGGAGGACTAGGTCTTAGGCTTCCTACCTCAGAAATGGGGTCACTACCACTGTACCACAACAGTGCTCAGCAGTGTTGATTTATATAATTTTATGTAAATAAACTAACTTCATAGCTAGGTAAAGACAGTTGAGGATCAATTTAATCCAAAGTTTGGAAACAACTGGCATTTTCCAGTTGGACTGTGTGCACCACCTGCAGTTTTAGGGCCTGACCTCCAGGTGGTAGTCTCTGTGACCCTTGTTGTCTTCCTGGACAAGAGTGCTGAGAAGATTCCTGAAGATGTTGATACCCAATCTCTTTCTCGCTCTCTCCCTCTCTCTCTGTTCTGTGTAATAGCCAGTTGCTGTTTCTTCCATGTTGAAGAATCTCCTGTTGACCCTCCACTCACCATCCAAACATCCTTAATGGTAAAATATACATGCTTTCTGATCACCAGCTGGCCAGATCATAAGAAAACACAGCCCGGTGACTGCTCCTTATACCGTTTAGAATCTTGCTAACCATATTTTTGAAAGCATCATCACATACTCAAGTCAGAAGTCTTCGTCAGTGCTCTTAAATGTGTGTTTCTCAAATTTTTAAAATCCCTGCCATATAGATTAGCATTTGCTGCAGCTGATGTACAAAATAAACTTTGCCATGGATGTGATATTCAAATTATTACAGGCTTGAATGAGTAATGTAAGAAAAATATTGCAACCATAGTGGGGTGGCACGGTGGCTCAGTGGTTAGCACTGCAGCCTCACAGCACCAGGGACCCGGGTTCGATTCCAGCCTCGGGTAACTGTCTGTGTGGAGTTTCCACATTCTCCCTGTGTCTGCGTGGGTTTCCTCCGGGTGCTCCAGTTTCCTCCCACAGTCCAAAGATGTGCAGGCCATGGTGGATTGGCCATGCTAAGTTGCCTGTAGTGTTCATGGGTGTGTGGGTTATAGGGAGGATGGGTCTGGGTGGGATGTTTCAAGTGGCGGTGTGGACTTGTGGGGCCGAAGGGCCTGTTTCCACACTGTAGGGAATCTAATCTAATTATGGCTAAGCTTTGCAAAGGGATGGCCGTGGAGGCAGGGTCACAATCTCAGCAGCTTTTATAAGGTAGTGATGGCAGCAGCTGATGGTGTTGTAACACCCAGCAAGCATTGACTGGGCCCTTTCTTTCTAATGGCGAGGAAAAGAGAAGAGCAGATTTTAATTTGAAGCTGTTTTGAGTTCATCCTTCTGGTAGATGCCTCATTGAAGTAGGTCTAAGAGGGAAGTAGAACCGAGTGTAATTTCTACATCCAGAAAGAGTGCCTTCCTTTAGTTGAAATTGCTCAGTTAGCATAGGAATTGAGCATTCCAGAGGTGGCTCCTCTAGCAAGAGGAGAAACTGAGACGGAGGAGGAACAATGAAATAGAAATGTAAGTTAAACATCTTCTGGGCCAATAGGGACTGGGCACAAAGACGAGTACCCAGTGAGCCAAGTGTAGAGGCAACAGATTACCTATCTCCCGATGTTGGAGGGCAATCACTAAAAACTGTGGCAAATTTGCTCACTCTGCTGATAGAGGAGGTGAGTTCCAATTGTACTGGAGGTACCTGATGCCCCTGTCAGACATATTTCGGGGCCTCCTAGAGACATGAGCAAGCAGTCACCTTGCACTGCAAACCAGGTACTGACAAATCCCCTATTCAGGAAGACCAGTCAATGAATCAATTTATTTTGATTGACTCATGGGACCTGGTTAGTGTTGGCTGGTCCAGTATTTATTGCCATCCCAAGTTATCCTTAGAAATGTTCTGATGACCTGCCTCCTTGAACCACTGCAGCCCATGTGCTGTCAGTAGATCCACTTCATGTGGGAGGGAATGCCAGGATTTTGACTTAACAACACTGAAGGAACAGCAATACATTTCCATGGCAGGATGTTGAATGGCTTATAGGGGAACTTGGAGATAGTGGTGCTCCCATGTAGCTATGACATATCCTTCTAGGTTTAAGTGCTCATGGGTTTGGAAGCATTGGTGAGCATTTTGTAGATGGTAGACACTGCTGCAACTGAGCGTCAGTGTTATGGGATTGGATACTTGTGGATGTGGTGCCAATCAAATCAGCTGCTTTGTCCCCTATGGTGCTGAACTTCTTGGGTGTTGTTTGAGTTGCACTCATCCAAACAACTGGGGAGTATTCCATTGAATGCCTGACTTGTGGCTTTTAGGTGGTGTACAGGCTATGGGGAATCAAGATCAGTGACTCAAGCAGGTATCCTAGCCTCTGACCTGCCGTAGTAACTATTGTACTTATATTATGAGTAGTCCCTAGAATGTTGATTAAGAGGTTACAGAACTAATTGGGATAATCAAACCGAAAAAATCAGAGACAGTTGTGCGATTTCAGCATTCCTGCATACACATAGTCTTATAGACAGCACATGCATACCCATTGAGAATCTCAAGACCAGCCAAAAGCTTCTATTAACTAGAAGGGATTTCGCTCCCTTGATATCCAACTCCTGTGTGACCATCACTAGTGAATCCCGCAGATGTCTGTGTGATATGCTGGGAGCAATTCTGATGCTTTTATTCACTGGAACACCCAGGTACAGCAGAGAGACTGACTGCAGCTGGGGACACTGACTCCAGGCTAAGGACAAACTGACTAAAGGCTGGGGACAGACTGACCACAGGCTAAGAGCACTGACTACAGGCTGAGGACTGACTGACGACAGTGGGGGACACTGGTAGCAGTTTGAGGAGAAGTGGTCTCAGGGAGATGAAAGTTGGTTTCCCATAGAGAATGGATGGAATCGCAGCTTCATTAAGGTCTTGGCTTCTGGCTGTGTTTTAATCATGCCTCTAGTGCCTTTCTCCGTCTCAAGATGCAGACTTGCCAGCAACCTTCAAGGCACCCAGCAAGACTATCCTGTAACTGGAGGTCACAGCAAGACAGCCTTAACCACCTGCTTCTGGTTAAGCCTCCACAAAATGACTGCTGCACAAAACATTTTGGCTAATATATACTTACAGGGTATTGATTAACAAAATAACAATGTAGCAATGAAGTAAAGATATGGTGTAACTACTGGTTGACTGCAGTGTTAACGTTGACAGGTTGTATTTGACCTCTGGCCAGCTAAACTGGTTTGTGTGAGCTACACAACAAATTTACAAAACCTCCCATGTTACATCAATCAGGATTTGTAGGCAGTAGACATTTTCCACCGGAGCTACATGTCACTTTTATTAAACTGTCATTTTACAAACTGGCTTCATTTCTGTGCCTTTTCTGCTTTGTTAGTTTTAATGCTTTTCTCCATCTCTTTGATGACAGCACAGGCTTTCTTTTATGGATGAGGCACCTACATTGACAAGTGATTACTATAACCACTTTGCATTGAATAACTGTATGTTCACAGATATAAAACGATCTGGCTTATCATCAAAGTGCTACATTAAACAACCGACCTAAAAATACTGGAAAATAGTTTAAAAAGTCATAGTATGATCAATTCCATTAAATGTACATTATTTCAGCAAAGTTGGTTTCTTGACCAGAAAGTTTACAGAGCCCACCATTTAAATACTGTGACGGAATCGTGGTTTCCTATTCAAATTTTTTGAGACAAACCATAATTGTAAAGGGATAGCAAAAAATATAGTTGACCCATCGTTTATAACGAAAATAAGATTGAAAGCCAAAACAACTGGGAGAATGAAACTGGTTCTAACTATATAAAATGGCTAGCCTCAGAGCTCAGGTAAAAATGATTATCCCAGTGGGGCAAGAACAGAAGAAGACAGAGACTAGATCCTGAATCTGAGAATAGGTAAATATTTAGTTACTGCAACTGTTTCAGTTACTTGATGATAATATTGGTGGATCCAGAGCAATATAAACAGAGTTGAGGAGGCTCTACAGATGTGTACCATTTTTGGTGAAGACCCTGCCCATGCAAATGCTATTGGTTGTGCACTGCTATCCTCTGAGGAACAAACACTCCTTGAGGGAGTGAAGATGAAGATCTGCATGAATAAAATATAGTTTTGTGGGACTTCGTGACTTAGATTGATAAACTATATGCTGAGTGGACACCTGTGCTAACTTGAAACATAGAAACATAGAAAATAGGTGCAGGAGTAGGCCATTTGGCCCTTCAAGCTTGTAACATCATTCAATATGATCATAGCTGATCATGCAATTTCAGTATCCCATTCCCACCCTCACTCCATACCCCTTAAGCCACAAGGGCCACATCCAGCTCCCTGTTGAAAAATCTAATGAACTGGATGCCACAGCTTCCTGAGGAAGAGAACTCCACAGGTTCACAACTCTCTGAGTGAAGAAATTCTTCCTCACCTCAGTCCTGAATGGCTTATTGCTTTTTCTTAGACTGTGACCCAAGTTCTGGGTTTCCCCAACATTGGAAACATACTTCCTGCATCCAGCCCATCCAGTCCCATCATGATTTTGTATGCTTTATACGTTGAAAGATCTGATTTCATTCTATCTGCTTTGCCTGTTAATTCCTTTTAAATTATCTTGCAACCAGTTTTTAGAGCATGGGTGGCTACTTTAGTGTTTCCTTCTTTGACTTCTATATGGTCAAAACTAGTTTATTTCAAACCATGGAACATTGTGGCATCGTTCTTTAAGTAAATAACCTTGATTTTAGATTTCTTTTATTATAATGACAGCTCTCAATGGAGATCATAACATTATAAGAAAGCATTAGTATTGTGACTATAAGAGAATGGCAACACACTGGACAATTGACTTACCTTTAACATTAAAAAAATGACATAGGAAAATAATTATGATCTCAGTGCCACTTGTCTTCCCACCCAACATATCCTTGATACTCCCGAAGATCAAAAATCTGTTTAAATCAGCCTTAAATATATTCACTGATCATCCCCACAAGTTCCTTGTAACAACTGGGTGGCACGGTGGCACAGTGGTTAGCACTGCTGCCTCACAGCACCAGGGACCTGGGTTCAATCCCATCCTTGGGCAATTGTCCACGTGAAGTTTGTACATTCTCCCCGTGTCTGTGTGGGTTTCCTCTGGGTGCTTCAGTTTCCTCCCACAGGCCATGTGGATTAGTCTTGCTAAATTGCCTGTAGTGTTCAGGGATGTATAGATTAGGTGGGTTTATAGAGTGAATGGGCCTGGGTGGGCTGCTCTGAGGTTCAGTGTGGACTTGTTGGGCTGAGGGGCCTGTTTCCACACTGTAAGGATTCTATGATGCTAATGGTCCAGAGGTTTGGTGAACCAATCCTGGAACATCATGTGCCGCTTTACTCTCCATATTTAAGGAGGGATATACGCCTTGGAGGCAGCAGAGTGAAAGTTCACGAGATTAGTTGCTGGAAAAAGATGGCTCTCCCACCATGAAAGTTTGTGTAAATTGAGTCCACAAACTCTAGAGTTTACAAGAATAAGTTAACATCTCAGTAAAGTATTTAGGATCCCGAAAAGGTTTGACAAACTTTTGTTTCCCTAGACTAGTGATTCAAGGACATCAGGGCAGAATATAAGAAACTGATCATTTAGAACTGAGATGAGGAGAGATTTCTTCTCTCAAATAATTGTCAATCTTTGGAATTCACTACCCGCAAGGGTTGTGAGTGTTCCATTGTCAAATATATTTAAGGTTGAGATAGACATTTTTTTTGTCCCAGGTCTTAGAAAATAGCAGGGAAAGATGCTGGAAAGTGAAGCTAAGGAAGTAATTAGTCTTAGCTGTAATGAAAGGTTTATCAGGCTCAACAGTCACAGTTTGCTTTATTCCTGGCTCTATTAGTTGCATTCCTGTCAGCCATCATCAACTGCTTTCTGGGAAAGAGAATTCCAAAGATTAATAATCCTCTGTGAAAGGAAGTTCCCTGCTATTTTCATCTTAAATGGGAGACTCCTGAAATTGAAACCCCATCTCCTAGTTTCAGGGTGTGGGGGGATGCTTCCTCTTAGCATCTACCCTATCGAGACCTGTCTGAATCTCATTTGTTTCAATAAGGTCACCTCTCATTCCTCTGATTCAAATGAGCAGACCCAACAAGCTGAAACCTTCCTCAGAAGACAATCCCCTTATTCCAGAAAGCAACCAAGTGAATGTTGTCTGAACTACCTCTTTAAACTTAATTGATTACATTTTATTGCTATAGTCCCATGCAGGACAATGGGCAGCAAGCTTCCTCTGCCATCACTGGGTCCATCACCATATCTTTCACTCCATCTCTTGAGGATCCTTCTTCAATGCTTAGGATTTCATCTCATGGTGACAATGTAACCATGGTCAATTGTTGTAAGACAGAACTGGTTCATTAATGTTCTTGCGGAAATGATATCTGCTGTACACACCTGATCTGGCTTACATCTTACTCCAGACCCACAGTAATATGGTTGACCCTTACTTGCCCTCTGAAATGACATGTCAATTAGCTCAAGGACACATAGGGATGGGCATCAAATGCCAATCTTACTGGTGGCATCCACTTCTCTTCCAGAACTAGAAAACTTGCACATAATCAAATCTGCTTTGAATTTATTCTTCTCCTATCTGATGGTGTCCTTTCAACAGGAAATAAAATATATAGAAACATAAAAATATAGAAAATGTAAGGAGTGATAAAACTTTGAGCACAATCTGTCATTCGTTTTTGTCTAGATTGTTCATCTAGTTCAATAGATTGCCCCTGCTTTTCCATCATATCCTTTGATACCTTCAGCTCAACGTGATACATCAAACTCTTTCCTGGAATCGTACAGTATTTTGGCCTTGACTGCTTTCTGTGGGAGTGAATTCTACAGGCCCATGAAGACATTTCTCTGATTTCAGACCTAAATGGTCTATACTTATCTTCGATTGTGACAAAAATGAAATTGTTGGAAAAGCTCAGCAGGTCTGGAAGCTTCTATGAAGGAAGAAACAGAGTTAAAGTTTCAGGTCTGGTGACCCTTCCTCTTAGACTGTGACCCCTGGCTCTGGAATCTCCCGTTGTCAATATTGCATTTCCTGCATCTACCCTGTCTGCGCCTGATAGTATATAATAGGTTTCAATGAGATTCCCACTTCATTCTTCTGAACACCAGCAAATGTAATCTTAACTAATTCAACTTCTCATCATATGCCAGTCCTGCTATCCAAGGAATCAGACTGGTAAACTTTCGCTGTACTACCTCTAGAGCAAGGACACCCATCCTCAGATAAGGAGACCAAAACTGCACACAGTTCTCCAGGTGTAAAAGTACCAACACCCTATATAATTACATCAAACCACCCATGCTCCTGTGACTTGGGGACAAAAATAACTGCAGATGCTGGAAGCCAGAGTCTTCAGGTGTAAGGTTGGAAAAGCACAGCATATCAGACAGCATCAGAGGAACAGGAAAGTCACTGTATCAGGCCGAAACCCTTTGTCAGTCCTGATGTGCTATGTTATGCATTTCATTATTGCTTCCCATTCAAATATATATCCTTCTTTAAATCAAAGACCAAACACTATGTAGCACACTAGATGTAGTCTCAACATGACCCTGTCCAGTTTGAGCAAGACTTTGCTACTTTTATACATCATCACACTTGCAACAATATGTGTCAGGTATTCAGCCCTTCAAACTTTCTCTGCTTTCAATAGGATCACTTGATCTCTTTGTGTTTTACACTCAAATTCCCATCTACCCCCCATTAAGCATTCATTTCCTTATCAAACAATATATCCCCACCTTAAATATATTCAATGACACCCCCTTCTGAGCTAGATGGTCCAAAGTTGCACAGCCCTCTGAAGAAAATAAATCCTCCTCAACTCTGTTCCAAAACGATGAAACCCAGTTTTAAAACAGCATCGAACCTCCAGTTCTGAACTCGCCCACAAGACTATACATTGTTTCCAAGTTTACCTTCTCGTATCCATTCAGTATTTTAATAACATCAGTCAAATCATCCCTCACTCTTCTAAACATCAGTGAAGCAAGCCCAGCCTGTCCATTTTTTCCTCATAAGACAAACTGCTCATTTGAGATATCAATTGAGTAAATCTTCTCTGAACCGTCTCCAATGCATTTGCATCTATGCTTAAATAAGAGGGCATGTGTTCACGATATGGTCTCACCAATGTTCTGTATAAATGAAATTTATGTTCAATTCATTTTGTCATGAAAATAGCATTCTATTTGCCTTCTTAATTACTGATGTACCTGCATATCAATTTATCGTGATATAGCACCGGGGGAACAGTTAAGTGATACTGATTAGGTCTTCAGGATTGAGATATGGAGAAATTTCTCACCCAAAGAGTGGTGATCCTGTAGAATTCATTCCCATCTAAAGCTGTTGAGGCCAAAGCACTAAATGTTTTCAAGAAGGAAATAGACATAGATCTTAGGGCTCAAGGATTAAAGGGTGTGTGTGTAATTCGGAACAGGATAGTAGGTAGGTTGTATTGAATGAAGGAGCAGGTTCAAAGAGCCAACTGGCTTCTCCCTGTACTTGTTTTCTATGATTGTATGTTTCTACCTGCACTGGATCCCTCTGCATCTTGGAATTCTACAGCCATTCTCGATTTACATAAAACTCTGAATTTTTTATTCTTCCTGCTAAAGTGAACAATTTCACATTTTTCCACATTCTACTCCATCAGCCAGATGTTTTATAATCCACCTGTACCCATTAATCCATTATATCATCTTCACAACATATCTTCTTACTATCTTTGTGTCAGGTACAAATTTTTAGATGCCTTCGACCCTGTCTTATAAGGCATTGGTATGAATGCTTACTTTTTGCTACATTGTGGTTATTGTTTGGGTACCTGTAAATCACTCCCACTTGCGACTTCTTTCCTCTGCTATTCTTCATTTCCATCTAAACCAATTCTACATCTTTATCTCCTGAATCAAAGCCATCTCTAACTATTGCACAATGCAATATTTGCTTAACAGTGCTAGTCTTTACCATCTTATATACCCTTCAATATTCAGACCCACACCTTATTATCTAACAGTCACATTTCGACACTGGCTATCAAATCAAATTTTATTCAGTTCCATGTGCACCATTCATCCAATTACCTTATGAATGCTATGCACATTCAGATATAGAGCCTTTAGTTTTGTGTTTACATGTTAAATTTGTAGAAACTAGTTTACACTGTTGGTATATTCTTTTTCCCTACCCCTTCCTGCCATTCTCTGTTGTTCATTTTCCACATTATTAGTCTGTCCTCCTGCATTAGCTCCATCTCTTGATTTGTTAGTTACCCAAGGTTGATCCCTCACCGTTCTTGCTAAGATAAAAATCTTTCTACTTCTCCACTGATACTGCTTGCAAGAATACCAGTTCAGGTGTGCACCATCCCAATGGTAAAAATCCCACTTTCCCCAGTACTGCTGCCAGGGCCGCAAGAATCAGAATCTACTTTTCCCATAGCAATCTTTAAGCCACACATTTATTCCTCTAACCTTAGCAGTCCCTTTTCCAATTTACATGTGGCTAAGGCAGGAACAAAGGTCAAGATTCCCAGTTACCTTTCTAATTACTTGCTGTACCTGCAGGCTCCCTTCTCTCTGAATCATGTATGAGAATACCCACAAAACTTCAAGCCTACAGCATTTTATAGTCCCTGGTGACTTAAATAGCATTATTTTCTATTTGTTTTACCAGAGTGGGAAATTTCACATATGCACACATTACTCTGTACCTGCCAGATTTCTGCCCACTCACTTATTCCACTTTTAACCTACCTAAGCCTCTTTTCTGGCCCTTTGGGAGGGTATTTTTTTTCCCCATTTACGCAAGAGTTAGGTTGCTGGTTGAACTCCAGATCACAAATCATCAACAATATCCAGCATGTGTGGAGTGTGATTTACACAGGGGGAGGGAAGGGGGGGCTGGTGTTCCTATTGACCCTAATTATGGGCTTGTCAGTTTTGTGGCCACATTCCACATTGAATTGGCAACCAATTGTCTGTACATGGTCTTAAAAAAAGACTGAAAGGGCTTTCATGTTCAAAGTGGCCAAGGCATATGCAGAGTTGAGATTTGGTCTTAAAATGGGGAATGATTCATTCACAAAATTTGATTAACACTATGTGGTTGTTTTTAGTCCAACCTTCAAAATGTTCACATTACAGCTAATTGCTTCAGTACTGCTATCCCTGTACCACAAAGGTGCAACTGTTCAAGTTCAGTGTACACCTAACAGTTGTCCTCCTGAATAAATACTTTCAGAGGTCAGAAGGCCAGCTCTGAACAAGCTCGAAAATGACCTTAATCCGCCCCCACACAAGTGGGGGATTTTGCTTTTGTGCATCCTGTTCCAATCAGCTTCACCCCACCCCCGTCCCATTCCATATCCTAAAGAAAGTCAGAAGAGGTGGAACTGACCCAGGTGCTAGCAGCTGTGCTGCCTCCATTCCATTAAAAGTAAAAGCAAAATATTGTAGATGTTGAAAAGCTGATATAAAAGGAGCAAACATTGGAGAAACTGGTCTGAAGATATCCATAAAATAGAATCCATAGAATCCCTACAGTGAGGAAACAGGCCCTTTGGCCCAAAAAGCCCACACCGACGCTCATAGCATCCCACCAAACCCACCCTTATAACCCACACATCCTTGAACACTACAGGCAATTTAGCATGGCCAATCCACCTGGCCAGCACATCTTTGAACTATGGAAGGAAACTGGAGCACCTGGAGGAAACCCATGCAGTCATGGGGAGAATGTGCAAACTCCACACAGATGGTTGCCCAAGAGGGAAATTGAACTCGGGTCCCTGACACTGTAAGGCTGTAGTGCTAACCACTGAGCCACTATCCGACACCTTAGAGAGAGAAACAGACTGAGTGTTTTCAGGTTTCATTGACTCTTCTTCATGCTGAAGGAAGCTTTTAAATTATGGTTTTATAGCCTTCAAAGGCAATGGTGGGGGTTGGAGAATGCGATGTGGTCTGAGTGGAACACACAGTGAGGGAGACAAAGGGACTGCTAATGGTGGTGAAAAAGCATAAAGATGTAAAATAGGTGCAAGTATTAGTTCTGAGAGAAGAAAATAGGTCTGCGTTATAAAGGGCAAAGCTAACAAGACGCAGCTCAGGAGGTGAGGATGGAAGTGGGAGTGGTTGGCAGTGAAGGTTCGACATAACCCAACGAATGACAGAAGTGTCTGGCCTGTCTTTGTATTATCAACATAATTGGGTACAATACACTCTGTCCCTTCACTCAGGACATTGATATAATGTAAATAGCTGAGTGTTCATTTTGAATGCAGCAGGACACCGCTAGTTAAAATTTACGAATACGAAAATGACGCATTTATCCTAACTCTCCATTTCCTATTGTTTCTTAGCCAATTTGGGAGGCAATGGCTTAGTGGCATTATTACTAGAGCTATTAATCCAGATGCCCAGGCATTGGAGTTTGAGCCCTACCATGGCAGATGGTGGAATTTGAACTTAATTAAAAACTGGAATTAAGATTTTAATGATGACCATGAAACTATTGTTGAATGTCATAAAAACCCATTTGGTTCATTCATACCTTTCCAGAAGAATCCCTGTCAACCTTAACTAATCTGGCCTCCATGTAACTCCAGATCTACAACAATTACTCTTAATATGATGAGTAATAAATGCTGGCCTAGCCAGCAGCGACCACATTCCAAGAATGACACAAAAGAGATCTTTTAATGATATCGCTATATCACCCTTTTTATTTTTTATCTTGTGTATATTAAATGAAATCCAAATAAACTACAGCTACTAATTCCCCTTTAGCTACCCAGATTGCTACATCCTAAAACAATTGTAATAAATTTATCAAAACTCCTTACTACCAAAAGCCGATACATTGTTTACAAGGCACAAGTTAGAAGAATACTCACTGTTTCTAACTAAAATTAGCAGGCTTAATATTTACACAGTTGTGCATTATTTTCTTTCTCTTTATTTATTCACCGGGTGAGGGTGTAACTGGCTCAGGCAGCATTTATTGCTCACGTGTAATTGCCCAGAGGGCAGTTAAGAGTCAACCACTTTCCTGTGAGTCTGGAGTCACATGTGCACCAGCCCAGGTCAGGATGGCAGTTTCCTTCCCTAAATGACATGAGTGAGACAGATGGGTTTTTCCCCTGACACATCAGCAATGGGTTCACAGTCATTCATTTGAATCCTAATTCCAGATATTTATCGAGTTCAGATTCCACCATCTGCTGTGGTGGGATTTGAACCCAAGTCCCCAGAACATTATCTGGGTACCTCTGCGTTAACAGCCCAGCAATAATACCACTAAGCCATCGCCTCCCTGATGCAAGTCATAATCTCCTGTTAATAAAAGCACAAAATAACCTAACTGCAGAAGCCAAATATACAGATAGAAGGACAGCAGATAGACTTCAAACATGCGGATTTTATTCATAGAACATGCTGAGATTGAAATTTTGCTGTAGCCTCATTTAAACTATAATGTTTAATAAATCAAGTAAAAACATTTGACTCAGGAGGCCTCCATCACAAGCTTTCGAAAGAATTCAATTTTACTTCTTGCTTTGTTCAATGAGTGATGAGAACTGCTTAAGGTATGGGAGTGACAGCCTTTTGATTTTATCTAAGTAGTTTTTTTAGGACAGAAGGCAGTGTTTCAGAGCATGTCATTTCACAGGCATTTCCTGTTGCTTGGAGACAAGGAGAATGGGAAGGATGGGGTTATGGAATCAAGAGTGCACTCTGCTGTCACTCCTGGCTCATATAATCATGCTTTTGTTGTACTGAACTATTTTAATAAATATATGTGAAAGTTGTGCTCTATTGCATTATAGTATTGCCTCTGCAGTACCTGTCAGGGTCTCAGAAATTGCTCACCACACACACACACATACACACACAGACACACACACACACACATGTGTGCACATATTTAGATCTTTCCATATTTCATGCAAATATTCGTTTCTGCATGCAGGAAAGCTTATTCTGAAAGCGAGGAGCTGAAACCATACAAGAGTCTCTTTGCATAGATTCCTTTAAAGGTTAAACTCAGTTACAGAGCATCCAAGTTCGGTTATACTGAAGAAATCTGCTTTCACTCCTTTCAAGGAATGAAAACCAAGGTTACTAACACAGCTGAAGTATGCTAGCTGCAGAAAATAATGTACTCACTCTTCTTCAACATAATGTGTATTGGATCATTAACTTGCAGGCTAATGAGTGAATGTAACCTATTCGATCTGACACTAATGGGGACCAACTTTCTTAGGAATGATGTCCTCTATTTGAATGTAAAGCTGAATTGATGCAATTTCTACTGCTATGGCAGTTGTGATAAAAGGAGAAGAGAGATTGATTCAGCGCAAATTGATGTTGGACAAAGACTGAGAGTCAGTTCTTAATGAGGTAGACCTGTAGCAGCATGAAAAATTTGCTAAATTAACTGAGAGAAATACATCTCATAACCAAGGAAATATACATAGGGATATGTGACAAAAGAAGCAAGATGGGTGAGGGGACAGCAGCAGGCTATGATTTTCCACTGATGCTAATCCAGTTTTGTCTTTGAAACAGCAGTAGAATATTTGATCACAGAAATGGATTAGAATGCTTTTGTATATGACAAGGGCATGATTATATGAGCAGAAGTGAAGCAGAGTCACTTTTGATCACTCCCTGCCCATCTCACTAGTCTCAGACAACAGTTCATTAGATGTACGTCAGTAACTGAATTACAGTTTTTTTTATCCCTAGTTACTCTTGAGATGGTAATGGTCAGCTGCCTTCTTGGGCCACCAGAGTCCACTCAGTGTACGTACATATACAGTGCTGTTAATAAAGAAGTTCCAGGATTTTGAACAAGTGACAATGAAAAATTGATGATATTTTTCCAAGTGAGGATGATGAGTTGCTCGGAGTGGAACACACAGGTGTTCCAGTACATTTGCTGCGCTTGTCTTTCTAGGTGCTAGAAGTCAAGAGCTTGGAAGATGCTGTCAAAGGAACCTTTCTAATATACAACTGTGCATTTTGCAGATGGTAAACATTTCTGCCACTGTGCATCAATGGCGAAGGGAGTGAAACTTGCAAGTGATGGATAAAATACCAATCAAGTGGACTTCTTTATCTGAATGTAATTTTTAAAAAAAATATGCACCTTTACACATTCATGACTTCTTTCTTAAGGTACCTTCCAACTCCTTTCAAGAAGTGCAGACACATAACTGTGTAATTAAGATATTTGCAAGCCTAATAATACTTAAGCTCTGAGTAGTGACCCTTTTGTTAGGTTTAAATTTTATCTCAAAGGTCAAGAACACCAACAATAGTGCATGCAACTTCAAAAGAAAACATCATAGATTTTGAAATAAGATCTGGAGCTGAACTAAAAGGGATGGAAAACCATTAAAGTGGAAAGAAGACTATCGTTGTCTACAGTGGTTAAGTAAGGAGATCAAATGCAAACTAAGGGATAAACAACATTAATCTAAGATATATCAGTAATCAAAAGACACTTGTGGTTAGGATCAAACAGAATTTAATTCAGAGAAAATATCAGAAAAAAAGCAACAGGAAAACTTCATGGGGAAGCAGAAGAGATGTAGACAACCATTGATTTTTTTTAGAGAAGCAGCCAGATGTCAGAGAGGATATAGAAACTTTAACCCTCAAAGAACTGTATACTCCAATGGATTAGAGACTACACAGGCTTAAAATAGTTTACTTCTTTTCAACATACACCATCACACTGAAACAATCCTCTACAATATAGCACTCAAACTGAAACAGTTTGTTGCAGTTGTGCCAGCAGTTGACAATTTTAAGTTTTAAATACTTCTGCTGACCTCATCTGCCCAGATCTTTTCAGCTCGCTCACTATTTTTATTCAGTTTAGGTTCTGAAGGCTCTTTTGACTTGAAATACTAACTCTGTTTTTCTACCCACAGATGATGCCAGACTTGCTGAATTTTATCAGAACTTTCTATCTCTATTTTTACTAGATTATATGTAATTTCTATGATGATATTCTCATTTTTAGATGACATTTTAATTTCAAAAAGTCCCTTTTATATATATTCTTGAATTGATCTATTCCTACCACCCACTTGGAATAAGGCTGACAGCTTAAAAAAAGCATACAATTGTTTGAAAATCAGCCCTGAAGTTCATTTTCGACTAGTTAAAGGTTAGACCTTTGATACAGATCATGAATCCTTCATTCAAAAACTCAGGAAATAACTATTTCACAGACCAGGGGTACGTTCCGTTTCCCAAAGAGCCTCAATGGATCTGAAGCGACCTGTAAGCATGCTGAATTTGAGCCTTTGGAAAATAAACTTTGCTTTTAGGTCCCTTCAGGTCCATTTGGAGCTGCTTTCAAAATAACCTTCAGTGTTTAGAAATTTTTGGTTTTGGAACGTAAGGATGAAGGATACGTCACTTATACTTTTCTGAGGACTACATTGTCACTCTAAACAGCTTTTCACTTTCCTAACAGAGTTTAGAATAGATTAGACTCATTTAGTGTTTCTTTGGACTAGTTGTTCTTTGTGTATGGACTAAGACAGTGTCATCAAATCATTTAAATACTGAGGGACAGATCAGGTTGAACAGTCAGATTTTTGCTTTGGAAGTGTTATTGGATGAAGTTGCTAGATAATGGCATTTTCATCTTATTTTCATTTCAGAATAGCATTCAAGTGGATTACGTCATAATTTTAAAAGGGGGGTGGCAAGGTGGGAAAGTGTTGTGCACTGAGGATCAGGAAATTTATTCAGGGAATCACAGCTGGATTAGAAGTTCACAGGCATAGGTCCAGACTACAAATACAATGACAACTCCCTCCTCACCTTTGCCTCTCCCTTCTCTTTTTCACCCTCTTCTTCTGCTTCATCTCCCTTTCTCTGCTGTTGATTTGATCTCCATTCAGCACTTGAATGGAATGTCAATCTAGAGGTCAACAAATTCTCTGGGTGTTCCAGTTTCCTCCCACAATCCAAAGATGTGCAATTAGGCAGATTGGTCATGCTAACCTGCCCTGTAGGGTCGGTAGATTAGCCATAGGACATGTAGGGTTACAGGTGAATCTGGATGGGATGCTTTTTGGAGGGCCAGCGCAGAACCAATAGTTTGAATGGCCTCTTTTTTCACTGTCGGGTTATCTCTCCTGGGTAGTGTTGAGCTTCGCGAGCGCATCTGATTTGCTTGCATCCAAGCAAGTAGAGAGTGTTCCATCACAATCAAATAAAAAGATTCACAAAATAAACTGTTGTGTTAATGTAACCATCATAAAAATTGTTTTGAGAGTTCATGCTTCATTATTATTTTAATACTCTAGATATTTCAGCCCCTATCACCACACACCAGTTTAAACCGGAAATGTAACTACGCTGGTGATATACCGGAGAACTCCCAATTGAATACAATGCAGTACATGTCGCTGTTTAGGAGAAAATGGAAGGTAAGAGTTTTTGAAGACATAGTTTTGATGCTGGAACTAAAAAAAACTTTTTGTTCACAGTGTTTTGTGTGCCTTTCCCCAAATGTTGGAGTGTTCAAGTGTTATTGTGCTGTCTGCAACTGTTTTACTGTCAAGACATGAAGAGACATTTCCTTACAGGAAATGAGTTGAAATCAGAAAGCAAAGTTACACACTTACTAGTCACCACCCGTAGTATGACACTAACAGGGGTCAGTTAGCGAGCTGTCTGCCTGCCCTCTCAGCTGGGGAATGTGGAGCAGCAAAGGGAGATCAAAAGAAAGCAGGGCCCATAACTCAGAAAGAAAACAGAATTTATTAAATAGATTTGTAGTATTTATCCAGCTGTGATCAACAGCCCAATTGTTAGTCCTTGAGTGATCTGCTGAAGACCTGAAGAGATTTCAAATCTCCAACAGCCCAAGAATATACATCTCTTCTTTCCTGAACAAAAAGTGTTGATAATTTATTCAAGATCATAAGAAAAGCATTTTAATAGTTTCATTTAAAACTTGTTCCAGATCAGCTTGAAATACATAATTAAATTTTGCTTTGTTTCATTTTTCATAAAAAACCAAGAAAATAGGAGCAGGAGTAGGCCATTCAGCCCTTCAAGACCATTCTCCCATTCATTATGATCATGTCTGAACATTCAACACAACAGGTAGCCCTGATATTTCCCCCATTTCCTTTGATCCCTTTAGTCCTAAGAGCTTTATTCAACCACTTTTCAAAATCATACAATGTTTTGGCCTCATTTTCTTTCTATGGTAGCATATTCCACAGGCTGCCCACTCTCTAGGTGAAGACATTTTTTCCTCATCTCACCTAAATAGTTTACCCCAATTCCTTATAATGTGACCCCAGGTTCTGGGCTCACCCACCTTTGGGAGCATCCCTCCAGCATTTATCCTGTCTAGTCCTGTTGGAATTTTATAGGTTTCCATGAACTTCCCCTCCTTCACTCCTCTGAACTCCAGTGAAAATAATCCTACTGGATTCAACTTTTCCTCATACATCCATCCCACCATCATAGGAATAACTCCAGTAAACCTTCACAGCACTCCTTTTGCAACACGAATATCTTCTTCAGATAAAGAAACCAAACCTGTACACAGTATTTAAGGTGAGGTCTCACCGAGGCCCTGTACAATTGCAAAAAGTAATCTGGGATTATGAGTCTAGTGATAACCATAAAACTGTTGCCAATTTTCAGAAAAAACCACTTGGTTCGTTAATGTCCTTCAGGGAGAGAAAATTGCCATCTTTATCTGGTGTGGCCTGCACGTGACTCCAGGTCCACAATGTGGTTAACTCTGAACTACCCTCTGGGCAATGAGGAATATGTAATAAATATGGGCCGAGCCAGTGACACCACCCCCCCATCCAGTGATTGAAAAAAATGAAGACATAATCATAGAGTCATACAACACGGAAGCAGGCCTTTTGGTTTATTTTGTCCCCACCCAAGTAGGCATCCAAATTTAACTTAGTCCCATTTGCCAGCTCTTGGCCCATATCCCTCTAAACCCTTCCTATTCATGTACCTATCCAGACGCCTTTTAGATATTATAATTGTATCTGTACCTGTCTACACTGTGGCAGCTCATTCCATGTACACATCATCCTCTGAATGAAAAGTTACCCCTCAGGTCATTTTTACATCATTCTCTCTCATCTTAAACCTATGCCTCTTGGTTTTGAACTCCCCTACACTGGGAAAAAGAACTTGGGTATTCAACCTTTCCATGTCCCTCATGATTTTATAAAGCTCTATAAAGTCACTCCTTAGCCTCTGACATCTTTGCTCTTGTACTCAAAACCTCTCCCCCTAAAGATGTTGCAGAGTTGGGTAGAGTATTTGATGTTTGTAAAGTGATTGGGGGAGTAGTATGTAGTCCCTTTAGAGATGAGTTTTTTTAGGCTTTGAAAAAAATGTCTGCAAGCCGCAGAGGATGCACAGAGAGATCTTGAAATTGTATCATTGTATCAGAATACTGTACTTTTAGCAGGCAAAGCAGCATTTTTACAAAGACAACAAAATGTGGAGCAGGAGGCTCCCAGCAGGCCAGGCAGTATTAGAGGAACAGAAAAGTTGACATTTCAGGTCGGGACCCTTCTTCATTTTCTGGAGCAGGGTCTCAACTGGAAATTTCAACATTCCTGTTTCTCTGATGCTGCCTGGCCTGCTGTATTCCTTCAGCTCCACACTTGTTATCTCTGACTCCAGCATCTACAGTTCTTACTATCTCAGTGATTTTTCACAAAGGCAACAGGTTTTTAGATTTAGCCAATTAATTTAAACCAGGCCCGAGATATCAAAACCCAATTAAATTTAAATCTGACTGTGTTGACAACCCAGGATCAATTCTGTTCTAAGGAATTGATAGATCATCAAGGGTATAAAAGAACAGGTTATTTGAAAATTGGGATGACAGCAAACTGTCATCTGAAGAGAAACTCACTGGTTCTCACAGAAATATCTAAGCTCTCCGAGTAAGCACCAGTTACAATGGCACTCTTAGCCAATAGTCCTGATGCATGAATTTGACTGAGAAAGGTACTCCTGAATGGGAAACCGTGGAGAAAACAAGAACTTCCTGGTGACTTATCCTCACTGTAATTTCGAGACATTCGTTTTTTTTATTAGCTTAATTTATATACATAGGACTTGCATCAATTGAAAGAGCATACCGTTGGAATTTTGTTTTATTTGAGAATAGTTAGTAGTTAAGGGGGAATTGTTCAGTTTGTTAGTACTTCTGTTAATTTGTTCTGTGTTAGAGTTATATAAGTAAATTGTTACTTGTTGCTTATAAAGTGAGTATCAGAGATTTAAGATAATAAAATGTGAGGCTGGATGAACACAGCAGGCCAAGCAGCATCTCAGGAGCACAAAAGCTGACGTTTCGGGCCTAGACCCTTCATCAGAGAGGGGGATGGGGGGAGGGAACTGGAATAAATAGGGAGAGAGGGGGAGGCGGACCGAAGATGGAGAGTTAAGAAGATAGGTGGAGAGAGTGTAGGTGGGGAGGTAGGGAGGGGATAGGTCAGTCCAGGGAAGACGGACAGGTCAAGGAGGTGGGATGAGGTTAGTAGGTAGCTGGGGGTGCAGCTTGGGGTGGGAGGAAGGGATGGGTGAGAGGAAGAACCGGTTAGGGAGGCAGAGACAGGTTGGACTGGTTTTGGGATGCAGTGGGTGGGGGGGAAGAGCTGGGCTGGTTTAGGGATGCAGTAGGGGAAGGGGAGATTTTGAAACTGGTGAAGTCATCCCCTCCCCCCACTGCACCACACAACCAGCCCAGCTCTTCCCCCCCACCCACTGCATCCCAAAACCAGTCCAACCTGTCTCTGCCTCCCTAACCGGTTCTTCCTCTCACCCATCCCTTCCTCCCACCCCAAGCCGCACCCCCAGCTACCTACTAACCTCATCTCACCTCCTTGACCTGTCCGTCTTCCCTGGACTGACCTATCCCCTCCCTACCTCCCCACCTACACTCTCTCCACCTATCTTCTTAACTCTCCATCTTCGGTCCGCCTCCCCCTCTCTCCCTATTTATTCCAGTTCCCTCCCCCCATCCCCCTCTCTGATGAAGGATCTAGGCCCGAAACGTCAGCTTTTGTGCTCCTGAGATGCTGCTTGGCCTGCTGTGTTCATCCAGCCTCACATTTTATTATCTTGGAATCTCCAGCATCTGCAGTTCCCATTATCTCTGATATCAGAGATTTAATTTCATTTATCCATCCCCTCCGTAACAAAGGCTAACATATTATTTACCTCATGACTTCCTGCTGCACCTAATGCTGCACCTAATGCTCACCTTCAGTGACTAGTGTACGAGGCTACTCGGGTCTCATTGAACATTCCCTTTTCTCAATTTATAGCCTTTCAGATAATAATATACATTTCTGTTTTTTTTCTACCAATGTGGTTAATCCCATATTTATCTGCAAAACACTGTGTCTGCCATGTGTTTGCCCACTCATTTAGTTTTTCCAAATCACACTGAAACAGCTTTTCATTTAATCACAGCTCACCCTCCCACCCAGCTTTGTGTCATTGACAAACATGGAAGCATTATGTTAAGTTTCCTCATCCAAATCACTAATATATGTTGTCAATAGCTGGGGTTTTATCACTGATCTTCACAGTATCACAATCCACTGCCTGCCATTCTGAAACATACCTGTTTCCGTTAACTCTGTTTTCTCCTCCACAGATGCTGCCAGACCTGGCAGCATCTTAGGAGCACAAAAGCTGATGTTTCGGGCCTAGGCCCTTCATCAGAAAAGGGGGATGAGGAGAGCATTCTGACATAAATAGGGAGACAGAGGGAGTCGGACTGAAGATAGACCACCTACCTTCTCCTCTGCCCATTCAGCATCTGCAGTTCCCATTATCATTGTTCCAAAGGTTGTTTCCTCTTTGTTTGACCATTTCAGTCTGGTACCTGACTGATGCAGACTTATTTGATAGCATCCTAAAACAAAATTGCTGGCAAAGCTCAGCAGGTCTGGCAGCATCAGTGGAGGAGAAAACAGACTTAATGGAAACAGGTATATTTCAGGATGGCAGGCAGTGGATCGTGATACTGTGAAGATCAGTGGTAAAACCTCAGCTATTGACAACATATATTAGTGATTTGGATGAGGAAACTTAACGTAATGCCTCCATGTTTGTCAATGACACAAAGCTGGGTGGGAGGGTGAGCTGTGATTAAATGAAAAGCTGTTTCAGTGTGATTTGGAAAAGCTAAATGAGTGGGCAAACACATGGCAGACACAGTGTTTTGCAGATAAATATGGGATTAACCACATTGGTTACAACTGGTCACAATTTTAACCTCATGGTGAAGCCTCTTCCAGGATTCCTAACGTGAAGAAGTTACCCTCCTCCCTCCAGACCAACCTCAGGGAATCTCTCTCCCACTGCAACTCACCCTCATTTCCTACCTACTAACCTCATCCCACCCCCTTGACCTGTCTGAACTCCCCTCCCTACCTCCCCACCTATACTCTCCTCTCCACCTATCTTCTCCTCTATCCATCTTCAGTCTGCCTCCCCCTCTCTCCCTATTTATTTCACAACCCTCTCCCCATCCCCCTCTCTGATGAAGGGTCTATGCCCGAAACGTCAGCTTTTGTGCTCCTAAGATGCTGCTTGGCCTGCTGTGTTCATCCAGCCCCACACTTTGTTATTTTGAACAAGTTATGTTTTTCCCCTTTTAAACAAAGCTCTTTTCTGATTTACATCATTCTGAAGAACAGAGGCATATAAGTCATTTCCAGAATTCAACTTGTCTGCTATCTCTAAGTACAAAAATAATCTGTGAGGTACAAAAGTGTCTTCCATTTCCACTTAGATCAGTAAATCTGTTGTGTTTCTTTGTGTTTAACTTGAAAACGAAGATGATTCACATCACTGACAGGAAAAGAACAAAGAGCAAAGAAACCTACAGCACAGGAACAGGCCCTTCGGCCCTCCAAGCCTGCACCGATCGAGATCCTCTGTCTAACCTGTCACCTATTTTCTAAGGGCCTGTATCCCTTTGCTCCCTGCCCATCCATGTAGCTATCCAGATACATCTTGAAAAACATTCCGCTGGCAACGCATTCCAGGTACCCACCATCCTCTGTGTAAAGAACTTTCCACACATATCTCCCACCAACTTTCTTCCTCTCACATTGAACTCATGACCCCTAGTAATTGAGTCCCCCACTCTGGGAAAAAGCTTCTTGCTATCCATCTAGTCTTTCCCCCTCATGATTTTGTAGAACTCAATCAGGTCCCTCCTCAATCTCGGTCTTTCTGATGAAAATAATCCTAATTTACTCAACCCATCTTCATAGCTAGCACCCTCCATACCAGGCAAAATCCTGGTGAACCTCCTCTGCACCCTCTCCAAAGCATCCACATCCTTTTGGTAATGAGGTGAACAGAACTGTACTCAGTATTCCAAATGTGGCCGAACCAAAGTCTTATACACCTGTAACATGACCTGCCAACTCTTGTACTCAATACCCCTTCCAATGAGTGAAAGCATGCCATATGCCTTCTTGACCACCCTATTGACCGTGTTGCCACCTTCAGGGAACAATGGACCCGAACACCCAGATCTCTCTGTACAACAATTTTCCCCAGGACTTTTCCATTTACTGTATAGTTTGCTCATGCATTATATCTTCCAAAATGCATCACCTCGCATTTTCCCAGATTGAACTCCATTTGCCATTTATCTACCCAACTCTCCAATTTATCTATATTCTGCTGCTTTCTCCAACAGTCCCCTTCACTATCAGCTACTCCACCAATCTTGGTGTCATCTGCAAACTTGCTGATCAGGCCACCTATACCTTCCTCCAAATCATTTATGTATATCACAAACAACAGTGGTCCCAGCACAGATCCCTGTGGAACACTACTGGTCACAGGTCTCCAATTTGAGAAACCCCCTTCCACTACAACTCTCTGTCTCCTGTTGCCTAGCCAGTTTTTTTTGTCCATTCAGCTAGCATACCCTGGACCCCATGCAACTTCACTTTCTCCATCAGCCTGCCATGGGGAACCTTATCAAACACCTTACTGAAGTCCATGTATATGACATCTACAGCCTTTCCTTC